>NC_083767.1:56798683-57131183 GCF_963514075.1 Conger conger | reverse complement strand
CCCTCTGTCTGCTGCTACTGCCCCATCCTTCTGCCCCCTCCTTATACCTGCTCCTTCTGCCCCCTCCTGCTGCCCCCTCCTGCTGCCCTCTGTCTGCTGCTACTGCCCCATCCTACTTCCCCACCCTACTGCCCCACCCTACTGCCCCATCCTTCTGCCCCATCCTTCTGCCCCATCCTTCTGCCCCATCCTTCTGCCCCATCCTACTGCCCCATCCTACTGCCCCATCCTACTGCTCCATCCTACTGCCCCATCCTGCTGCCCACTCCTTCTGCCCCCTCCTTATACCTGCTCCTTCTGCCCCATCCTACTGTCCCATCCTACTGTCCCCCACCTGCTGCCCCCTCATTCTAACCAGGGGTGCCACCAAGGATTTAGGGCCCCACAAAATAATCTGACATTCAAGGCTCTACCACCCCAGAAAATCGTATGTTCTCATTTTTTTTGAGGGCCCCTGTCAGTCAGAGCCCTTGGAATCGTCCAAACCTTACATTGCCCCTGCAATCTACCCCCACAGTACCCCAGCTCAAAGTCTCCCCCCTGTCCCAGACTCCCCCCTGCCCTCCATTTTAGGGCTGCACTGTTCCTTACCAGCCCTATAATGGCATACTGTACAGTACCCCCCCCGCCTCTGTTTTATGACCCCTTTTGCCCCCACTCAATTGTACTACCCCCTACTAACCATTCCATCACCTGCCCCCTTACTGCCTTCTACCACCCCCTCCTGTCCCCAGCTGCCTTCTTGCCCCTGTACATTCCCTTAGTGCCCGTGCAGTGCCCTTTGCTGCCCCCCATTACTGTGACTAACTGCCCCCTGCTGCCCTCTGCCCCTCCCCTTCACATTTCCCTGTTCAGCCTATAGCAGCCAACTGCCCCCAACACACCCCAGGGCAGTACCCTTTTAATGAAGAACATTTTTCATCTTAATACATTCTGCCCCGTTTGCTGTTTTTTCATTTCCTAGACATTTAGATGATGGTGCTACAGATTTATATATTTTTTTCATGTTTTTTTTTTTTTTTTTTGGTGGGGGCGGTCTTGCTGGTGTGCCAACACTTGAAATACAGTACTGTATGAAAAATGCAATGTCTCATTTTGCCTGCAATGCAAATCCAAGATATTATGTTCATTATTTATTTCTTTTACTTGTTTTGGGGACGTCCTTCTCCCCGTCTTTTAATTTCCTCGCTACACTCTAGAAGATGATTATAATTAATACTGGCACGAGTGAGTTTCAGCTTCAGAGCCAGGTGCTGGTGATGTGTGATGTTGCCCTTGAGTTGTTGTGAGGAGATAATACCAGTATTGAACAGATTGGCATGTTAATTGCTTCTATCTGATTCTGGCTATTAGGCCGGCTGTTCAGGCATTGGACCAAGGGTTTTTGGATGTGGGAGATGCAGTAAATGAATGTAATTGTGGATCATTCCATCCCATTGTGTGTGCCTGCCCGCCTGCGTGTGTTAGCATGTGTGTACGTGTGTCTGTGTGCATACCTGTGTGTGTGTGTGTGCGTGTGTGTAAGTGCGTGTGTGCCTGCCTGCGTGCGTATGCGCGCTTTAAATAAAGCCACCTTTAGCTCCTCTGCTAATCTGTTCACCCAGACAGTCGCATGGCAGGTGACCAGTCGCGCTGAAGGTCACATGGATTTTCCTCACATTAAACGGGTCCTTCTGACTGAAGGCTAATAATGAAACGCTGAACATGCTGGATCTGTGTTATGCTAATGGGGAGAGGGGGGAAAAGATGGCCATTACATTCCACATTATTGTTATATACAGTTTTATTATACCAGCAGGCCCCTGGTCTGCATCCTTATATGTAGTATATCTGAAATGTGTGACTCGCTATCTGCCAGCGGCACCAGGTCCATCTGTCGATGGGCTGGCCTAGACAGCCATTAAAAGGATTCGCATCCCCAGATAGGCGGGTTCAGGGGATATGACATTTGGTGCTGGAAGTTGTAATGGTTCCTTGCGGTTGTTGATTAAGCTCCATTTTTCCAGGTCTGTGAGTTAGAAAATGGAGGCTTAATGTTAGCTCGCCCCAGGGACCTTCGGGCTACTGAATGTGACGATGGCGGCGGGGGAGGGGAGTGACAGCGAGAGGGGTGGGTGGGGGGTGGGTGGGCGATGGCGGGGGTGCCAGTCCCCGACCCTGAGAGGGGGTGTGAATGAAACACCAGTGCAGATATTCTGATGGAAGAGAACAGGCCATCGCGCTCCTGGAGCCATAGCGATGAATTAAATTCCAGTGTGACTGGTCTGAATGAAATGGCTCTTGAAATTTCTGTCCTGCTTTTTGGTCCTAAGCATTGCCAGACTTTAAGGACAGTGTTTTTTAAGTGTGTTTTAGGTATAAAGGTGGCAGGTAGGAATACTAGACCAATGTCATGCCCAGAAGGGTGGACTGTATGGGCTTGAATCCCAGTTAGGGGCATTTCCACATTTGCAGGTCACTTCTAGGTAAGAATCTGTGACAGTCGCTCACAAAACTGTGAAGGCTGATCTCTCAAAACCACTTCTGTCAGACATACATACATAACTTAACGAGCCATACTGTATCTGCAAAACAGATTGGTCAATGGCACCAAGTCATAGCTCTGATGCATACATATATTGTTTTATATCAAATGAAAGAGTGATGATAGCCCCTTTACTGAGTTCCGTCATAAATAAGCTGCTAGCTCTGCTGTTTCATGCTCTCCTTGGTAAGAGCTTCTGTTGAGCGCATAAACAGCACGAGTTGCGATGTCTGATTCCCCCCCCCAACCTCCAACCGGGTCGCCGCTTGGCACCGGCCGTCGCCGTGATGGATTGTGGGTAATGGCTCTGAGATGAACTGGCGACTCGTCAAGGTGGCGTAATTGTGGCGCTGCTCTGCGCCGCGGACGTTTGGAGGGGCTCCGGAGCTGTGAGCGGTCTTGGCTCCTGTACCCGCGTCTCCTGCACTCCCCGCTCCCCCGACGGGCCTCCAGCTCCGTTAATAAATAATGGGACGGTTAGTGAGGAGCGATCGGGAAAACTCCGCTCGCCACTTAATGAGAAGACCCGTCGAGTGTCCGTGGCAAGTCCGACGCAAATTGATTCGTTTAATTTAATTTAATTTTACTTTAACCTTTGTTTATACAGGGTGGGCTGCCTGAGCGCACATGCTCATTTACAGCAACGCCCCGGCCAATGCCCCCGCCCACCCCAGTAGACTAATCGGGATTGTGGGAGGAAACCCATACAAGTGTGGGGAGAACATGCAAACTCCACACAGAACGGCTCCAGTCGGGATTTGAACCCAGGACCTTCTGACTGTGAGGCAACAGTGCCACCAAAGCTTTTAATCCGAGATTAAGGTGAAATTTGTGTTGATTGGTTAAATTGGTTTTATGTTTGGCAGCCCATATTAGTACCAAGTAGGTCATGGCAACATGCTATACGTTGTCTGATGTTAGTATTGTAGATCCTTGTGGTTGTTTTAGGCCCTTGCTGACTGTTTACTGTTTACTGACACTGACTGGTGTTGATAAAGCTCATGTGTTATTCATAAATCATTCATGGTCTCACTAGATTCAGTACTTTCTGGTGTATCTACTGTAAGAGATGTGTTACTACCTTGTACAGTATGTTGGTAAAAGATGCTAGAGGCTGTGTACAGTCCATGTACAAATGTTGATACAGCTTTTCTATTGAAATGGACTCTATATGTTTAAGCTTTATATTTAGACTTTACTCTGTTTGGCTTTGGCCTGGAAAATGATTGGCTCTTTAATCAATAAATATTGTTTTCGTGTAAACAAGGGTGTGTTTGACCTCAACTCACATTGTGGTCTCTTTAATCTGACTGTCTGAACCTTATTACTTATTCCTTATTAATTTAACATGAGTAATAGCAGATGCTCTTTGCTAGCAGCAAATCCCATTTAGTGTTATTTGATGTTAATGGGGACTGCCCGTAGTCTAACGGCTAAGGTACATAACTGGTTCAACCGCCGGTGTAGCCATGATAAGATCGATGCAGCTTTTGGGCCCTGTCTCCTCAACTGTAAGTCGCTTTGGTTAAGTAATGTAACGTATCAGATAAATATCTGTAATGTAACCGTACCTCCATGGTTTATCATGACGCTTGATCTGAATTTTGTGAACTGAGGAGGAAAATCACTGTTGTAACCAGTAGGCAACCCCTCTGTAAAATGGCCTCCTGCTTACCCTGCCTAAAACTCAGTCCACGCCCACACTGTCAGGCAGCACGCTGCAGTCGGTGGAGGAATCGGCTAACTCCAGTGACAGGTCTCCACCTGTTCAGGGAGGTCCCCCGTCTCAAAACCCCGCTTACCGGAGGCGCCCCGCAGGTAGTCCCAAACTCATACCTTCTCATTTCCCTGGTTTCGTTCCTGGCAGCAAACGGGCCTATTAGCGGCAGACAATGGGGAGAAACCAGAGCCCAAATTGGCCTTTTCCGAGGGGAAGGACATCAGGACAGAGGGAGGGGGTCAGTGCGTTGCTGTCAGCCCCCCCCGCGGTGACAGAACGCGCGTGTTCGCGGTGTGTGGGCCGCCCTGCCGTGCCCCTGGCTGTAATGAAGTGGGTGTGCCAAGCGGAGCCTCCTGGGAAGTGTGTAAATATTAGCGATGTGTCATTGGTGCCAGTTTAGAGCACGTCGTCCCGTTCTGTGTCTCTTCCCCATGTCCTGGGCTAAGAAGCGACTGCATTGTAGTGGTAGTGTAGTAGAAACGGAGCTTCGGCGATTGCCTGACGGTTGCAGCTTCAAATCCAGAGTTTATCCACCTGTTATTTCTTGAGAACCTGAAAATGCTCTGCTTTATCAATGAATTATAATGAAAGTCAATGCTGCATCTTTGTAAGTTAGCATGAAAAATCCCTCAAGACAGTCACAGCAATGTTCTCTTGACTGGTAGTCACTACGACCGGCATTATTTTGGCTGCAGTATTAAAAGACGCACAGAGGTCCTTAAAGCAGAGTTTGTCCGCGATGTTGCGTTACCTTCAGCGCGGAGGCAGCTGGATGGCGCTGATCTCCGAGCAGCATGCGTTCCCTGACATTCTGCTCTGTATTAATTATCATGGATCGTGTCGCCCCCTTTCAGGGCACAGTCTCACACCAGATGGCTGTCAAATTAACATGGATCCGAAAAGGGAGATTGTTGCGTAATTGGAAGAACCCAACGAGCCCCCCGAGGTTTCCGCGTTCCACCCTGAGTGTATTGATCTGTCATTATTGAGGCCGACCAATGATATCTTAACCTTTTGTCTGAAAGATGTAGGACTAGTTATTCAGTTTAGTTAACATGCAGGGCTGGGAAGTAAAAGAGTTGGCATGGTTGGAAAACGCTGGGATGAATGCTTTGGGAGGCTTTTTTGATCTGAGCTTTTGGCCCAATGTTACAGAGGGCCGGGGATTAAGAGGGAGAAAAGCCATTAATTCAGGAATCTAACGTGAGTAGATCCTAACGAAGCCCATGGCTTTAATTGGTTGAGACCCAATCGATGCCTGTCCGGACCCTATCGTGCTTCAACTCTCATGGGCGTTGGCTTTGCATCCTCCTGGCCCTTGCTGTTGGTGACCTTTGACCCCCCGGGGACCAGAATGCAGTGCAGGAGGAGAGCTGTGGCGCAGATTAGCCCGGCGGCTCTCGCTAATGAATATGGACCCGGGCTGATGTATGGAGAAATGCCTGTGCAGGGATCTAAGGCGGGCCCCCTGGGACTCGACAGGGGTGCATTATCATCGGGAACGAGGATGTTTCAGACCAATTTCGTCATGGGGGCTTATTTTCTGGATTTACAATGTCTGGAAAGGCCGATTCTGAGTTGTGAATGCCTTGTTTTTAAGGGAGCAACCATTTTCATTTTCGTCATCGTTAATTTTTTCAATGCAGACATTTTAAATTCAACTGCATGTATGAGTTTAAAATACTACTACTACTACTACTACTACTACTACTACTACTAATAATAATATAATAATAATAATATATATAATATGTTGTTATATATATATATATTATATATAATGTTTTCTTTCATTATTACTATTCGTATTTTTTATTATATAGTAATAGTGGTTGTTATGTTTTGAATGGAAGGGTCCTGAGCCCCTTCCTTGTTTTGTAATTACCAGCATGTCATTCCCTTCTCATCTGGTTAGAAGGTCACCGCTGATTCACCTAACACCCGTCCTCCAGAGCTGCCATTGGCTGCTGGTCCCGGCCGTCTGCTGTTCAGCTGTGCCGTTATCTGAATGAATTAAACAATGAAGTGAGAAGCACGAGCCCTCGCGCTTCCCCGTCCTCAGCTATCAGCACGTTAGCGATAGGGAAGAACAATTATACGTGTTTCACACTGTTCATCACAAATGCAAATATTTCTGCCCGTTTAGCACTGTTGGGCTTTGTGTTTACTGGGTTTGATTACTCTTTTATTTTTAATTGCTTTGAAATTCTATTACCCCAGAATGGTGCAGCTCAGCACAACTGAAGCATCATAAATCTGTTTGTTTTCTGTGTCCTGTTTCCCGTCCTTGTCATTTCGTCAATATCCTTGCCCTTCCGTTTTCAATTATACGTACCATAGTTTTGCATTTCATTCCTTTATTGCACTTTCTGAAACATTCGGTGGCAATTCCTCTGTCAATGGTGCTACTTTCCGAAGATTTCACATATCTTATAGTATTGGGAAAATCCAGACATCTCAGGCCATCGATGACTTGCGTGCTGCAAGAAACAGTTATATTCTACCCACCAGACTTTTTATTAAAAAAGGGAACTGAACACACAATGTCATATATATGTAGATTGGTACAGTGACCTACATACTACACAATGATGAAGGGCCGGCAGAACTCATGAATACCAAGCGGCTCTGTGTGTTTGTCAGTCATGCCAAGAACGCGTTACCCCTAGCTGTGATAAAGAATATAAAATAGAGGTTCACCTTAACGGGAACGAACCAGTGTAGCAGCTGGGAGGTTCACACTCGATTGTCTCCTTGGCTGGACGGAGAGCCAAACGCAGGGCAGATTCTGATTGTCTGTGAGCCGTGTTCTTTAGCCCAGGGCTTCCGGAGAGTTCTGCTCCGCCTGCCATTTCTGCCGTTCTCTGCCCTAGGTTGGATGACGGTTACATGCAGCGTTCTCCGAGATCCCGCGTCTTCATGATCTGTAAGAGAATAAGGCAAATGAATAAATCATGCTGGTGTCCGACGCATTCCCTTTCGGCACTTCAGATGCCTGCCCCCCCGTGCAAGCCTCTGAATGTCTGGGGTGTTGCGCGGGAGCGAAAATGTTTTTTCAGGTTTATGGTGAAGCAGTAGTATGAGTTATGGTGATGCGCCGCTGTGCGATGGAGAGAATTCGCCCTCGGGGTGCACGGCTATAACAAGCTCAGCTGAGCGGCCGGTCGCTTTAGCAGCTATTGTCCTCGGTTACACCACCATTACTCATGCTCCGTCGACAAACGCCTGGCAGGCAGCTCCACTGACTCCTGCACTGTGTGTGTGTGTGTGTGTGTGTGTGTGTGTGTGTGTGGGGGCAGAGCACAGAAAACATCAATTGTAGGAGTGTGTGCCCTGCGGAACTTGCAGGCCATTTACAGATACACACACACAAGCTTATGAAGTCTTTGTTTCAGAGCTGAAAATGGTTGTTTAACAGGAGCACATTGCTGTATACACTGAAACACATTGTGTTTGGTATGGAACTAAGCCAATGGGTTGATTTAAGCAGTGTGTTGTCATTATTAGTAGTAGTAGTATTAGTAGTTGTAGTAGTAATAGGATTCATTGTTGTCATCATCATAATGCATTTTATATTTGACATATAGATACATATCTGGATGTAAGGTCACATCTGTGTATATTGATGCAAAAACAATCACGGGCCTTGAGCTCTGTGTGCAGTGTAGTTTGGCCGTAACCGCTCTGCAGTCAGATCTTTGTGCGGTCATGGGTGAGGGCGGCAGCGTTCGGGTATCGCGTGTGTCTCGGGGGGAATGAGCGATACCTGCTTCAGCTGCGCCCACGGAAATCTCCTGACCTTTCAGTCTGCCTCTCGGGGGTTTGCCCGGTCAGATTCTTCTGGAAATCCTCCTTTTTGGCAGGTTCTTGGTGCCGAGGGGATTTGAGCAGGCAGCCATGGTGGGTCTGTGCCACAATCACAGATTGTGTTCATCAGCACAGTTTAGATAGGCTCAGATGTCGAGCCATGCTTCAAAATCCATATCCAGAGAAGCAATGTCAATAACAGCATATAGTATATTTTATTTTGTAAGAAATATGATGTTTTCAATGAAATGGTGTTTAAGCTACAAATTATATTTGGTGTTGTATTTTCCTAGTTCTAGAAACCTGCTCAGCCCCTGAAACCCTCACCATCCAAGTAGTCTTTTACTGATGCCGCAGAAAACCCAAAGACTCACTCTATTCCTGTATAATTATACTATAAAGGTCTTGTTAATTAAATCACAAGAGTAGCTTGACTGATGAGATTCATAAACAGCATCAGAAAATAATTGTCCTTTGGGTGATAGCATTTAAAGTACTATATAAGTAAGCTAGGACTTATCTATTATCTCTGAACGTCAACCTGCTTAATATTCACTTGGCAATTTGACCTTGAATGCTGAAAGCTCTTTGTACCCAGACGTCATATAATTCAGACAGCTTCACGGCACGTTTTAGTCTGTGCTGTGGGCCTTCTATGGCCGTATGTGGCTTTACACTAGCCTATTGAGATCTCAGAGATGGAGCGTCTGCTGTCATTTGGACCATGGCAAAAGCAACGCTTCCCGATGCAGCAGAGGAGGGAAACCAAAGGGGCAACACTGTGGCTTTTGTTTGGCCAAAAGATGTGTCGCCATTCTCGGAATAATTTAGCAAAGGACGTTGCGTAATGCTACACTTGTTGAGGTCCTCATTTGAGCGCACAGTCACCAGTCCTGCCATCGTTCTCACTGCGCCCCTGACTGTTATCGCTACGCCCGTGTGCTGTTGCGTACGCTCTTATCGTGTCATTGCAGCCTCACAATAGCTTTGAGGGGGCCCACGGGCAGACATGTAACCGCAGAAAAGTAGCAGAAGCAGAAGTCAGTTTCAGCGAGGGCTGGCTGTCTGATGGTGTGTGGAAGGGACACTGACCAGGGAGAGGAAGCACCGCTCGACTGAAAAACTCAACTTGCGTCAAACTGTAGCCCAAATTTCAGTATGTACAACAAATCCCTCTGGGGTAAACGTGCTTTGACTTGGGACAAACCTAATAATAGCGAGCCTGCTACCTTTCCACTCTCTGTGAAAGCAACCGAGTCATAACCATCAAGAGTGTGCCCAATTCTGCTCCCTGTAGGCCTCCTTCAGGGGACGCTGCATGTTTCCCAGGATTCATTTCTGTCGTGATGTCATATTAGAATACTGCATTTGCTCTGCCTATCGCAATTATATCGCGTTATTGTATAGCATTTTATAATACAATAAATGTAACATTTCTGGGCAGCCTACTGTGAACCGGCTTTTTGAACCGTTGCACTGTTCTGCATGCTAAAAGCATATTCTTCAGCTGATATTATACATTATATTATAGATATATTATACCTGTTTTTGGTATCACCAAGCAGTCAAGTGCATTACATTACAGTAAATGATTATCGGTGTATGTTTATTTGTGATTTTGTGCATCTAAACAAATGATTAATCTGGTTTTAAGTTGTATAGTACCTGCGAGTATTATGATTTTGGCTTTTATTATGCTTGAATGTTCTCTGAGTACCCTTCCTCTCATGAGTTTCCGTGGGTTTGTGACCCATAGAAATTCCCATTACTCGACTTATGTTTTTTTTAATGATGCTGAACGCAGTCCAAAGCCTTTTTCTTCCCTTCAGACTGGTCCAATAAACACACAGAAAACGCAGACAATGAATAAAACATATCTCATCATGTTTCTGCTCTCATATGAGGGATGAGTTATGAATTACGTTTTCTTCCCTTTAGTCTTCGAGGAGCCGGAGGATCCCAGTAACCGGTCCTTCTTCTCCGAAATCATCTCCTCCGTCTCCGACGTCAAGTTCAGCCACAGTGGGCGGTACCTGCTCACGCGGGATTACCTCACGGCCAAGGTGTGGGACCTGAACATGGAGAACAAGCCCATCGAGACCTACCAGGTACACCTCACCTCACCTCACGCAGGCACACCTCACTGCCCGAGAGTGTGTGGACCTCACACAGGTACACCTCTCTACCTGAGAGTGTCTGTGGACCTCACACAGGTGCACCTCTCTACCTGAGAGTGTGTGGACCTCACACAGGTACACCTCTCTACCTGAGAGTGTCTGTGGACCTCACACAGGTGCACCTCTCTACCTGAGAGTGTGTGGGCCTAACACAGGTGCACCTCACTGCCCGAGAGTGTGTGGACCTCACGCAGGCACACCTCACTGCCCGAGAGTGTGTGGACCTCACACAGGTACACCTCACTTCCTGAGAGTGTGTGGACCTCACACAGGTACACCTCACTTCCTGAGAGTGGACCAGGTCACCTAGAGCTTCTCTGTAGCAGATAACTGTAACTTTACATTTCTTCTGGACCTAGCCATACTGCCTGAATTCTGTAGAGCGAATTCCTGGAACCTCACAGTGCTATGAATAGCACATATAGCCAACAGCTTATCCATTGTGAATACCTGCAACCTGCACATTTTTTCTGTGAAGTGAACACATGTACCCTCGCTGTGTGGGTTCCGTAGAGAGAATCCCTGTAAGCGCACACTGCTACAATTAGTCTGTTTTACCTTCCCCTGGCAGTATTAATTAATCTAACACAATATACAATATCTGTGTAATATCACTCCCGAGTAGAGCAAAACACACAAGAGAAAATAAGTGTCATTTATATCTACATTACGCATCGACAGAAAATTGAAATTTCACGCTTCATATACATTTCAAGGGCATACGCATCCCTGCAGTTCCTGTGATGTGTGTGTGAAATCCATAGACGGAGTCATTTGGTTCAGTGTCGACCGCGCGCGGCAGTTCCCGCTTTAGCGTGCGCATCTCCTTCGGAGCGTGTGCCTGCATGCGGATGTCTGTGTCGTACGTGTCATCCCCGCTTTGCGGGGGGGGAGGGGGGGGTCTGCGCTCGAAAGATAGGGGGAGGCTATTTATAGCTGACGCTACGCTTTGCGTCGCCGCACTGTGAGAAAGAGCCTCGCTCCAACACCCGGCCAGAACTGCAATGCAGCACCCGGAGAGATGGGGGGAGTCGAGAGGGGGATGGAGAGGGAGGGAGGGGTAGAGCGAGTCGGGTGGGGTTAAACGAGGAGGGAAGAGATGGAGAGAAGAGGAAAGGGGGAGGGGGTAGGTTAAGGGAATTGTCACCTGGGGTGGGGGTGGGTGGGGGGGGGGGGGGGGCAAAAGAGATTGTGAGAGTGAGTGTAGGGGCAGCACACAAAACATCAGTTGTAGCAGCAGCCTGTATTAAGCTTCGTGAGCTTATCTGTAGTAATAATGAATATCTGTATTTCGTTCAGCGCTCTTCAGATTGGCTCCTCCTCTGTTAGCTGTGGCATCAAGCGTGATTCGGGTTTTATTTTGATGTCTGTGCTGGTACAGTACCTGCTTGCCCTGCTCTCTGGAAAAAGACAAGCCTCCGTTTCGGACGGTTTTCGGCTCTTTTGCCATCGTACGGAAGTAGCGCTAGCGTAGCTCACATTTCGTGATCCGCGGCCCGTCACGGGAGAATTCGCTTAATTCTCAGCGAAGGCACGAGGGCGGATCTGTTGTAGTCCCTCGCCAGACTGTTCACCGGGATTATTAGCTAATGTCTGCCTGCGGACGGCTACGTACACCGATGTGAGGTCGCCGATGGATTAGGAACACCCCCGTCTTCTCGGGGAGCGAGACGGGCACACAGGCGCACACAGAGAGGCGCTCTGCGTTTCAAAGGACGCAGTATTGTTTTCCTTTAGCGTAGCTCCCATTAACTCGTGTTCAGAATAGCGGAAGGATGGTAGCCCGCTGTTATACCTGAGATCACAGAGGGCTGCAGTGCAGCAGGTATCCCAGAGAAGACTCCATTAGACCATTAGGCCTGTCCTCCCGAGATGGGGGGAAGAGATTTATTTTGGGTGCATCAATATTTGAGTCACTGCGGGACTCCAGGAGCAATAATGAGACAAGCCTGCAGGCGTTGCGGTTCTCCAGGATCGGGGCCTGATGTCCCCGTAGCTCATGAGCTTCAGCTGAGCTCTCCGTCCTTTTTCCGGCACGTTTAAAGACGCCAGGCTGCGCTGAAAACCGTCCTGTGGACGTGGCTGTCATCGATTTCTCCACCCCCGTTACCCAATAGCGCCTCGGGGGTCTGATTTGATCAGATCTAGAAGTCTAGATGTCAACGGCGGATCGATTTCGTATCTAAACAGAACATTGAAACCCCATGAAAATGAAGCGGACTTGAGATTTTAAGGTCTCTTAGTTCATCCAGATTTCAGAGATAGATTCTAATGGGAAACATTTGCTTTTCAGGAATGGTGGTCAATATGTTCGCCAACAGTTGCTACATCTGTGCGATTATGGCTCATTTTATATTGTGATATAATTAGCATGACTTTGCCTTATGGTGAGCAGGCTTGCTGTGCAGACACCAGTGCTCTGTATATCTAGATCAGTTCTGACCTGTTACCTGCTTCAGTAAACTTGCAGGTCAGCCACAGTCAGGATTGATGAATTGTCTAGTTATATATTGCCTTTTCCTCCAAACTGCTGACGCCAGTATACCTCCAGTGTACAGTAACATCACTGAGTGTGTGTGTGTGTATGTGTGTTTGTGTGTGTGTGTGTGTGCGCATTCACATGGGCATGCATGTGATTGTGTGTACATGCGTGCGTGCGTGCGTGCGTGTGTGTGTGTCTTCAGCCCTATAAATCCTGTGGTTTTCCTTCGACTGGAGCTCCTGCAGTTAACTTTTTTCCAATACAAAGCTGCTGAGTGTGATGGGGCCTTATTATAGCATATTGAGATGTTTTGTGCAAATGAGCCATTTCCCATGTAAAAGCGCCCTATATCTCAACACTGCGCGGTTTAAAAAGGCTGGAGTAATGGCAATACTGCTGACTGCAGTGAGCTCTGTGCAGAATCCCATTGGGGAGATGTCGGGTCGAAGTGGTGTGAGCGTGTCTGTTTAACGAGCAAAGTGGGCTTCAGTGATCAGGGTTTGAGTCTCACTTAGCTTGTGTCAGTCCATAAACCCTCTGCTGGGCCTGGTCAGCATTTTCAGCCTTTGTCGGTGAAGGTCTTAATTATCCTCCGCTGCCTGTGATCCATATTCATTTCCCACTTAACCATGAACATCGAGTACAGTACTTGTTTGTTTGTGGGGTGAATTGCTCTTCTTTCGCACTAAAACATCGTAATATTAACATAATTTCTCACATCATTATTAATACCCAGTGCTATTTCACTGCATGTAAATGATATTAAAATATGTATGTGAACATAAAATATCGATTTTTTTCCTCTGTAGGTTCACGATTATCTCCGGAGTAAGCTCTGCTCCCTGTACGAGAACGACTGCATCTTTGACAAGTTTGAATGTGCCTGGAATGGGACCGATAGGTGAGTCCTCCCTTTAAATACTTTTCCACGCTTTACTGAGCTTTTCTGCTGTATTGGAACCGATGAAATACTCTCAAAAGTGTAAACCTCTACCTTCTGGTCCTGTTGGTTGGCCCAATTGCACGAGGCGAGATCAATCGAGGACAGAAAAGTATTTTGAATCCAAAACGATTACGCATTTGACCTCGGTCAGCCTCTAACTAGTAGCACAGAACCTAAGGCCCCGACTCTTTTCAGCCCTTAGACTATGACCTGCTAGATTTCGACTGCATAAGTGGCAACTCCATCCTCATCATTAAAGTCTTTCAGATGGACTATTTTAATATCTTCTGGGCTGTCATGTACTGAGAATTCAGGCAAAGTCAATGAGCGGATTAAGAGATGACAGCATTGCTATAGTGATGTAATCTGTTAAATAGAGCTGGCATATAGACTACACACGGGGCATCTCTTAATCAAACTGATTTTTATTACAGGAAGTAAAAAAAAAAAAAAAAAACCCAGGCCCCTGTACAATGGGGAACAGTGTTCCTGGCTCAATTCATCCTTTTATGTACGGGTATAACAATACGACCCTGTAGAAACGTCCTTCAGACCCGAACGCTCAATTACCCCCCGACACCAGTTGGCCCCTCCCATTCTCCCTCTATCTCTCGCAAGAGCAGAACAGCCTTGCCCCCTTGTATGGAGGCAGGAAGGCTGGGTCATCTCTCTCTGCTACAACAGAGCGAATCAAATCCTGCCTTTCCAGCCAAAGGAGAGCCAAATTATTATTTCAATAAAGAGGGTATTGTCGTGAGGACTGCTGTATTAAGCCGGGGCTTGTAAAAAGGCCCAGGTGGAGAGCCGACATTGAACGATTCAATTATTCTCTTCCAAACGCTCAAATCCGAAAACCAACATTTCAGCGCAGCGTATTGCCGACACGCAGTTTCAGTCATGAGTGACCTTTTAAGTTTTTGATATGTATTGTCCCGTTAAATGACAGCTTATATTAATTTCATGCAGGGCTATAATACTGGAAAAGGGTTAGTGCTGTCTTTTCCATTTTTTTTTTTTGCCTGGTCTTCATTTCACTTTGAAGAGGGGCTACAGACCTGGTGAACTATGCGGTGGTTTCTTATAAAATGACTTAAGTGAAGCTGAATGGCTATTTTAACCTTCCACCCACATTCTGCCCAGTGGCATTCCCATGGGAATCCTACGGAGAGAAGAAGCTACCTGAAAACATGAAATCCATAATGAATGAAAACGTGTATTCTGCTATTTTATTATTCCTTATTTGCTCCAAAGACATCCAATACCATGGGTGACTTGCATAACATCATAACTTGCTAATAATGTGTAACTTAAGTTGTACAACAGTAATGCACTTTTGTATTAAAATGTAGCATAAATGGTGCATTAAAATAAATCTCAGTTCATCATATATGAAATGTAGACATACGTGATGGGACCCGAGTTGCTTTGGTAATTCTGCCAATCAAATGTAATACATACATGACATAATCGTTTATAAATATTCTGTAACTCTGGTGGCAATGCCCTGCTAACAGCTAGTAACTGTGCATTAGCTTGGGAGTGATCATCAATAAGATCATTGTCAAGTTGATTTATTTTTCTAATCATTTGGCTGTAGTGGTATTTTACATATCCATTTCTGGTATAAATATTACTCAAGAAAAGTTATATTTATACCAGAAATTAACTACTAATTATGTTATCATTGGCAGATTGAATTGTTGCAGCTCGTGCTATTGTGTTATCGTGGTTCATTATGAGTGAGCAGATCACTGTTGTCATCAAATAAAGACATCTTCAATGTGCCTACCTGATTTGGGATCTCTACCCAATAACTCTCAGGGTGACAGGATTTTTGAACAGGTGTAGAGACCTGGCACTTCATTTCAGTAGCCCATGAATGTGCTGTTTTATTGTTTGTAGCCCACAGCGTTTTATCTGTCAGTCTTTCACTGGCATTGCGCTGAAACGGGCACTCTGGCTGTTACGGGTGGAACACACGGAATAATGGCCATCACTTCTTTTGTTCTGACGGAGAGATGGAGAGAGGGATGAAATGAAAGAGACAGAGGGAGTAGAAGGGATCATGAGACGGAGGGAAGGAGCGGGGGGAGAGGGAAAGGGAGGCGGGGGAGATTATTCATGCCCCGGGGTGCAGGGGGATGTGAGAGGATCTCTGTTAAATCAGAATGCACATAGACTCCTCCCAGGGCTGGTCTGACATCCTCTCCTCCTGCCCTCAGATGCTAACGGTCACACGTGAGGAGCCGTAGCCAGGGAACAACAATTGGTTTTATATTAAAAACTCAGTCTCTGTCTCCAGTCTGTGTTATAAAATGATTTAATCTAGAGAGTGAACAAGTGAAGCACGAAATGTGTAAGGTTCAGTATTAAAGGTAAAAGCTAAAAAAAAGAAAAGTCAGTATTATTTTGATTTGTGTGATGATAAAAAAAAAAAAAACTCAATTTAGAGTATAGTAATGTTTCTCCTAATGGTGTCCTTGTGGGACAACCGCACAAAGAGAATGGCCAGCTGATGATAAAGAATCACTACTCGTTTAATTTCATTCATATCATATCTTATCAAATTGTTGTACACTCAGTGACCACTTTGTGTAGACCTGTACATCAGCTTGTTAATGCAAATCTTATTTAAACAGCCAATCGTGTGGCAGCGACTAAATGCATACAAACATGCAGACATGGTCAAGAGGTTCAGCTGTTTTTCATGAATGGGGAAGAAATGTGATTTAAGTAACTTTGACCGTGGAATGCTTGTTGGTGCCAGACAGGTTGGTTTGAGTATCTCAGAAATTGTTGATCTCCTGGAATTCTCACACACAACAGTCTCTAGAGTTTGCAGAGAAAGGTGTGAACAACAGAAAATATCCAGTGAGCAGCAGTTCTACAAGCAAAAACACCTTGTTAATGAGAGAGGTCAGTGGAGAACGTTCAGACTGGTCAAAGCTGACAGGAAGGTGACAGTAACACAAATAGCCACACATTACATCACATAACGGTGGTGTACAGAAGAGCATCTCTGAACACACAACGCATCAAAGTCGATAGGCTACAGCAGCAGAAGACAAATAAGTCTAAAAAAATAAGTCTAATAAATACCTAATAAAGTGCTCACTGTGTGTATATCTCAGAATTCTCAATGCCATGGTAGAACAGGTCCTAAATATGCATTCCGGTGAATGTGCCCTCACAATGTTCTGGGCGGACGGTTAGGATCACGGTGTGCATGTGCAGTGGTGCCCTATGCTGGAATGCTTTGGGCTTTCCTTAATTCCCTTGTCTGGGTTTTCACCCTGCAAGACTGGGTTTCAATTCAGCCCTTTTCAATTTAAACTGACCTAATTAAACCCCACTCGTGTCCCATGGTATTTCCTTAATCCTTATGTCATTTCCATGCGCCTGTGATTATGCTAAAATATTCACACTCATGTTTACTGAGAGCTGATTGGACAGCTGAGGGAGAGGGGGAGGAGGGGCGGCCCTTCGTCCTCGTGGTGTGGAATCGAAGAGACAGTGCCCCCTTTAGGTTGTTTTTTCTCCCCCTTTACCAAAATGAGTCATTTTGCAAAAGGTGAATGCCATTTACTGTACCACTAGAAAAAAACCCCAACATTTTTGCAGTTGCTCATCATCATTGAGGTTTGAACATCAATTTAAAAAGAAAACGTGTTTGACTATTCATCAGAAAGCGAATGCTCAACAAACACTTGAAGTCACGCCTGAACGCGTCTTTTCCATCGCTGGGTGTTTGTGCTTGCTGTCCGCAGCTGCGGTGAGCAGAATTAAAGGATTAAAGAAACGGGTTTTTGTGTGGCGGAGTGATTTTCCTGACAGGACAGGAAAGCGTAACTGCTTTCTTATTCTTTTTTTCTTTTTTTTTGTGCTGAGCGAGTACGTTTTTTCATCATCACACAGCACTTAGTTTTCTCTCACTGTTATCTCTCCCATGGAAGCGTTTGTGCACTAAAAAAGTAGAGTAATACGAGCACACGGGTACAAATACAATCAGGCACCCATGCACGAATGCGTACACACACACACACACGCACACACACTCATGCACGCACACACGCTCACGCACGTACACACACATAGACACAGAGTAAAACAATGCCTGTGCTCTATAGGCAATAGATCAGATTGTGTTGCTGGGCCACTGAGGACATTAAGCACAGTTCCCAGATACATTTGACATCAGCTGAACCAATGAAACGGCACACACACACGCACACGCTCGTGCACGCGTGTGTGTGTGTAAAAAGGCCATCCTGCACTGCGACTGTGTAGTTTGGTGCAGCTTCACTGCAGTGCATTGTTCTGTAATGCTGAGTAAGGCCTCATATTTACATCAGGCATTTTAGTGATTTAACAACTTTAAAATGAAGGGCCGATTCACCTCAGCCACCGCCGTAGCTCCCTCTTGGCAGACACAGAGCAGCCATTTTGTGCCAGACCACACCCGCGCGTCATACGAGGTGGCGAGGGGGGGGCTTTATTTAGCCAGTTAAACTGCGGGGGCGATCAGGTGGCCAGATTGAGTTCACAGGAGTGGGAGCGTTGCCAGGACTCCGGGGCAAAGCGGAAAGCGGGGAATTCTGCGAGGCTGGGACAGCCGAGATGAGCCTGATTAGATTTGCGGATCAGGGGGCGATTAAAAGACTTTGGGGAAAGGGGCGGGGGCAGTGTTTACTAACGCGATGCCCCTCGGAGCTGGTGCTCTGTAATGGTGCCAGTTAATCCGCCATTTTGGCTCTAACTGGTTCTAATGTGTGAGTCTACAGTCATCCTGACTCCTCACTCTGGCCCCACGCTGCCCTCTCCAGTCCTTCACACAGCGAGCAGATGCCAGAGAAAAATTACAGCATCTGCACATGTTGCATGAACCAGCCACTGGACTGTCTGAATCCTGTGTGTTTGTTTACTGCTTGGGAGTCTTGTGAATACCTTCCATTAACCCTCCTATTATGTTAAGAGTTTATGACATGTTTGGGGTCAACTTGCATTTGCAAAAGAGAAATGTTGACACTTTGTGTGTCGCCCTCTTATTGTCTCCCGAATGACTGGCCTGACTTTATCCATAAATATGAAAACTCTGTGGGGAAACATCTCATTTTAGAGCCTAAAGTACAGTAAGTAGAAGTTTGGCACCTGTTTGGGAAAGTGCCGCCAGAATCAAACACAAAGAAATCTGAGATGATAATACAAATGGTTGTACATTTTCTTACATTTTATACAGAGGGTCAAAACAACCCCACACAGCACATTTGTATGCAAAGTTGG
Source organism: Conger conger (assembly GCF_963514075.1). Classification (NCBI taxonomy): domain Eukaryota; kingdom Metazoa; phylum Chordata; class Actinopteri; order Anguilliformes; family Congridae; genus Conger; species Conger conger. The sequence continues at coordinate 57,112,250 of NC_083767.1, read as the reverse complement.
TAAAGGAGTACGTTTCTTGCGTGTTTACCATTTAATCCCACCAGAATAGAAAATATATTCACCGTACCAAGGTGAAAAAAAGGTTAACTGCTTTTTAAGAGATGTCAAACACTGAATGGGGTCAATAGGAGGGTTGAAGGACATCAGACAGTTAGGCACACGGTCTAGCTTGATCATTACTGCCACAGAAATACGGACCTCCTTCAGTTATTGATGAAGACTGCTCATAAGCAGTCCAGAGAGGGCTCACCATTACAAATGCAGGGTCGAGGACGATGCTATTGATCCAGCAGGTATAGAATTCAGACAGGGCATCTGGTAGTAATCTTAAACCAACAGGTATTAAATCATTCTCGGATCGCAGTTGATCGTTGAATTTGAAAGTGACGCTGTGTAAATACGAAACCGTTGTGTTCAGTGTGATTAATATTGATGGAAAGGGCCGAGCAAATATCTCCTCTGCTCACTGTTTGTCTGATTAGAACCAAATAAATGGCCATTGATTTTCAGTATCTAGAGCATTGTCAATTTGCACAGGACAACATTTTTTAGACATACTACTTAAATGTAGTATTATTATAATTGTTATTATTGTTGGTTTTGTTATTGTGACATACATTTCATTTACTGTATTAGTTCCCCATTGGATGTTTTTATATGGACTTTTGTTATTCTGAGTTTATATTAAACCCAGTAAAAGAAGTAAAGCATATGCAGAGTCAGACGATGGATGTGAATTCAACACAGTGACTCCCTGCCACTGGCTTCAGAATGCGCCTTTTTGAACATGTATGCAGGCTGTGGAGTGTCAGTCTGTTAAAATATCTCACTGTGCTCACTAAGCAATTTTATGACAGGACAAAGCATTGTGCGCATATTTTCTTATCGTTCTATCTTCCTCCTTACTGCTGAGCCAGCTACTTTCAAGTATAGCTTTAGGAGTTTTTTTATTTTTATAATTAGTTTGGCATCTGAAATCTCACCCGAATTCGGAACGTTGAATTCATGAACTTCGTAAAAGCTTGCTCGTATACGCTCCCTGCTGTAGCGAAGGCAATCTGCGGTTCCTCTCCGAAACGCGTCAGGTACCTGCCAGCCAGCTGCCTCATGTCAAACCGCAGTCACAAGCGCGCGCAGAGTAGGGGAGGAGGAGACCCGTTCCTACGCATGCGCAGAGCGCTAGCCGCCGGCGTGATCGGAACGACCAGCAGGAATCGTTGCAGCAACGAACAATGCTATATCCCAACCGCCTGCATCCCTCCCATATCCCTGAGCGATGCTAAGCCTGTTCCGTGCTGCTCCTGTGGGGCTCCCCGCCGGATGCAAACACAGTCAACACACAAAACCCATAGTCCACTGTTCAAACCGTGCATTTAGAGTGGGCAGGTGTGACAATATGCAGGTAAATGGGATTCATTTAACACCCCCACCCCCCCCCCCCTTTAACTAATATATTATGGCACAGCAGTGTGTTTTTTCCCATGTGACTTCTTCGAATCCTCCAGGTCATTTGCTACGGACACCTGTACCGGCTCACTGGAGTCAAAAGGAGCCATTGCATCCATTTTATTTCTTATTGCTCCTGTCATATTGAAGTGTCAGTCCATGTTTTTACTGAGCACGTGATGTCACTGCCTCGTGCATGTGAATCACCTCCGCTGATAATGTTTTTTGGATGTGGACAGAATACTGATTAGAGTGAGTTCTAGAGGGTTCCGCAGGACTGGGGGATTCAGTTAGAATGCATGGTGTAAAGTTATACATGTACAGTACAATGTTGAATACACAAAAGTTTATTTTGTTTTGTTTTTTTAACTCGTCTGTCACTACCTGTCAAGTGCCAGGAGCTCTGCTCTGTAATGTAAAAAATATATATACATTTCTTTTTTAACCTCGTGGTTATATGAGCTATGGCAGGATGGACAGAAACGCCCTTTGTTGTATCCTTCTCTGGCGTCCCATCGATTTTGTCCCCCTATTCCCCAGATAAGAGTGGCTGATGATCCAGCGATTAATGTCAGGAAGTGGCCCTGTGTGTGCCTAACAGTCTCAGTGCAGGGGGAGAATGCATAGTGCACGGGGTGCTGGATGAATAATGCATTCTGGGAGGTCCCAGACAAGCTGGGGGGATTCATTACCCGGCTGCGTCTCTGCCGCAGAGACCGGGCGGAGCGTGTGCGAGGCAGGGCCTGATCTCCCGGGGCAGATTTATGACAAGCCCATGATCTGTGGACATGCCTCTGACAGGTGTAATCCCTCACAGTCCAACAACACCCCCCCCTTCCCCACCCTCCATCCCAACACCGCCTAGTTCTGCTAATCCTGGTCAAACACTCAACTTGGCAAACTGAGAGGGGGAGGGGATAGAATGCTAACAAACAGGGGGAGGCACCCGATTGGTGTCTCTGCTTGCTCTTTGCCTGCGATGGTTCAGCCAGACTAGTAACTGGAGCGACACTGATGAGACACCGTGAGCTGCTGGCTATGAGAATGCGTGCTGTCCGTTAGCTATGGTTGCCCACACAGTCACACACGAACGCTTCTCTGTTTTCCACTTTCAAACACTGGATGTAAATCGATGGGCCCCATAAATTATAGAGCCAGTTATGGACGTACACGGGGACCTATGGATTACTGTACACGGAAGTAACCGTGGAATCAATTCTACTGCGTCAATGAGAAAGAAGAGCGGTCATTAATTAGGTTCAATCAGCCCGCCTATCTCCACGCAAACACACACCGTCTAGCTGAGGAAGCCTGCTGTGAGCCCAGGGCCTCAGACCTCTGATAAATACTGACTGTGCCCATTACGGGACTGCCTTATGAAGACTTATTAAAAATAATTACTGCGCACAACCTAGGAAGGTGATCTCCACGGATGCCCTGCTTTAATTGCTACCGATGGCGGGGGGAGGGGGGCGTCCTCTGATTGGTGCCGATGTCGATGCGGCGTGGTTAGCTCCGCTTGTTCGCTCGTAAGCGCGGTGAAGTGCGGTGAAATTGAAGGCTGGTAGCAGGTTACCTCGACAACGCTCCCCGATGACGTAACCCTCACATTCAAAAGAACGTTGTTGCCCTTGGCTAGAGGCGAGTTCGTCTTCAGCTGACCGGTAACGCATTTGTTCCACAAATATTTGGACGAGTGAGAGGCCCGGGGTTCAAATCCCACCTGGCAATTTCTCACCAGTTACAGAGTCGTGCGATCATGTTTGATCCTCGTAAAGGGCGTGACGCACCAAGCCGCTGGCCATAGGTGGGTCATTTTTTAACGTTGCCTGGAGTGTCTTCTGAGTTCTTTTTTTGAATTGGGAATACAGTGTGTCCTATGCGCTGGTATGGAGAGTTATTTCCACACATGCATGTCGATGGTCAGCTTTCATATTTGTGGTGTGTTTCAACGCAATTTACACAGGCAACGTGAGGCAACGTGAGGCAACGTGAGGCAACGTGAGGCAACGTGAGGCAACATGAGGCAACTTAAATCGATTTGACAGTTGGCCTTGGTTGCCACTAGTTCTTTGATGTCAGGGCCTTACGGCTTTAGCTCGTTGAATTTCCTGCCCATTTTCCCACGTAGCCTAACAGAAAAGTAGTCCAGGCTTCCATTGGTATTCCACTGAAACCTGTACCTTGTCCTTCCTTGTCGTGTTGTGAATGAAATTAGCTAATTTCTCTTCTCTGCCTGTCTCTTTCTCTCTCTCTCTCTCTCGGCGTCTGACTACCCTCAGCGTGATCATGACCGGGGCCTACAACAACTTCTTCCGGATGTTCGACCGGAACACCAAGCGGGACGTGACGCTGGAGGCGTCGCGCGAGAGCAGCAAGCCTCGCGCCGTGCTGAAGCCCCGCCGCGTCTGCGTGGGCGGGAAGCGCCGCAAGGACGACATCGCCGTGGACAGCCTGGACTACACCAAGAAGATCCTGCACACGGCGTGGCACCCCGCCGAGAACATCATCGCCATCGCCGCCACAAACAATCTGTACATATTCCAGGACAAGGTCAACTCGGAGATGCACTAACGCAGAGAGCCTGCAGGAGTGCGCCAGGCCGGGGCCGGACCCTCCCCAACCCCCCCCCCCCCCCCCGATCCTACGCCCTGGTCACCTTTACCGCTCTCTTCCACCGACCCACCCCCCACCCCCACCCCCCCACACACCCCTGTGGAGAGGAACTGTCTCGGGGGCGGGGGCGAGAGCGAGAGAACGTTTTTTTTTTTTGTGTTGGAATTGTGGACTGTGATTGGTCACTCGTGTTTGTTTGCTGTTGGTAGTCGTGGGACTTCTGGAGGTGGCCGAGGGGGCGGAGCTGAGCGGCGGCAGCGTCTCGCCCCACGGATTGGACGAGGGACTGATATAGCGTGCGACGGGACTCGACTGTGCTCCTTTACGTTCTCAGTGTTCTTTCTTCTCCTTCCCCCCCCCCCGCCCCGATTACACCTCCCCTCTCTTTCTTTTTGCCTGTTGGATAACAACGGCTCACAACAGCTAGTCATTTAAATCATTTGTTTTGTTTTTAAGAGTGTGAAGCCTGTTTAGATGCCCCCCACGTTGATGTGTTTTTACCACTTGGGTTCAGTGAATATTTTCCTCTTTATGTTATGTTTATGAACAGCTCGTACAGGATAAACGCACTGAAAGCTAGCCAGGATGCTGTTAACTTACAAGATTTCTTCAATTGCTGTACTGTATTTACTCCAAAGAGGTCATCCCAAAACATAGGGCCAACCTGAAAGCAAAATTTGAATGTTGTTTCTTTCTTTTTTTTGTTGTCTGCAGTTGGCATGTTTCCATTCTGTAGAGGTCTGTGCACAGAATTGTCACTGTGTAGCAATGGTACAGTGAACATGTTCCAACACCTCTATAGCACACACACACACACACACCCTCCAGCCCAATTTTGAGCTGCAGCCGTTTAACATTAATTGATTGATAGAATGCACATGGTTTCAAAAAGGGCTTTCACAAATCCCCTCTGTTAATTGTATTTATCCTGGAGAGAAATCATGTATAGTTTATGTTTTATGACTGAAAGTGCACAAAGTGATTGCATGTTAGTGTTTAGTTGAGCCACAATCAGTTGGTTGTGGTTTGGGAGCTTCATTTGGGTTTTAAAAACAGAGGTAGAGCAGTGTGCTCACTCATTTTTGTCATCGAGCTTTTTGATAGTTGATACGATCCTTTCAGTCCCTGGGATAGTCTAGTCTCTCTCTTGTGGTTCTTTTGTCTTTTTTGCCCCAGAAATGAGTACACCCTCAGGCTGGAACTAGTGGAGTTAAGCAGCTCTCTCTCTCTCTCTTCTTCTTTTATATCATCAACCAATTTTATATTATTTTACCCCCCCTCCCCTTCCCCTCCCCCCATCCTTAATCTGACATGGGTTTAAAATATCCTGACATTTATACTTTGGATGTTCAAACATAAACACCCTCTTTTGGAGGGGTTCCTCGGTGGATTAACCACAAATAATTTATATTTTCCCCCCATTTAGAATTTTTTTGTGACATAAAGTGACTTTGGTATTCTGGTGAGAAAGTGGGCTGGCATCTTTCAAGGAAAAGATTCAGTTTTCCCCCTTTTCAGTGTGTTGCTTGTTTCTGATGGCTATAGTCAATAAGGTATGGTACAAGTCTGAATGTACGTCTGTCACATCTTCCATCCTTTTTGTTTTGTAAACTCATGATGGCGTTAAACGATGACGATGATAATAATTATGGTGATACTAACGGTATGTGGGCGGATAAGTTCTTTTGAGGTTTGCCATTTCGGTTCCCACTGCAAGTGACTGTACTTTTCATGCAAAAAGAATGACCAACAAACGGTACACGCAGAATTGCACTCTTTAACATGCAGCCTTCACAAAACTTTATACGACCAGTCAGGATCAGTCCACAGTCGATATTCAGATTCGAAGTTGAGTGCATGGACCTCAGCCTTCCCATGTGCCGTTTTGCTACAAGATTAAAGTACCAACAACAACAACAACAACAAAAAAAAGAAGCGAATTGATGCTGCATGATAGTAAAAACTGTTTTTAGACTTCTGGCTGCCTTTTTTGAACCATAAAAACAGGCTGTTCGCTGTAAAATGGCTTTCAGAGTTCTGTCTCTACACAGCACTAGTTACCATAAATGACTATTGTTACTTTTTGTGTATTGAAGCACAAAAGCATGTTTACCATTGTTCAGTGTTACGATGTACAATTATAATGCCTAAAATGTTTTAACGAGAAACAAAACCAAGGGAATGAGGAATGTTTATTAATACTATATTCAAAAAAATGTTAAAGGCTGAATGGAATCATGTATATATTTGTTAATTCTCTGCAATATTCCAACCTTTTTTTCCTGTTCTAATAACAAAAGACATGAAACTAAATATGGAGTGTCGTTCAGTTGAACATAAGGAAGTACAATCACTAATCATGTTCATATTGGTGGTGTTGAGAGACATTTATCTAATCATGTCGCTCTTTCACTCAACAGGAAAAAAGAATCTACGCAGTTTTTAATAACAGTCGGGGATGATTGATACCCTGTAAGAATTTTACAAATGTACTACTTCAGCTACTCAGATTACGTCCTTAATGAATGTTCAGTTGCACTCTTCATGGATCCATCCTTGGGAAATTGGTATGAAATAAGTGATGGGAAATTTGTTGGATGTCACAGAGGAAATTACACATCCTCTCTTAGGTTTCTCTCATTTGTTTCCCCAACATTTAGATTTGGTTTTTTTAATGTATTTGTTTATATGCTTTGTGCTAGGCCATAAAAAGGTTGTGGTACCAGCCCTTTCCTCTTCCTGACCGTACATCGACTCACTTGTTTTATGTTTATTTCCTTTATTTTTGGACAAATTGTCAAATAAACGACTATAAATATGTTAATATGAGTTTTCGAATAAAGGTTTCAACAAAATTGCATCCTACAGTTTGATTGTGGAGACTTTTCATTTACCGGAGAAAAGAGAACAGAATACTGTAATAAAATGTTTTTATGATTAGAAGGCTACTTTCAACTTTTAACGTTATACTATCTATAAGAATAAAAAATGATAAATTCAGCACGTGAGATCAAATGTAACTCGTAGCTCTTAACGGTTATCATGTAGCCTAATGTATCTTAATTATATTAAATAAACCCAAAGTCAGATATATTTGTAGTGCTGGGAGTCCACGCAGTCAGGTGCTAACTTTCATAGACCACGACGTGCACGAATTGAAGAAATTCGTTTATTAGTGTAATTGCGAAACAAGACACTACTGTTCTTCGAAATTGAAGTTTATTATTATTATTATTATTATTATTATTATTATTATTATTATTATTATTATTATTCCGAAAGTTTTTTGACTGCTTACTCCTCCCAGAGTTTTCGAGATATCGACAGCAAACCAACTTCTAAATGTCCATCTTGGTCCAGAATGCTATGCTTGTTCATAGCTTCGATATTCCCATAGATTTCCGAGATAAATAAGGTTTGCCTGGGTACAAGTCCCAAGAGAATTAATGGCGGAATGTTCTAGAGTGGTGCCAAAAAAATTTGTCTCGTTTTTAAACGACTACACAGTACATATATTATTTACCGAAATGTTCCGCGTTTAATACTGATTCTCACGATGCTAACTGGCATTGCTATTGCACCATTGCTATGGTGACGGGTCGCTGTCAGCAATCGTGCGCTGAGGAGAGGAGGAAAGCAAGCGATAGCTCCATCTGTCAGACGGCAAGGCGCCCAGGCGTCTCTGCATATGACAGATCTGCCGTGTCCTGGTCTCCGTTCTGTTCCATCCTATATATTTAAAATGTATTCATGTTTTTGCTCCAGAATAGACAACTATAGCTCACTTGTTGTAGGTATCGCCAGAGATGATTTTAACAGCCTCCAGAACAGGAGCGAATGAGGAAGGAACACCGCGATTACCGGTCTGAGTCACTCTGGAGTCAACTGTTCTAAGGGATGCTTTGAGTGATGAGATCTACACGAAGTCATGGTTTTACGAAATGCTGGGGACTGATGAGGGTTTTCCTAGTTGTGGGTTGTAACCTACAGGTGTGTAGGTGCATTTTATAGGTTTTATAAACCTAAACCGTGTGTCCATTTGTTTATTAATTTGTCTTCGTTATTTTTAATGTTTTGTGATTTTTGTTATCCTTTCTTCTCCCTGTGTAGTCATAATGCAGTGTTTCTATGTATTTATCTGGCTAGCAATGGTAAGGGCCCTTCACATAATAATTCACTGATAATATCAGACTTTTATTTGATTTCTTTTCTCCCATGCCGATCGTTTATGAAGAGTGGCCATATCTCGCCGGTGCAGGCTTTAGTGTAACTCCCCTTCCATCTGCTGCACCACAATCTCCCTGGCTATGTCTTCTGTGTGAATGCGCTGCGCTAATGCACTGTCCCACATTCCATCTTGTGCTCCAGCTCCGCACAGAAACACTGAGCATCTATCTACCCAGCTCTGGCCAGCAGTGTGAAAGAATGCAGTGAGATCTGTATTTAAAACACACATCGAATTGTTCTTATATGTTTTTTACCCTAGACAAGGCACTGCAAGTAATGTCATTGTGTGCCACTGGTGTGTCAGTGACTCTAAAATCAATTTGAATATTCTAATCGGTGTGTGAAGAGAGCCATCTGGTGGTTAAAACCTGAAGTTACGAGTCACACATCAGGGTTGACTGAAAATACCTTTTTGGTGTTTTAGATCTATAGTCGATCGAATTTTGTAAGTCTCAGTTCTGTAATAAACCATAAAATGCATTCAATTCAAAAGCTCCAATATACACAATATGCTGACGCACTAGCACTGGCATATGACTGTGCTGTGCATTTTGAGAAAAATGGTTGAGTGTGACTGAGTACAATAACTTAAGCAGACCAATTAATCCAGGTTAATTGGTTAAAACGGCAACATTATGAAAACAACACGCGCACACATAACGGACTTTCCGACACCCCTGAGCTACACTATGCTGCAGCTGTGACGTGATCAATCTTCCCGCGGTGCCCAATAACGACAGTACCGGGGGAAATGAGAAAGCCCAGAGACATTGACACACACCACCCTAGCCGTGTCTACAAGAACACGAGGACAAGAAGCCCGTTGGCTGATAACAGTTTATTCAGTGATGGGGTACAGCAATGTTTTCAGGAAACATTTACATTTTCATGATTCCATTTTGACTCGAAATTTTCAATTTGCTTTAAAAAGGACTTATCCCCGCCCGCCTAACATCAGACTGAACTTTTTCTCTTTTTCTTTATTGCAATTAGGGTAAAAAAAATATATATATATATTTTATTATCTGAGGGAAAGCCACAGGTGAAGCCAGAATTAGAAATGACATCAAAATATCATGTTAGAGATTCCCAGGCTTTCCAACACAATAAAACAACCAACTTAAAGAATGAATGGCTCAGACCACCACTATAAAACGTAGTCCAACACGTGTTAAAGTATTGATTTAAGATTTTAATTTATGTCAAGACAACCTTGATTAGTGTGAACTTCTATGGAAGGCTTGAGTTGTAGTACAGGCACCAGAACACATTATATTAAGCGCCTCTCTTAACCCACCAGTGGATCTCCAACCACGAAATGAGAACTACTGTTTTTACACAGAAGGAAATCAGATTCCAGCTCTGAACAGAAAACCTCACACCACTTTGCTGACATAGATGTCATTGAAATGGTTCAGACCTCATGCTTATGTAAATCCATTCACACAAAAACAATTCTACTCACACAGTAAAGGACAGAACACATGAATGATTCATAAAAAGTAAGAATAAGGAACAATACCACAGTTCTCTAAAAGAGATTTACATCTATTCCTTTATCACATCAACTTACAGAAAGAGTTTTTTTTTTTTTAAACACACAAACAAATGCTTAACTGGCTGAAATGGTCTCTGAATTAAGGCTCAATATTTCTGTCAACGTCAGTCTACAAAATCCACGAATAGCTAAGAATTAACTGGCAAGTAGCGTCACACAATAGAGGAAATAAAAAAGAAAAAATGCCTGCGTGTGTGCATAATATATATGAATATCTCACAGGAGAAATTGAACAGTTCTCGTTCATTTATGATGTAGTACATCGACTATCCAGTACAGGCATTTTCCAGATGATTATGACAAATCGGAGCATGCGAATCGGGCCGAGGCCAGACACACAACGGGGCCCCCTTGGCGAGGAGCGCAAGACAAGTCGTGCGCTTCACTGCACGTGTGGCTACTCCTCGGCCGTACCTCCGCCTGTGTCCCATTCATCTTCCCCCGGGGTGGCGCGGCAGCCCACAGGTGCAGTGTGACAGAGCGCGACAGCCGTGTCCGCGCGTGGGTAACGCTTCGCGAATGCGCCAGCTGCCGTGCCGTTTTTCACTGCTCCGCCGAGTCGCCGGAGCTCAGGATCGCCGGAGGCACAGCTATCGACTGCGTCTTCTGGGGGTCAAAGTTCCTTTCCTTTTCGCAGACGCGAGAACGCCTGTACTGGTTTTCTCAGGCAAACAATAAGCCAGCTGTGCAATAAATTAATGTTCAAATAATTCCCAATGGCTACGCATGTTTCACTGAAGAGGTATATCGTATATTTATAGAATTTGTCCTTAGGGGGAAATATATTTACATATACTTACAGTGTTTACTATAGTGGAAAATAGTGTGCGTCTCTGTTACATGAGACGCAGACACTATATATAAGGCATTACATAGTTACCGTAGTGAAATACAAAAGGTGAAAGGTTACCCGCCGCACTCCTCAGTACATTCAAACAGCACGGCATCGTAACACAGTAACCCACCTCTTCCCCCACGGTAGTGCTGCTACTCGATCTTGGCAGATAAGACCGGGTTGAAGAAGAAGTCGAAGGCGAACTTGAAGGCTCGCTGCGCCGTGCCCCTCCAGTCGGGCTCGATCTTGTACTGCTTGCCCATGGGCACCAGCTCGGACATGCAGTTGAGGCAGCGGATGGCCTTGAGCTCGAACACTGGCCATTTGCTGCCCAGGCGCCCCTCCAGCACCGTGCTGAACTCTACCACGCTGCCCATGCCCAGGTTGAGCAGGACCTTCTTGAACTCGTTGCTGGCCTTGAGGACGATGTCCTTGGTGGCGTCGTCGTCCTCCAGCGTGCCGTTCCGGCCCTTCCTGTCCAGCGGCATTCCCATGGTCACCTCGAACTTGTAGCGGTCGAAGCGCTTGATGTGGCAGTCGTGCTTGGCGAGGAACTTCAGGCGGCACAGCTCCTCCTCGGGCAGGGTGGCGTTCCGGGGGTCGCATGCCGGGTAGGCCTCGCCGTACAGGCAGCGCATCCAGTCGCCCACGAAGCCGGGCAGCAGGTTGATGACGGACTGCGCCCCGTTCTCGATATCCGTCACCCGCACGTACTTGAAGCGGCCCGTCCAGGTGACGCGGTGGCCCTCCAGGTGGCTGCAGAGGATCTGGGTCTTGGCCATGTTGGACTCCTTCCAGGCCCGCGGGCCGCAGGTGAAGCTGTACTGCTGCCAGGTCAGCGTGGAGTTGTACACCTTCATGCCCTCCGAGCGGTACACGTACATCCAGCAGAAGAGGATGATGGCCGAGATCCAGACCAGGATGAGCTTCACCACGCTGCTCTTGGACAGAGACTTGAACACCTCCAGCGGGGAGAGGCTGAAACGCGTCCACAGCCTCAGGATGACCGGGATGGCGCACACCACCAGCGTCACGATCATCTTGGTCAGCTCCATGGCCAGGAACCACTTGATGACTTGGATCACCAGCACGGCGGCGAGGCCCAGAGTGAGCACGGGTAGAGCGAACAGGAACAGGAAGTAGCCCACGCAGGTGCGGATCAGCCCGATGCCCGTGGAGTTCTGCAGCAGGACCACCGAGAACTCGCACCACATGAAGCACACCAGATAGGGCACCAGGAAGCAATAGGTGCCCCGGAAGTTGCGCAAGTGGGCTATCCTGAAGAACAGGCAGAAAAGGTAAACGTAGAGGAGGCAGGGGATGCTGAGCTTCAGGACCACAAACTCGCTTAGGGGCACCGAGAGGAACGTCCGGCCCAGGAAGCGCAGCAGGCCCATGCGCTCAGGCAGGAGGCTGGTCATGGCGCAGACGGAGGAGGCCACCTCGATGATCATCGCCTGCCGCGTGTAGGTCTCCGCCGACGAGCTGAGGCTCATGTAGCTGGTGATGGTGAAGAAGATGGCGACGGTGGCCAGCTCCGAGCAGGGGATCCAGGTCTTGTCCGCCACGGGGAAAGAGAAGATGACGAAGAAGACGGAAACGATGAAGTACAGGTAGGGCTCCAGGTTGTTCCAGCCGAAGTTGGTCTCGGCCTGCTCCACGTCCAGGCCCGGCTCGAAGCGGGTCAGCAGGGTGGTCAGGGCGCGGAAGTTCTCCCAGGCCTTGCTGTTTTGGAAGACCCGCAGGGTGCAGATCACCATGGAGATGAACGAGAGGTAGAAGACGACCAGGGGGATGATGAAGGCGAAGAAGTCGATGGTGAGGTTACTGATGATGAAGAAGAAGATGAGGGCGTTGACGTGGTGGGTGGGGATAATGGTGCTCAGCCACTGTAGGCCAGCGCGTGACGCCCAGTCGATCAGGTGCTCCTTAATCTCCATGATGGCATGGATCGGGTACTTCAGAATCTGCATGACGAGAGGGGAGGGGGTGAAAAAAGCGAGCATCAAAATAACGTAAAAGAACGATTCGGATTTGTTGATTTTTGAGTGTGTGTGTGTTAGTTAGGCGGAGGGGTTTTTTTTACCATAAAGTCGGTTTTAAAATCCAATGCACTTCTCAGCATTGTGCTGTCATTAATGTCCAACCTCTTGCTCCTCCCTACACCCCATCGGGACATCAGCATTTTCCGGCAGACCGACTCCGTCGGTTGGCTGGGCTTTTTGCTTCCCGGGACCCCCTCGGCGGGAGCGATTGGGACCTGGGCCTCCGCCACCGGGCCTCCATTCTCACTGCCCTGATCACCAACAGGAGCTTCCTTCAAAAGCCACCTAGCTTTAGACTTCACCTGTGGACCCTGCCCACATTCCCTGCTATGCTGACCTAAGGGATGGCTGCATCACGTGTTCTATCTGGGGCCACTGCTTCTTCCTGATCGATGTGGGGGCAGCTCTGTGACCATGGCAACGTTCGCTTAACTCACAGCTTTTCCCCCATCAAGAACAGTAACGGAAGTTAGATATATAGTTGTGTTGATTCTTCTTGACTGTAGTAAAATGGTAGATTGTGGACTTTGTAAGAAAAGATGGAGAAATACATTCTGTTCCAAAAATGGCGGGAAGTATAGCACTGTGGACAGAAAGATACTTTACTCATTGCTCAATGCCCAATGGGACTGAGGGGAAACCTGAGCTGCTCAGGGTCAGAAGCTCTCTGTGTGTAGACTGTAATTGTGTTCACAATGAAAACTACCACTGATGGCCCGGACACACTAAGAGACCTCTATTAGACTACTTCAACCTAATGTGTGTTCAATCAATGTGTTTCCTTTCAAAGAGACTAAAAACAGAAAATACACCACATTAAAGGAAGAATGACATTTCCCATTATCTCTGGAATCAAGCAAACAAGCCTTTGAGCAATCTCATGCCAGACAAAAATCTGCCTTTTTCAACCGAGTACACGTCATGCCAAAAGGTGTTCAAAAGACCGAACAATCCATTCAACACGCCAGTTTCACGGTCACAAATAACAGGATTCAGAGAACTCCCCTACCCATGGCAAACCAAGAGGTCCATCAAGGCTTGAACAATGCAGATAACTTGCAGCAACACAGTGTGTTGGAAAACTGGCCGCACCCCGTCATTTTCGCCACAAGGCACTGTCCACACCCACAAGGCTGAACAAATCAAGACAACCACGGACAGAATAAACCACAAACCCACTGCAATCGTTCTCACGGAGGGGGAGATTCTAGAGACAGTGCAGACAGCTGAACCATTATCGCCGGAACACAGTGAGGTTAGGCTGGCAGGCAAGCCCTTCCGATTGGGCGATTCAAGACAGAGAGTGCAAGGAGGAAGGCGCGGTACAGGGGGGTGCGGTCTGTAGGGGTATACAAGACAGGGGCAGGGGTGGGGACAGCAGGTCCACCCAGGCAGTGAGGGGGGGGGAGTGTCACAGAGTCACCGCGCCAGACTGCTTGCAGGTTTTTTTGGCACGGTGACATCAGCGACGGCTGCCGTACCTTCTGGTGCAGGGGCAGGTCGTCTGGGTGCTTTCCCGCCATGGCGTCATCGTCGTCATCGTCGTCGCCCTGGTCCAGCTCTGCGGACGGAGCGATGCCCTGGGCATACTTTTTGGTGGTTTCCACAAAATCATCCAAACCAATGAATTTGTTGGCTGGAGCAGCCGAGGAGAGAGGAGAGTGAGACCGAGGAGAGAAAGAAAAAAAAAGAAGAAAAAAAAAGAAAAAAGAAAAAGAAAACGGTATATTATCCCTGAATAATTCCCCAGACTGTTCACAAAAAATGTCAAGACTTTCATATGTATCTAAGGGTCACAACAGGGTACCAACTATTAAATACTGTATGTGAAAAGTCAGGAGAAGATTTGAGGTATCTAATCACACAAGTATTAAACTAAAGGTTATGACTGTCAAGGCTCGTAAGTTACAAGGTAATAAGCTTCATGTCTTGAATTCCAGCCGGGAATTGCAAAAGCCAGGAAGATGAAAGAGCCTTAATGCTATTAATCTCTCTTCATGAAGGCTGGGGATTTAAGGATGACTTTGAATGTAAAATTATAAAGAATCTGAACCTGTAAGAGGTGAACCAGGCTTTGTGATATAACAGGAATCATGACTATCACAGCTGTCATTATAAATACACATCTATATGGTTATTATTAGTTAACATGTCACATACTGTACACACTGAATTACAATAGATGCGTAAACCACAGGCTTCACTGTGATGGGATGCAATTCCAAGACAACGGTTGGGTTCAATTGGAATGGATTGTAGCCCTTTAGTCTGATATTGTTACAGCCCACATAAGGTTTCTTTCCTGTTGGTTACCCAAATATTCAAGCTATTTGGAGTGAATCTCTCTCTGATACAGGCTCAGAGATGACACACACAATCTATAAATAAACTCAGAGGACCTTTAAGCGCACGCACACAGTTTGATTCTTACACTCAGAGGTGACCAGTGTCTCCAGAACTCTCCTCTCTTTCTGCAGCGAGCTGGAGACAGGCCCTGGCTTGCTGGGGGCATCTGTGAGGAGACGCAAACCATAACACACGTTTGACCTGTCCCTTATCTGGGCACACTCCTAAATGTAAACATCTAATCCAAAGTCTGTTTACACAACCCTTCAACTTGAGATATTAATTTCTGCCTGCCTTAACGTCACCTGTCCATTCAGCAGAAACATTGTCACTAAGCATAGCCTCTGGTTCCAGCTCCCCCTCCACTTGTGCTCCAGCAGTGAACACTATATATAAATGCACCAACAATGTTGGGACTTAAGCCATTACTCATTGATGGATTCTTCAATGGGTAGTCATTAAGCGTTCACTGTTTTAGTCCATCAATCAATCAACTTTTGTTTATATATCCCTTTAATATTTACAGACCGTGTTTCATATAAACAATTAATGTAATAGCAAAGGATTACTTTAAATGTGTTTCCCAGCAGAAACACATGATGTTTACAGAACTGTTGCCAGGTTTCACTTTCAATTTGAGGCATACAAAACTCTTAATGAGCTGAACCAATGCTACCCTCTCCCTCTGGTCTATGCCTTGTCCAGACAGATTGGTGAGGATTGTACACGGCGCGTACAACGTGCATAGATCCGTACCCAGTTCCGAGTTGACCTGCCCCACGTTCTCCAGCATCTCGGACACAGCCACCTTCTTCTTCTTCTCCGGGTTCAGCTTCCAGTACATGAGCAGGGCGGCCTTCCTCACCGCGCGCTCAAACTTGGTCTCCAGGGAGAGCTTTTTCACTTCCGCCACGTTCTCTGCAGTAATGCCTGAGAGAAACACGGCCATTTTTCCAGGGGGCACTTTCACCCTTGACACCGCAAACAAGGCCAAGTGTGGCACAATACAAAATAACATTGGGGCTATTAAATAAAATAAAACACAGGGCCAAGTGAGTCAATTTTCCTGTAAATTTCATGCTTCATGCTTCTCCATCCACGAGTGACTCCTGAGTCTTCTCTGTCATTCAGTTTGTTCCAAAAGGAAAAGGGAACAGGCAGCATTTCATAGCACCTGGTAGGCTAACAGAAAACTGGATTCTTTGCAATGACTGCCTGGGGAACCAAAGTGGATAAAGAATGCAAGGGATTGTGCAGCCAATCAAGACATTGGAACCACAGTGTGAGAGCTATGCCCTCATTTTAGCATCAATATAGCAGGTTGTATTGTAACAATCCTGCAGCTACTCCACAATGACTGATGATTTACAAGCGATTGTGCTTTTAACGGATCTCACAGGATTTCACAGCTTTTGATTAATGAATTCAGCCATCCGGTGAGTTAAATGAAATAACCAAACTACAGAAAACCTGCAAAGAAAACGTCCCTTTCCAAGTGACCGTGCTCAAAATGGCACACCTACCTTTCCTCTCCGCCAGGCATCGCTGGAGCAGCTTGACTGCATCCTTACGCCCATTTTTAGACGCCTGAAGCAGCCAACTGACAGCGTTGCAGTTGTTCAGTTCTTCATCCTTCTCCTCAGCCAGGTTCAGGTAGTATTTCCCAATCTGAGACAGAGCAAACACAGCAAATCAACTCCATCAGTCAGAGCCCCCACCACCATCAAAGAAGAGCCACGCCGGTATAGGATACTTTATGGTAGTGGTCAGGGAACTGAGCTTGATGGTTGCCTGATGGTTGCCTGTTCATTTTTTGTAACCAGAATTCTCACCGTCATCGTGGACCTTAATGAGAAGTGTATGTGGCATTAGCATATAGGCCAGGGGTATCAAACTGAATTCCCAGGGGGCCGCATTGTCTGTGGGTTTTCACTCAGCTGTCAGTTGAGGCCTTGAGAACAAGGTGTGTAGCCAATCAAAGACTTAAATGAACCACATGTGCCGGGAACAACCCGAAAACCAGCAGACACCGCGGCCCTCCAGGACAGGAGTTTGACACCTGTGAGGGCAGCAGGCATGCAGCTAGATGTTGTGTCACTACTGGCTGGCTTAAGTCCTTGTGTTCTGGGTCTCAGCTCTTCTAGCCCAGGATTAATTCACTGCTGAAAGACTTCTCTCCCAGCTCTTCTCTTCCCTGGAAGGGAATCATAAACCTGAATCACTCAAGTGACTAACCACTCACAGATATGAGCAATAAGTAGAATACATTTATTGTATTGTACACCCACAATAAGGGCCTTTGCTCAACTGATATAACTGATATGATGTAATGCAATAAGGAAGTATAGTATCCTTCAACTCTCCGAGTTGGCTTCAGCTTTGAGAACCGTTACAGCAGTCAAAGCCAGGGTGAATGACCAAGGTAATGGCCATCTAAAAACAGACTTATGACTGCCATTACCTGACACACAGTGCATTCCTCTACAACATGTTGTAGGTTTTGACCTGTAGTCTTGACCTGACAATGCCAGGTCTGAATAAAAACCAGTCAAATGCAATACAAGGAATCCTTCCCACAATTCCATAACATTACCAGAAAATGGTAACAATAATGATCACTGTGAAATATGGACCCAGTGACCTTCTTCTCTTCTCAGCCTCTAGTTCTACAGTACATCTCAACATCAAAGGTGGCCAAAACCAGCAGCCCCCCTGTCAGATCTGAGCTGTGTAGATGTTGGGGGTGGGGGGGTTGTTGGGGTAACTCCTGGTTATGCCTCCTCCAGGAATCTGCCCTTTGGAGGAAAGGGGGGGACGTTTTGCGAGCGAGGTGGTTTTATCTTGCAGAAAGGTAAAAATAGGCCTGCAAGATGGATCCCTCCACATCTGTCCTCTCGAAAAACAACACTGACACGCAGGCCTGGCCTGCTTCTGCCCGCGGCGACATCGACGGCGGAATTCGCCCAGGCACTCCGTGACGTTTAGGCATTTCACACCACCGAAGCGTCACGCGGACAGCCAGGACTTTGGGTGGGTGCAGTGGGAGGTTGTTTTGTAAGAGGCGCACGATGAGTCAGCATTCCGGTGAAACCGGATAACCTTTCTACAGGGGTGGAGACACAGATACCTACGTCCATCAGAGACCACTGCAGACTCGAACCGAGCATCCTTCTCCCTTTCAGATAACAGGATAATTGAACAACATCTAAGTATCCGGGCCAGCTGGACACTGAAGCTTACCGTCATAGAAGAGTCAGCTGCGATGTAAGTAAATACTTTTGAAATGTTAAAGACACTGTAAACATACAGTCATGTTGAAACTGGAGATTTCCAACTGTCCCTGTATTTTCTTAGCTGCCATTAACGCATGTGACTACAACCATATTTCATCGAATAGACCTGCAGGTGTCTCACTTATAAGAAATACATTTCACAGAGGGACAGGGGTCAGCGTGGGGGGGGAGGTCTTACATCCGTTTGGGCTTTGGCGTCTCCGGACTTGGCCTTCTCCTCCAGCTCCTCGAATGTCAGCTCCTCACCTGGCTTGGTTTCTGTTATACCAAAGAAAGAAAGCAGGTGTTACATGTACTGCACATTCACTAGGGTCGCAGGGGGGTGGAGCCTATCCCAGGAATACACCCTGGACAGGTCGCCAGTCCATCGCAGGGCACACACACCATTCATTCACACACTCATACCTATGGGCAATTTAGACTCTCCAATCAGCCTAACCTGCGTGTCTTTGGACTGTTGGAGGAAACCGGAGTACCCGGAGGAAACCCACACAGATACGGGGAGAACATGCAAACTCCGCATAGAAAGGCCCTGGCCGACGGGGATTCGAACCCAGGACCTCCTTGCTGTGAGGCGGCAGTGCTACCCACTGCACCACCCATGCCGCCTTCATTCATCCATCTACGTCTATATAATCATCACCGATACATAACAGGCAACCCTGAAACCATGAAAGTTACTGTCAATCCAGATAATGCTTTTCTATTTTTAACTGTGTGTTTTCTTCATTTATGTTGCAGGTATGTCACAGGTAGCCATGTCATTAATGTCAGCATTAATCCAGACAACAATGCATTTCTATTTAACTGTTTTTTTCAGAATTTTTCAAAGGCCCACGCCCTAGCCGTACACCAGTACAAGAGAAGCAGACCAGCATGCGCTTCCTCTCTAAAGCACGCCACCGGCCAGTGTTTTTTCACTCTAACCGTCGAAACATCAATCGATACGGAAATAAAAGGCATCTGGATATGGAGTGGGCAAGGGGAACAGAGAGGGAAGAGAACGAGCGAAGGAGTTTAGGCGTCCTGTTGAGCGGAGGTCAGTAAAGGTTTTCCTAGAGACATCAGAAAGAAGATGAAGCTTCTCCCCGAGTGGAGGAATAGCACGGACAGCATCCCAGCAGTGATTAACCTACAGCTCGGCGTGACTCATGCGTTATGAAACCACGGCGTGTTAACACGGCTACGGCTGCCTGGCGGACCTGCGGTGAAGTCCTCCCCAGACGGGGGCAGTTGGACATTGAACAGCACTGAAATTCAAACGGCGGGTGTGGGCGGGAGTTCCATCTCCCATGATGCTCCCCTTCACCTCCGTTTCTGAGCAGAGTGACCCCTACGATCTGCTTCGCACATGTACTGTCTGACTCCAAGCTGTAGACACAGCTCCCACTATGTACGTCAGTAACCTTGCTCTCTGAGTGAAAGACAAGCCAGATGTATGTGGCACCCATTTCTAGATCAAATGACAGAGTCGAAGTTAACCATTCAGCTGTATAAGCGTATAATGTCAAAATGTAAGGTTGTCCTGGCCAAGAGATGACTGTTACACAGATAAACTCTGAGTGAAAGGGCATCACAAAGATCTGATTCATGTTGGGTAATTCCCCCAAACACGGACAGCCTTACGGATAATACCAGGCCTCTGGGCATTGATCCGGCTCCTTCTCTCTCAGCGTGATGGAGGTTAATAACCAATACCAACACAGCGTGCTGATAATCTCTCTCCATCAAACACGTCTGGGAGATCCAATACTGTGTCCACTCACCCGACAGGGACGAGACTGATGGCAAACATCACCCGCCCCACAAAAAAAATCATTATTTTAATAGCACGGTTCAATATTTCCCTGTCAGAAAACGAAAAGCAATATTCCTGCAGCTCAAACAGAAATAATCCTTACAGATGGTGAAGGATGACCACTATTGATTTCCTTTTCAAGGTGAAACACATTAATTTTGACTGCATCTCTCTAGACATACAGTAAATACACTGCTAATCCCTGCAAGACCCAACAGGCATGTCATCTGAAATGTATGAGAAATTCTGGAAAGCCTAACGTTATTTCTTTAGCACTTTAATACACCCAGTCTGGATATATGTTCAACCAGAATCCTAAAATCCTAAGGTTGATGACATGGTTCATGGCACAGCAATGAATCAACCCTAACTTCAGTACTGTTAAGAAGACATTAATACAAAGCACAGAAATACAGCCGGTGTCCTCTGTTCCGTTAAGATGAATTTGTCAAGCTTATGTGGACCAAGCCTAGGATGGCATGCAGCACTGGGCTATCCCAGAGCACACCGGGGGGGAATCTGAGGAAAGCAGCGTTGCGAGACACGGACGTGGCGTCGTGCTGAGGGACGTTCTGCAGGCCGAATGAGCCATGGGTCTGTCTCAGAGGACAGCTGGACCCGCCGGGCCCAGCAGGAACACAAGATCATTACAGATTAAATGATTCTCCAGGAGGCACTGCGCGCGGCAGCAGCAAACAGTGGCCTTTTTGTTTCGACGCAGGATGTTGCTGCAGTGTGTTAATCCGTCAAACAACTGGCTTGCGAGCGCAGTGGTCCATCAATCAGCTAACAGAAGAGGCGCATTATCAGACCGCGTGGTGCTGTCTGTCTCGGTCTGTGTAGCTCTCTGCCTGTCTAAAAATAGATTATTACTGTCTACAGCAGGGCTGTCCAATCCTGTTACTGGAGAGCTACTGTCCCCTAGATTTTCATTCCAGCCCAAACAAAGCACACCTCATTCAACAGCTAGAGATGTTGTTGAGCTGCTAATAGTTGAATTGAAAACCTAAAGGAAAGTATATCTCCAGTAACAGCAGTGGGCAGCCCTGGTCTATAGCAAATAATCATCTTAAATTTTCATATTAATTGCAGTGTAAATTTTTCTTGTTAAAAAATAACACTTTTGAAACCTTCTCATGTTGGCATATTTGTAGCAATATCACTTCAAAGTTTTTGTATTGTTAAATTGCTGGTGGTGTCAGGTCCCAACATGCATTCAAATGTGATGAAGCACATTGTTGGTTGTCTCTAGTCAGACTCCTTTACCCTACCACTGCATATCTTCTAAGAAAAATAAGCACTAGATGCCTCCTAGTTTTGAATGGAACTCTATTTGGAGTGTAAAAACAAACTTTTGTAACACATCTACCCAAACTAAAGAAATTAGGGATAGACACATCAAGCGGGCCTGATTCTGAGATGGTTTCTGCCCTAAAAAACAATGCAAGCAACAAGGCCACATGGACTGTTGAATCACATGACATACATTTTGGGTTTTTTAAGGCATAGACAGGAGGTCATTATACATCATTTCACTTTTTCATATCCAGAACTGAAAGCAATCGGTGAGTCAACACAGGCTGATCACTTCCCGTTAGTTTGCAGTGCAACTGAAGACCTGCATTCAACGGCAGAGATGTGCCCAACCATGTGACCGTGTGAAGCTATGTTTAAGTCCTAATGAAAATTCACCAAATAAAACTGTTCAGGAGCAGTGTCCTCTGCATCCAGAACACTTTTAAGGGGGACGTGGATGCAGAGAACAGAGAACGGAGAACGGAGAACGGAGAACGGAGAACGGAGCTTCTCATTGGCCTCCACTGGCTTCCTATTGCCGCACGCATCCGTTTCAAGGCCCTAGTGTTGGCATTTCAGGCTGCACCTTACATACAATCCCTGATCACTCCCTACTCCCCAGCTAGACCACGCCGGTCTGCCAGCTCTGGTCGCCTTACGGTTCCCTCTCTACGTGCACCTGGCGGTTGAGCTGCACGTTCACGCCTGTTTTCCATTCTGGTTCCTCAGTGGTGGAATGACTTGCCTACCACTGTCAGAACAGCAGAATCCCTCCCCCTATTTCGACGCAGACTCAAAACCCACCTTTTCAAACTCTACCTTAGTCCTCCCTCCTGATTTCCCCTGCCCCTCCTTTCTGATATCCCTATCCTTGTCTAACCCACCCCCAAAAAAACAAAAAAAAACAAAAACAAAAAAAAAACAAATGCACTTATGATGACAACTATGTTTAGAACAGCATTTCATGTGTATTTTGCTAGTTTCTGGATGTGATGCTTTGACTTATGGTAGAACCTATGCACTTGTAAATCGCTTTGGATTAAAAGCGTCTGCCAAATGACTAAAATGTAAATGTAAATGGAGCTGGATGCAGACAACAGAGAACATTAAAGGTTCTGGACATGGCACATGTGAAGTTCTACAGTATAAGGGCCACGCCTATGATTTACACTGAAATCCCTGTTACAAATCACCAACTTTAGGGACAGGAAGGAGCCACTACTCAAGCCTAACCCGGCCACAGTTGTAGTCGGCAATATGATCTCCCCTCAATTGCATCAGTTTAATAATATCCCATAATCCCTCTGTCCTCCCTGGACGAAAAAAGGGGCGATGTGTCATCGTCATGTTTTCCCACTGATTGGAGGTCAAATCCCATTCAAATCCCCGTACAACATTACAAAGATACTCACACTCAGTGTGAACGGACCAGAGTGCAGTAGGAAGCCACCATTACAGGTTTTTGCCTGTTGTCCATGTCAGAAAAGTGTCCTTCTCTACAGGCCTACATTGCAACAGGCTCTCCTCCCACAAAGCACCCCCACGCAAGGTCACAAAGAGCTGGTCCACATCAGCTGCTAAAGCCACCGAAATGATGTTTTGCCCAGTGAGGCGAAACATGGCAGTGGGACAAAAGCTCAAGGTCAGTGAAGGCAGGGAAGACTCATCTGTCAGAAATACGACCTCATTACACTCCCTTTACAGCACAATATTCATCAGCTTAGACACACGCGCACACCCGGCCCAGCTCAGTACCGTAAAACACAACCCAGGGGAGGATTGTTACATTACATTACATTATTGGCATTTGGCAGATGCTCTTATCCAGAGCAACGTACAGTTGATTAGACTAAGCAGGAGACAATCCTCCCCTGGAGCAATGCGGGGTTAAGGGCCTTGCTCAACGGCTGTGCAGATCTTATTGTGGCTACACCGGGATTAGAACCACCGACCTTGCGTGTCCCAGTCATTTACCTTAACCACTATGCTACAGGCCACCCCGATTGTCTCCTGCTTAGTCTAATCAACTGTATGTCACTCTGGATAAGAGCGTCTGCCAAATTCCATTAACAACCTGGCCATACAGCTCGGCCGCTACTGAAGAACCTATGCACTTTGGATTATAAAAGCGTCTGCTAAGTGACTATAATGTTTTTTTTTAAATGGAGAGATTCACGTTACGTCGCCAGCAACAAGGAGCCAAAATGGCGGACTTGCAGTAAGAATTCAAACCTGCAGCACAACAGCTAATGTGTGATCTGGCGAGCAGGTGGAGGAAGCGTTCGTGAGCCCTGAGCGGTGTCCGGTTCCATCCCAGCATTCCTCTGACGATTCCTGGCAGCTGCAGCCACACAGCACAGCCAGCGGAGGGAGCTCTTCAATAAACTGTTTATTCAAGAGGTGGTTTTGATTCGCAGGATGGCAACCAACTGTGATCCACCATGGGGTGGTATCAAATACATTACATTACATTAATGTAAATACAGTAAACCTGACACCAATTTCAGCCTTTACACTGATCAGAAGCCTGCCGTTTTCTGATAAAAACATGCATGCTTTTTTTATCTTGAGTCCATCACTCCGTACATGTGTACAGTAGATTTGCAGATGATTGAGTGCGATATCAGTCTGTAACTACGGCCTATTTTTCTGCTGACAATGTACATCCCATTCCTGAATTTCAGGTCCAGCTATTTCTGGCCTAAAAATAATTAAACTAAGATGAACAGAAAAAAAGGACAGACTTCTAGGGCAGTGCAGAGTACAAGGAGGAGAGGGAATTCTTTGTCTGTGCTGTGCTAAATGGATATTCTAGAGTGCAGATAGTTCCATGGAACTACTGTGTATACCAAATTATGTGAAAATGTGTAAAAAATGTGATTATAAATGGATTGAAAAAACCACAAGAGGGCACAGTTAGCCCTGAAACCCAGCCTGCATGGAAATAAAGCAGGCTGTGAGAGGGGTTTGCTTTTCCCCAAGCACGTGTAAGCAAATTATGTTTTGCCTCCGACTCTCCTGTTCACTGAAAAGCACAAATGGATAGAGATCTTGCTCGTCACATGACATGGACGAAATGAGCAGGACTGTGATGATGAGAGAAGAAGAAGATAGATGGGAGAAGTGAGAGATCACTAGGAAATGGAAAAAGAGAAGTGTAACTTCTCAGCAGACACATGACCTGCCTGCTTCTCTACATCAACTTCAACTGAGTTTGCCTCCATGTAAGGATTCACTGTGATCCCATTACAGTTAGGAGAGGCACTGGCACTCCCCGCATACTGCGCAGAACACGTTCACGGGAAAACGGATGCAGAAATTGTGCAATGTAGAGGAAGAACTAGGAAAGCACGAAGCTCCCTGACCCAGTACGTAGATATGACCTGCCAGCTGGGCTGTGGTAAACCGATGCTTCTGACCGCACTCACCAGCTTCAGGCTGCTGCGCACGTTGCGGGGATCCCCCAGGCTGCTGCGCACGTTGCGGGGATCCCCCAGGTGACTCCATGTCCGCAGCGATCCTGGGCGTCGGGGCCGCGTTGAGCTGGGAGCGTCCCGGCAGAGGGGCAGGTCTGCTGGGCCTGGTGGGCGGGCCCTGCTGGGGAGGCACCGGGCTGGGGGTGGAGAGGGACGGAGAGGGCGGAGACGCTGGAGAGGTGGAGCGAGCAGCCGTGGCTGAGGCGGCGGAGAGATTCGGGGAGGAGGGAGCGACTACAGGGGTGGAGCCGGTAGCTGGGGGCGGGGGGCTAGAGAGGTGTGGGGAAGGTGGGGAAACGGGAGGGGTGGAGCGGGCATGCACGGCTGGTAGAGTTGGGCCGGCAGGGGGAGAAGAGGAGGGGGGCTTGGCCGCCATTGGGGAGGGAGAGGAGACTGGTAGAGTGCGAGGACTAGAGGGAGTAAGGGGAGTTAAGGGGGTAGGAGAGGTTGGTGGTGCACCTGGAGGTGGAGGGTCAAATTCCATCTCTCCTTAAAAAAAAAAAAACATAGTTGGGAAAAACGCATTAATTTTATACACTAAAATTGTAAAGTATAAACAATTTCCCAATCATCACACTTCTATCATCTGGTGATCAAATAAACTTTTACAGAGCCACCAGGTTCACTTAGCATAACTACTGCAAACTGACAAGGACAAACAGTAGTACACTGCATCAAACCATTAGGCATTACTTTAAATACCCTGATCTTCTTTAAGGAAATTACTAAATATAAAAGTCTTAGTTTTCACTTAGTATTCTGTCTGCATCCATAAGATGTTTTCCACTAAAATATTGACAGCTTCAGTGTTCTTATTTATCACCACTGGTATGCGACAGTTTACTCAAACGACTAACCCCTGCGAAAGAAACTCGTAAAAAAAAACAGCGTGGATTAAGTTAGCGTAGGCTAAAAGGGGATTCAAGAAGAGTAGCACATTTGAACAAAGTTCCCCAGTCGCTGCAAAAAGAAATACACTGTGAGGTTTACTTGCATACAAGTTGCATTCAAGCTGCATACAACGTCTATCAATGCTGAATAGTAGGCAAGTAAGCGGTTTCGGACACGGGTTGAGTCAAAGATCTGGTGTAACATCCAGATATGAACAGCTACCAGCTGTTTAAAAACATAGCTTGAGCTGGTCAAACCATGTTGAGTATGGAGCTGGTCTAACTGGTCTACCAGCTATACCAGCTGTTTCAAAACATAGCTTCAGCAGTTTTTTTCAGCAGGGAGTGCAACTCAAGAAGAACGGCGCGGGGTGCACGATGAGTAACGTCAGCTGCAGGCAAGTAGGGGGGGGGGGGGGGGTATGAACTGTAACATACTACTTGAATTGTCACTGCGAAGCAGCTGGCACTGCACCAACTGGCAGGGCCGTTTTAGCGCTTTCCACATTTGTTCAATTGATCTTGCTTTATGTATGTGCAGTAGCTAGCCAATTTACAATATTTTATACTCAATGACAACCCACAACACCATCGCTTCAGGTACCTCCTACGCATAACAGTGACAGACAGCACAACACCGGACTGGCATGCAGGAGAGAGGACAGGCAGCGGGAAGATGCCACACTACAAACGCAGAAAACTCGCAGTGAATTTTCTGCGTTAGCGTTACTCTACTTTCATGACTTCTCACGCATTTATATGAAATGTACATGATGTGTAGGCTACCTAATAAAACGTATCCTCCATGTAGTTTGTATAGTTTCAGCTTAAACGCTTTTCCCACATGTCACACTTCATGTATAAAATATAGGCCGACTCTATGCTGTGAAATTCAAAATAACATTAACATGCTATAAAGGATAGATCTCGCTCAATAGCTTATTTGTTAACCAATTTAGCTATATTTAGCTGACGACAGGCTAGTGACACCGCCTCTGTCACACACACACACACGTTTTGCCTCAGACAATATACAATACTTACTGATTAGTTCAGATAGTATGCGCCGTTCACAAATACAGTGACGCTTTCTCTTGTTTACAAGCTGAGCTGGTCAAGGTATTCCCCATTCATTACATTTCATTTCACTTCTGCCAGGTCAGACACGGTTGTAGTGACCATAAATGATGAGACTCAGAAGCTACTGTCCACAGCGTCCACAGCTGTGAACAAGAATGGATCCGCCCATTCAAAGTTTCATGGATTCTCATTGGACACTGTCTGTGACTTAATCGTCGTCTGCGTTCATGATTGGCCGTAGCTACAGGAAACGACATCCATTTCCTGAGCTCTGTAGCAGACATCAGTAGAAGATGCTCGTGTATTCGCTTTAGGAGAAGTACAACTGAGACTTGAGAAGTGGAGGGGTGCGAAGTACGAAAGTTAGCAGATTAACCTTTACAGCGGGTTTCTATTCATATAACAGTGGACATTGAAATATTGAATAACTTTTCATTTTCAAGCGAAGTGCATTATTCCAAAATGCCTTTACAAAAATCAGCAGAGTAGTTATACTAGCCTATAGCTATGGTACATGATGATTATTTAGATATTTTATTTGCTTGACACCAGAGCCATTTACTTGTATTTACTTGCCATCTGAGCTATTGATTTGCTAAGTATAGATAGTTAATTCGTTCGTGCTTCCTGTTAATGAACACGATCAAATACTGAAGTATAAAGTTTGCTAACGTGTATCCACAATTACTGTTGGCAGCGAGCTCCGTGTTCGATTACTTCTGCTTGTGCTTTGACACTTGTTATCTTGTGGATGTTTTGATCAGTGTAACCGAGAATGGCAATGTTTAGTTCCCCGCTATGAACCTGGATAGTTCTTTGAATGCGGTTTTAACAGAGGACTCAATGACTGTTGTCTCACCCGGTGATGTCACTCCAATTTCCCTTACAGGTTACGATCTAGATCCGATTTCAAGTTTGCAGCCTGCCGATTCTGGGAGCAATCCTGATATTGTCACTGCCGGCGGGCTTAGTAGCGAAGATGCGGAGGAAGGCAGTTCTGCACCTGCTGCCTTCATAAATGGTGTACCTGTCACCGTGTCTGTTCAAAATGTTGATGGACAACAGAGGTACTTTCTTAGATCGCTTGCGTGATTATTACAATAGACTGTTGTAGCAGAAATACAATTAGCTAGCAGATTCAAAAACGTTAGCTTGATCAAAAGCTGTTCAGATGCTACTGTATCTCGTTAACTAGCAAAACAACTAGGCTAATGCAAAACATTTATTAATAATTATTACGTGTTAATGAGGGGATTCCTATTGTACATTCGACTGACTATTCATTTTTGTCTTAACTGGACGCCTTTCAGATGCAAGTTTTGTTTTACGTTTTGATTTTAATTTACGTCTGCTTGCTTTACCAATTCACTTTCGCAGGATAGTCTGTGTCGCGACAGATGGTAGTGGTGGCTCTGTGTCATATGTGGGACAACTCACTACGGAGGCCAGTCTCGACTTTCAGACAGAAGGTATGACATTGAGCCTTTCATTAGCTCATTTCTGTTTAATCCCCTTCCCCGTTTAAAATGTGTAGATGAAAAACCTCTTCTCCTCCCTCCTGGTCTCTTGCAGTGGTAGGTTGGTAGGTATACAATACCTTTGTAAAAGTCTTCAGCTCAATATGAATCACACTGTTACGCAAATTTGTAGGGAATTCCTTAAGGTATGATACCAAATACAATTTATTTAACTATTGATCTTCTTGGACACTTTATTTTCAGCTTTGCTCAAGAGATTTAACCTGAATTGTGTCTGCAAATATCCACCTGCTTAAAGAGGTTTGTAATGGAAAGCAGGCTAAACTTTTTCTTGGATCTCATAAAGATGCTATACCAAGTTGCATGAGGCTCATTTAACCGTCTTTACTTTCATTCAAACAGAGGCCATATAAGATTTCCAGAGAAATGTCTTACAGTCATCTACCTGTTAGTTGATCCACTGATTAAAGGAGTGCAATGCATGCACTCTCCTGCTTTGATTTTATTGGCTGCTCAGGTGTCAGATTGTGGGTACGAGTAGAGGGGTTATTGATACTGGAGTGTATGTTAAAGGTGAACTTCAGCCTGTCAGATTGAGTGCAGTGTCTGGTTTCCGCAAGCCCCCTCAATATTATCAATCATGTGAAATCCACACCCTCTCCTAAGTGGATGTTCCAGAATGGCCTGGCACAAATACATTAAAAAATGTAAACTGTAACTAACTGAGTAGTTTTAATGGCTTTTATTTATCAATGTTATTAGTGGTTTATTATTTATGGTTTGATGATGTAAAAAATTGATACAATGAACAGAGGGAAACTCCAGCCATTTCATACTGTTGCTTTGAACTATAGAACTGCGACCCTCCCTGGGTTCTGAGAACTGGGCCGTCACTAGTGTCGTGAAAGCTGGGGACGGCTTTAGGGGCCCACAACTGGAGAGGGCAAACAAAAATTCCAGTATGATGGGGCCCAGAGCAATATTCGTTCAGGGGGGCCAGAAATCCTAGCTCTGACCCTGTCTGTGACACCACTGCTGGCCTTAAGTAACACTTGTGTGTGTGTGTGTGTGTGTGTGTGTGTGTGTGTGTGTGCGTGTGTGTCTGTGTGTCTGTGTGTCTGTGTGTCTGTGTCTGTGTCTGTGTCTGTATGTATGTGTGTGTGTCTATGATGTGTCTGTGTGTGTGTCTGTATGTATGTCTGTGTGTGTCTGTGTGTGTCTGTGTGTGTGTGTGTGTGTGTGTGTCTCTGTGTCTGTGTGTGTCTGTGATGTGTCTGTGTGTGTGTGTGTGTGTGTGTGTGTGTGTCTGTGATGTGTCTGTGTGTGTCTGTGTGTTATGTTCCCAGTACCCCCGCAGCCCTTACTGGCCGATGATGAGGTGCCTCCACTGCCCCCAGGGGCCGAGCTGCTCTCCGTCCACCCCCAGCCCACACCCCTGCAGCACCTGGAGCCCCTGGAGCCCCTGGAGCCCCTGCACCCCTGTCTCCTACTGGAGGCTGAGCCAGAACCCAGGGACCAGGACACAGAGGAGCCCAAGGTAGTGACTCAGCTTCGGCACAGAGCAGCAAGATGCTCACTGTATGCGCACACCTTGTCTTCCTGATGCATCAATCTGTTCCTTAACCTCTCTGTTTTTTGGTTATCATTATCATTTCATTATTATTTGAGTATCATCTGCTTGACTTAAATGGGCACAGCACTCTTGAGTTCAGAACAGACACTAAAGCCACACAGTTAGCTGGATTCACTGA
The DNA here is from genome assembly GCF_963514075.1 of Conger conger. Classification (NCBI taxonomy): domain Eukaryota; kingdom Metazoa; phylum Chordata; class Actinopteri; order Anguilliformes; family Congridae; genus Conger; species Conger conger. The sequence goes on along the minus strand of NC_083767.1, from coordinate 57,082,115 downwards.
GACTTCAGAGATTCTAAATGTCAAAATATTGTTTGGGTGGAACACTTAACAAAAGAAGTTGCTGTATAGTAATCCCAGCAGGCAGGATTCCTGCACCCTTCCCTATTTGAGGAGTGAATGTGCTGTCAGGAGCACTTCCAGTGGCTGTTATCCGTCCGTTTATAGTCCTGTTTAGCATTCAGGGTGCTTGTCTTCAGTCTTACCTAGAAAATGTCAACCCCCCTTACTTGGGCTGAAGTATAGTTGGGCTGAATTAGTCAGACAGTTTTTTCTTTCAAGCAAAACTTCCTGTGTGACAAGCTCCTCTTCTTCTTTGGGAGAAGTTGGGGAAAATCCTCTCTTCCCTCAGCTCTCTGTCTCTGTCTCTCTGTCTCTCTTTTTCTTTCTCTCTTTCTCTTTCTATCTCTCGCTTTCTCTCTTTTTCTCTCTCTCCCTCTCTCTGGGCCTGCTTGCTATCGGATGACATCCATTTGTCCGTTTCCGTAGAAACGGAAAGGCGGCTGGCCGAAGGGGAAGAAGAGGAAGCCGCAGAGGGAGTTCTCTGCGCCGCGCGCACCAACCACAGGGTGAGCAGGAGGGCGAGAGAAAGTACACAGAAGTGCTCAGCCTGGTTATTTCAGTGCTTCCCCTAATCCGCCCTCCCTCCCTCCCTCCCTCCCTCCGTGCCCAGGTACGTGATCTTTGTGAACGAGAGGAAGGTCCAGCTGAAGTCGGAGAACCCAGTCCTCCCCTTCACCGAGATCACCAAGATGCTGGGCGTCCAGTGGTCTCAGCTCTCCATGGAGGAGAAGCAGGTCTGCTTCCTGTTTCCCTTTATTAGAACTATTAGAGCTTTTACTTTTCACGTTAAGCAACCTGCATTAAGCACAGCGGATTTAATTGTAGTTTGAGCATGCTGTTCTTGGGCAATTAACTCCCATTTTTTATACTTAAGTGCGATAAAATATAGTATTTCCCCCCCAAAAAAAGATTTATTTCTCTTTATTAGAAAAATACTTTACCCTGTCTTCCGTTAGATGTTTTTTCATCCTTGCCCTGTATTAAAGATGTACTGAACCCCTCTGTTACATTTACCCCACCCTATCATGCATTGAGGTTTATTCTACCCTTCCCTGTGTTAGATATCTACGTATTCTCCCCGCTCTGTATTTGGGATTTAGATTGACTGTACCCCGATGGTCTCTGTTAGATATTTACTGTATCCCGTTTGCAGTTTTGACAGTGAGAGAAACAGTAACTAACACACCGTTGATGTTTCCACACTGTTTGAGCAGAAGTACAACAACGAGGCTGAGACGGACAAGCAGCGTTACATCAGGGAGCTGATCGCCTACCAGAACACCGAGGCCTACAGAGACTTCCTGAGGAGGAAGGCCCTCAACAAAGTCAAGGATCTCTGCAGCACCGAGGGTGAGAGACCCGGGCAGATCAGCCCGGCTACAGTTCCGATCGTGGGTCTTCCGGAAAAATCTGTGGGTGGACTGGGGTAGGGGTATGCTGGGTATGCCCCGGGCACCTAGGGCACCCAGGACACCAGGGTGTGCCTCCGCCAGAGGCATACACACGGCACAAAGTGAGACAAGTGCTCAATGGTTCTAATGCATAAAAAATGGTCCGTGGAACAGCCGTCTTGGCTGGTCTCACAGTTCATATTGCGTATAAAAAGTACATCTTTTGTGTGGTTTCAGGTATGCTGTGCGATGAAGCTGAGCTTGAAAATGAAGTCTTCACACTGTCGCAGATGGACGTGAGTATGGACTGGCAAGCGTGAGACAAGCATAGCTTATTTTTAGACAATGGTACAGGAATGTAGCCCATTTTAAACAAAAGTTAAAACGCATATCAAAGCATATAGAACACATATCCATAATGTAAAGCAGTGGTTCCCAAACTCGGTCCTGCGGCCTCACGTGTGTATGCTGGTTTTTGTTCCAACCAAAAAATTAACTGTTAATTTTTCTTAATTAAATGCTTTTCATGTTCAGAGCAATTACTTACCCTCTTAAACCACATTTTGTCAGACATAGCTAAGCATGCCATGTAGAACAAAACTCCCATGTATATATTGTGCTATATTACAAACAGTTGCACCAAAAGAGGTAAAATCTTTTAATTAAATGATTGACTGATCAAAAGGCTCTTAGGTTGCTGTACATATGGGTTTAATTTATTTCATAATTAAATGTATCAACAGAATGCAGGTTTGGCATGTTATCATTTGCATTATCTGCCAGCTCGTTAGTTTTAGTGGCCAGGTGTCCACAATTTCACCAATTAGGGGCCTATTGATTCACCCCAGTCTTTATTTTAATTAGTTAAAAATAAGAAAAATAAAACTTTGGGATTGCAATTGTGGTTGGAACGAAAGCCAGCATACACCAGAGGTGAATATGAAGAAAGTGAGAAGCTGTTATTGCGCATCTGTCATTCAGAGGTTTCTGGAGACCTGAGGGGTAAAAATGTACGACTAAGCGCGAAGGCTGAAACTGACATTGAGAAGGAGCAGTAAATTTGTGTCTAACGAACACACGGAGCACACAGCCAATCAGAGTGGGTGCCCACTACTCAAGGCACAGTCCTCCTCCTCCCCCTGCTGACATGATGGAATGTCCCCGGACACGTGTATCCTCACGGACACTCACCAGCCTAAAACCCTGTTGCAAGACATCTGTAGTCTGTACACAGACTCATCATATATTATGATATCACGCCTTTCTGTGCTGTATGGTCTATCCATGTATCTGTCTCTCTCCCTATATATCTCAGTATTTATCTGACTATCTCGATATAATATTTATATTCCATATAAATATGGAATCGGCATAATTGGGCATTGATTCCACAGCACTCTGGGTTCAGAACAGACACTCGAACCACATCGTTAGTCGGATTCACCGAGACGTCAGAGTGAAGAGATTCAAGATATGAAAATATTGTTTGGTTGGAACACTAAACGAAAGCAGCAAGCTTCCCGTACACTTTCCGTTGGTGAAATTAATGTGTTGGCATGGAAGCTGACAGTTCCTGCAGGAATGCCGTTTGTGGAATCCGTTTTGGTCGCTGACAAACCGAACGCTTATTTTGAATTCTAATAATATTCTTCCCTCGAGCCCAGCTCATCTGGGTCCCTTCTAATTTCTCTACAGTTCACATATGGCAGCCAAGTTTAAGATGGATGGGATTCGCTGTGTCCTTAAAACTGCTGATGTGAGCTGAACTGAGAAAGTGTTGGTATTTGCGATTTACGAGTGTAGCGGTAGCTAATCGTGGGAGAATCTCTGTGGCTGTTTGTCTCCTTGTCCATGCAGAGCTGCATCGCATTACTGGAGGTATTTAGCAGAAGCTCTTATCCAGAGAGATTTATACACCACCTATCATTAATTTAATGTAATCCATTTTATATTGCTGGATATTTTTTCAGGTTAAGTCACTTGGTCAAGGATACAATGGCAGTGCTGTAACCTACAACCTTGAAGCTACAAGCCCAATTCCCTAACCCTTATGCACTGCACCTGCACAGAGTACAGAGGATCCTAAACTTAGGCTGAGAAATGTTGACAGTTCCCGTGTCGTTTGCTCATGCGTTTTTACCATTAACTCCCATGTATTAAAAATGAATTTGCGATAGTGAAGTACCCCCCAACCAAAAATGTAAGTAAAGAATCTACCTTTAGTGGAATGTTCCTTTAAACGTTTTACAGAAAAAGGAACACCTTGGACGTTTTCACGACCAAGCTACTGATTTCTAAATGCAGAATGTGTGTGAGTTTCTCAGCGCTGTGTCTCCCTCTCCCAGGGAGATGAGAACAGCGATCTGTACTGCCGCACCTGTAACCAGTACTTCAGCTCTCTACACAACAAGAAGGAGCACCTGCTCGGCAAGCAACACCTGCTGACGCTCACAGGTCAGTAGGGCTGTCCACTGGAACAAAAAATATTCTATTGTAAATATTGTAATATTGAATTCAGTTTTGAGTTTTTATTATATTTTAATATTTATTGGAAAATATGCATAATTATTGAATTGCCATAAACTCTCTCTCTCTCTCTCTCTCTCTCTCTCCACAAACTGTTCTCTCTGGCATTTCTCCCAGGGCATCCTTGAAAAAGAGAAACGTGGTTAAATAAAGGATTAGCATAGAATGCTTTTATGTGCTTCCTGTTATGCATGTTCTATCCGCAAGGGGGCGCAAGAAGGCCATAAAGACAATGGAAAGTAACGTGAAGATTTTACATAAATTGGCCCGTAACAAAACAAAAAGCATGGTTGATTAACCCTTATTTGCAGGGTAAATTGATTGAAAGTGTTATTGTTTGTAACAATGGCCTGAAGTAAACAAAAAACTACACTAAAGTCAATAAATAGTCTAGATTGTGACAGCTCTACAAATGAAAATGAAGAGGAGAGAAAGTATGTATGCCTCTCCTGAATCACCTTCGCCTGTTCTATCTGGTCCACACAGATTTTGGGATTTATTTTGAGCACCCCTTTTTAACATTTAGGGCTGGTGGCCATGCTACCACTGTGGAAATCATGTCATGTATGTTCACCACCATTAGGTGGCAGTGTTTGTGCAAGAATTCTACAGCAGCAGATATCGATTAGCTTCTGGTTATGGTTCCTGTGTAAATGCAGTGGTCATGGACAGTTATGCTAGTAAAATTAGCCTTATTTTTTAATAGTGATAACATTGTGGATAGTTTTACCACATGTATGGCTGAGATTTTGTCAGCGCTCTGCTGGAGGAAACACGGATAAGGACCGCATACACAAGGACTATCAGTCTTTCTTTCGTTCTGTGTCTCAAACCTGCAAGCCCAACTGTCTCTATCTCCTTCTCCCTACTGTCCCTTCCACTTTAAACTCTCACCTGCTGTAATCTGAGCGGTGAACTGACCCCTTGTTCACGAGTAGATAATCCTTGTTTAATAGTCTTATTAGATGCAGAACGGCATGTCTGGACGCCTCGCCCTGTTTACTATGCTCTGTCTGCACTGCTATGAGAATGCACCTGCAACCAACCAGGGAGCATTATAGATGAACATATATATACTCCACCGGTAAAGGTCTCCATGGCCCTGTTAATTTTTATATGCTACAAGCCACGCAGCACATCACCAGCATGTCTCCCTGTCAGCAGCTAATAACATGTAGCTGCCTGGTCAGTATCAAGGGGGTGCTATATCCTGGTCATATCTGGCTGGTAACATAGCCCCAACTCGGAAAAATCCATGTAGAAACTGGTTATCCTTACTCAAAGTCTTGCAGTGTTATTTTCCTGACAAATATACTCTGATGTGTAAAGTCTGTGCAAATTCCAGTGCGTTTGCTAATAAAACGACGGTCAGTTACATTCTCTGATAAATCACGATTATTGTGTTGGTGGGCCTCCAAGTGGAGCCAATGGTTGAAGGCCCGCTCAATCACTGACCTAACACTGGCCCAAAGTCAGCAGAACCAACCGTATCACGGGAAGCCTCTCACATGGTTTCCCTTTCCAGGAGGGAACGGTTGAAACCACAGACTTGGCTGCTCAGTGGTCCGTACACTGATAAACTGACAAGCAAAGCAGGGCTGAAGTCGGGAGTGCTGCTGCTAATGACTGCCGCTCGTTTCCCCAGAGGAGTTCGAGAAGGAGAGCGGCAGCCAGCGGAAAGCGCCGGAGCCTGAGGAAGACCCGGATGAAGACGAGGAAGAGGAGGATGATGAGGACAGGGAGCTAGCCCGGCTCTGCAGCCTCACCTCTCTGGACCTCAGCAGCCTGGAGGAGCTGCTCCTTCGACAGGTCAACCGTAGGTGTCCCGGTCTTAACACCAGCACACGCAACACAAATATACTGACCATTAACACAGGCTACATTACATTACATTATTGGCATTTGGCAGACCCTCTTATCCAGAGTGACGTACAGTTGATTAGACTAAGCAGGAGACAATCCTCCCCTGGAGCAATGCAGGGTTAAGGGCCTTGCTCAAGGGCCCAACGGCTGTGCGGATCTTATTGTGGCTACACCGGGATTGGAACCACCGACCTTGCGTGTCCCAGTCCCAGTGTCCCAGTCATTTACCTTAACCACTACGCTACAGGCCACCCCATCAAGAGATGGTGATTTGCGTACTAAACGCTAGCTCGCTAACCAGTAATGCACTGACTGCTAAGATAATGGTAGCAAGCGCTACCAACATACTGTAAGGAAACGCACTGACTTCTACCAAACCGTCTGGTAACCCACTGACATTCATTGCTTCGTAATGTATAGTACTGACCGCTAATGTTCTGCTGCTCGCTCCCTAACTCATTAACAGTTAACATATTGACCACATGCATATCAGTGGCAAACAGGCACACACAAGTTTCAGGTCAGTGTTGTACTGTGGGTCACATACTGTACCCTGTAGATGTAGACGGGGATGACGCACGTGAGGTTTTTCTGTATATCTTACAACTCTGCATTATTTGTTGACTGAACTGATGCACCTACTCCGTGACCTACTTTGTGTAGTTTTTGCATAGTGCCAAAGTAAGCAGCTGGGTTGTTATCACGGGCTTTCAGATGAAGCACTGGGCTCAAAGGAAGGGCTGTGTTTTATGCATGCAGAGGAATGTGTGTGTGTGTGTGCGGGTGTGCGTGTATGTGCGTTTCGTCGGAAAGCTGTAGCCTCACTCCGTTAGAGCAGACGAAGGCTTTTCATGATCTAGTGTAAGCTGTCAGATGTGGTCACATACATTTAGCTCAGAGGAGAGACGGAGAGTGACAGAGTTGGAATAAAGGATAGAGACGGATGGCAGTGATGGAGAGAGTTTTCTGTGAGGTATGACATGAGAGCATATAGTAATGTGAGCAATGTGTGGTTTATATAGCTGATTCACGGCTGGTATTCTCATTATGATGGGAGTTGTTAACTCATTTGCATAATGTAATCAGCTATGCGCGCACGCTTTTAATTACCAGCTGTAAGCGTGTTTTAATCATTGTTTGAGTGGAAAGCCTGATTTTACAGAAGTTCGGTAAAGTGCTGCAGACTGTGCTGTAACCTTACACATTTTCCCCATGTTCCTTAGTAAGCTGGGCTTATGAATAGAAATTTAGCACTGCCAGAAGCTCAGTGGAACGAGAGAGAGAGAGAGAGAGAGTGGAGGGGAGAGAGCGGGAGAGAGAGAGAGAGAAAGCGAGAAAGCGAGAGAGAGCATACACAGCACAAACACTCACACACAGACATAGACACAGCACACAGTCTCGCAGGAACACACACGCTTGTGTGCTCTTAATCCGTTTTATGAGCGAACGCGTGCACGTGTGAGCGCAGACGCACGGACACTCACACACAGGGACACACGCGCTCGTGTGCTTGTAATCTGGTTTATGAGCACACATACACAACACATACACAACACAAACACTCACACACAGGCACATACACAACACAAACACTCACACACAGGCACATACACAGCACAGACACTCACACACAGGCACATACACAGCACAAACACTCACACACAGGTACATACACCGCACAGACACTCACACACAGGCACATACACAACACAAACACTCACACACAGACACTCACACACAGGGACACACACTCACACACAGGCACATACACAACACAAACACTCACACACAGACACTCACACACAGGGACACACACTCACACACAGGCACATACACAGCACAAACACTCACACACAGGTACATACACCGCACAGACACTCACACACAGGCACATACACAGCACCAACACTCACACACTCACACACAGGCACATTCACAGCACAGACACTCACACATAGGCACATACACAGCACAGACACTCACACACAGGCACATACACAGCACAAACACTCACACACACTCCCACACAGGCACATTCACCGCACAAACACTCACACACAGGTACATACACAGCACCAACACTCACACACTCACACACAGGCACATTCACAGCACAGACACTCACACACAGGGACACACACTCACACACAGGCACATACACCGCACAAACACTCACACACAGGCACATACACAGCACAGACACTCGCACACAGGCACATTCACAGCACAGACACTCACACACAGGCACATACACAGCACAAACACTCACACACAGGTACATACACAGCACAAACACTCACACACAGGCACATTCACAGCACAAACACTCACACACAGGTACATACACAGCACCAACACTCACACACTCACACACAGGCACATTCACAGCACAGACACTCACACACAGGGACACACACTCACACACAGGCACATACACAGCACAAACACTCGCACACAGGCACATTCACAGCACAGACACTCACACACAGGCACATACACAGCACAAACACTCACACACACTCACACACAGGCACATACACCGCACAAACACTCACACACAGGTACATACACCGCACAGACACTCACACACAGGCACATTCACAGCACAGACACTCACACACAGGGACACACACAGCACCAACACTCACACACTCACACACAGGCACATTCACAGCACAGACACTCACACACAGGGACACACACTCACACACAGGCACATACACAGCACAAACACTCGCACACAGGCACATTCACAGCACAGACACTCACACACAGGCACATACACAGCACAAACACTCACACACACTCACACACAGGCACATACACCGCACAAACACTCACACACAGGTACATACACCGCACAGACACTCACACACAGGCACATTCACAGCACAGACACTCACACACAGGGACACACACACACTCACACACACAGCACAAACACTCACACAGAAACACACACGCTCGTGCGCTCTTAATCTGGTTTATGGGTAGAGTAGGGCACAGCCTGGGGACTGCTGTCCAGAGACCGGCTCTCACATCGCCGCTCTTTCCGCTGCTTGATTGGCTGCGTTGGCAGTTTTTCGCGGAAATGACGAGGCCCAAATGATGGCTGCGATAACGCTGGCGTACAGAGGTGGGCTGCAGTGGCGTTCACGTGATAGGCCGGATTGCTTCCTGATGCCATTTCACTGCTCAGGCTAATGGGGAAAATGCTAAGTTCTTTCCCCATATATACACAGAATGCAAAGAGCAACGTAATGACTACAGTGAAACTGTGTGCTACGGGAGCTGTAAAGAGCTACTTGGGTATTGTATTACCTGGTTATTCCTGTCCAAATGAGTGGCATGTACAGCTTCGGACATGTTTGGGCACTGGGTGAAAGAAATATGACATTGTTTTTATAGAAAACTGTGTGTCAGCAGAGTGGCTAGGGACAGGCGCCGTGTAAAATGCTCTTTAATGAACATCAGCTGTTTCTCTGGTGGAAAGCTCAGAATTGCAGTAGTATTGTAGGATTTCAGGTCGAGGAGGCAGTGTGGTATAATGGTTAGGGGACCACGCTTATAACTCAAAGGTTATTTGTCCAATTTCTAGGCGTTGCACTGGCATTACTGTACCTTGAACAAGGTACTTGACCTTGATTACCTCAGCAAACTGTATACGTGGACTGTACAATATGTGTCTTCTTAATGCTGACATTTAGTGTAATGGAATGTAAGTGGGTAGAAAGCTTGTATCTGGGTACGTTGTGAGCTGAGAATTCGAATGTTCTAGCTGCGTTCTGAGAGTTTTACTTACTCATTACTTGGTTCCTGTGATTGATGAAAAAACACCCAACAGACCCCCTCCCTAGAAGAGTGGACCCCAGGTCCTGTGTAATGGGAGCGTCAGCTCCGCCCTCTTTACCGTTCGGCCGTTTCAGCGACACCCCGCACGTGCCGCTCACGTGGAGTAACGTTTTCCCCTCCCCTGTGTCCTGGCAGTGCGAGAGTTTGAGCTCCAGGAGCTGAGACACAACTTGGACCGAGAGAGGACAAGGCAGGAGCGTCTGAACTCTGAGCTGCAGCAGCTGCAGGTACAGAACCAGTCCGGTCTGAGATGCGTCTCCTGTGGGTTCAAACTAACAGTGGTTACCTTCTGAGATTTATTAAGCCTCTGGTGCCAAGACACCAATTTCCCCATGAAGTCCATTCATAAATATGAATCTACCCTTGTGAAATGATACTACTTTCAACAGTTTCAAATGTTCTTCACTCTCTAGGGACCAACCAAGATTTTCATTCCTATTCATCCCTTCAAGGTATCCAGTGTGCATGCTCTGGTACCAAAAAAGCTCCAGTGCACATTCTCTGATTAAAAAAATAAAATAAAAAAACCCATAGTCAAACATGGCACCCTCCATGAACTGGCTTCATGCGCCATTGAGCAGCTCCCATAGGAATCCATGGAACCCGTAAGCAGAAGCTGGCTTCAGTTCGTCTACACTATGTCTCGATGGGTGCAAGCGTTGTTTGCACCCATACAGTAAATACTGATCACAGACAGTAGTGGGGTTACACCAAGGCTATAAAGCTGTGACCGGTACAAACACAAAGTACAGTTTCCTGTTCAAATATTAATATTTATCTTGGCGCTTAAAAAAAACGTAAATCACACTCTCAGTTTACGCTCGCACCCAAAAATAATTCCAACTAGATTTAATAACGCAAATGGAGCGGTTGGAAGCATTAGCATATATGCCCGGTAACGTACTTATTTGAGATGGTATTCTCATGTTAATGTGTAACCGCTAAATGAGGAATTAAGCCAATTAACCTAGGGAACGTCTCCTGATGTGGCTCTGTTGCCTGGTTACGGACATGTCGGGGAGCGTTCGGGTTTAACACGCCGCAGAAGAGCCTTTCAGGGGCGCACATTTACGGCCAGCTGCTCGCAGATACTCACAGCGAGACAGAAATGTGCGCAGATTGAATAGGCTGCGACCTATTCATCGGAGCGATTATTTCACCCATTGTTTAACCGTGACATGGCGCTCTTTTGCTTGCTCAGTCCGTAGCTGTCACGAACTTACAGTTCGCTACCAGGACGGTGGACACATTTATTTAGCAGTGAATACGTGGCCTTTGTACTGTTGTGTGTCCATAGAGAACTGCCGCATGGGCCACGTGGAAAAGAAATCGATGACATTACAGGTTTTTGCTCCACTTTTTTTACATAAATTGTTTGTATTGCTTTTGCGATAAGTGTTTTGTTTTGAGGGGTTTTTTTTCCCATCCCTATCTTCATGTTTTCTCAAGTCCAAAACAGAAATACGCAAATCCCTGTGTCCTATATGAGGCACAGTGTTTTTCCATGCGATTCTGTCCTCACCTCATTCAATATTAGACGGTAAAACGGTTAAAATAGATAGTGAGTGGGCGGAGACAAACTCCCGCTTCAGATACGAGCACTATCTCTCACACGAGCGCTGCAGGAGGTGTCAGACAGACCGTGGTGACGGGCTGTGTTAAAGAGGCCTTCGCTGTGTCCTGTGCGCCTTGCAGAAGAGGAAGATGAGTCTGGAGGCGGAGCTGCAGGACCTGAGGGAGAGTGGGCCAACGCTGGAGTCTCAGCTGCACTGTCTCAAGATGGTTCCTCTGCTCTTCCAGTTCCACATCCAGATCATAGACACCGGTGAGTATGGGAGCGATGCACTCCGCTCCTGGCGGAAAAACTGTGCTCGCTATATACCCCAAAAGCCGGCACTCATCCACCCTCCGACGCTATAATCTGTCCTACAAGCCAACACCCGTAATGACAAACCACCGTCAAAACCAAGGTCAATACCCGCCTTACAATCCAACGCCTATCTACCATCATACAAACAAGTCACAATCTGCCCTGAAACCAAAAACCGATCATTGTATAAATCGTGATCAATTTCTTCTCTACAACCCGATACCTATCTACTGTATTAAAAACTATGGTTACCGTATATCACAGTCCAGTGTCAATCCTGTACCGTATCCATATACCGTACATGAAGATCATTATCTGAAAAGCAGCACAAGTGTACTTAATGAAAACCATGGTCACTAAGTATGATGGTGGCATAGTGCTGAAGTGTGTCAGTCAGACTGAAGTCATTAATGAACACTAAGATACCACCATGTCCCATTCCTCTGTCTTTTCCTGCTTCAACATTATGCACCCGAGGTTTAGACTTTGGTGCAGATAAAAGAGATGCAGATTAAGTGGTCAAATTCAGGAGAACTGCTGTGTACATGAATACGGATTTGGAGATTAGTGAATTGCTGTTGAAAGTACACCATTATGAAGCAATAAGCCATGTTTCTCAGTTTTCCCTTGGCTCAAATCCAGCTTTGTAAAGGCATTTTTGTTTGTTAATCACTGTGCATGTTATGAGAATTATGAAACCTTAAATGATCCTACAGTTTCTGGACTAAGATGGCTGACATCTTGTGACAGTGCAAGAAGTAGGCCAGATTTTTTTTAATCTCTCTCTCAACTGCAGTCATGACTTCTGGCAGTTGAGGCGTTATCACAAGTTAACCTCAGTAGTCAGTTTCACATAAAAATGGCTCATACTTGCTGCAAAGATTAGAACATTTTGTGTTGTATATCAACAGTACCTTATTGGCCTGCTCAATACTATAGGGAGGGCTTGTCATAGTTTTACTCGCGCTATATGTATGAAACACAACAGATATGTATAATAAGAACGATCCATTTTGTGCTATATTTCACTGTGAAACATAGCATCCAGCGAAGGGAGCTGGGTGAGCATACAGTTAGCATATGTATGGCACAGGTCTCTAACTTCATCCTCCATCCACATTATGCCTGACATAATCCTTTAACAGTGTCCAGGTGTTTAAGTAAGTCTGTATTCACTCCTCAGTAATGGAGCCTGTGCTCTTTTCCTACTAGGACCATAATTGCCTGCTGCGTTTTTTCTACATCAGCCATTGAAGCAATAATGACAGCCCCGGTCTCCAGTCCTGCAGTCTTTCGGTCCAGGGTGCAAAACTGCTACCCGCTGAACTTCAGTCGTGAATTTCGAAAAGGCCCCTTTATGCAAATCTCTCGTTAACTTCACCAGACTGCCAAACTGACAGATTTGCATAATGAAATGGTCTTTGCGCTTCTTTTAGCTAAATGGCTTGGCTTAATTACGCAATGTATCTGAAGCACTCTACAGATCTGACCTTTTCTTTTGTCTAACGATGGAGATAATAATCTGGTAATGGTCTAATGTACCATCAGTAGGACATTATGTCTGGAAGTAGTGACAGTGTGCCTTTTGATTGTATTTGATTTTATACAGTCTCCTTTCATAAAAATGTACTCTTCTGTGACAATGGCTCAGGAGTTTGATTTGTAACTAGATAACTAGAAGGTACACGGTAAACATTTAGCAAACTGGTACATACCTAGTTATGAAAGTAGAAACTAATTAAGGTACGTAAATAAGGCTATTTACTAAAGGGGTGTCTACTAAATTCTTGCGACGACCACAGTTGACACTAGATGCGAATGGGACATTGCTTTCAGTTGCTTGTTCTCAGCTTTATCTGTTGCTGAGACGAACACAGGCAGTGCGTGCTTACCGTGTCATCTCCTGGATGTTACGGAAATAGAGCTCTGATTGAATCAGGACTAAAAATGGCTGAATCAGAGTGCAACATGTGCCTTGGTTTAGCAGGTGGCAACCTGCCCACCCTTACAGTAACTGCCTGGCCCCCTGTCTATGTGCTTTTGCTCTGAGCCAGTAGTATTCTGGTTACAAGCTTCAGGGCCCTACTGCCAGACATCGCTCTACTTTTTTCCTGTTTTCTCTCACACTTTTTTGCTCTCTCATTCCTTTTCTCACTTTTTCTCGATTTCCCTTCCTCTGTCACACAAACCCCTCTGTCCTTCCCTTTCTCTCTTGTGTCTGAATAATTATCTGTGTCCGACGGAAACTGTGTGGCACAGAAACAGGATCTGGCAGAATCTGTCGATTCTCTGATGAAGTAAGGTGTGGTCACTATAGCAACAACAGCACCTCAACACTCTGTCTGGGACAATACGTTCTGAGAGAAGGTTACATAGTCCTCCCATGGTCATGTGACTCGAAAGCATCTCTGCGCTGTGCATCTCTGAGGGATCTCCTGAAGCTTTTTCTGGTTTATGGGAGGCAGGGTGATTCAGGTCTCACATCAGTCCTTTCTCTAGATAGATAACACTGTAGTTAAATTGTAGCAGTGTAAGGAGGTGGCTAGACCGACCAGGAATTCCTGTAGAACGGGGCTTCTCTGTGGTATTAATATTCTTAGACATTTTCTCAGCAGATGGCAGGGGTACAATAGGCTGTGCCCACACAGCTTGGCTACAGTCACAAAATGGCCGCCGTCCACTATTAGTAATCTGACCTTCACTCTGCCACTTGGTTCTCCCAGTGTTTTTTGGTCTGTTTCTGGGTCACCTTCGGCACTGTTTTGTAAACGTACCAAAGAAAAAAAGTCATTGTGCTTTTATAAATGTCCCTTAGAAAATAAGGAGCGCAGTGCTTATGTAAAAAAAATAAAAATAAAAACAAACCCTGCACACACACTTTCTCCTGAAACATAGAACTCGCAGTACTTATTAAATATGTATTATTTGAGCAGTGTTAAAAGAACATGTAAAAGAACAGCATGATGACACAGCCACGCTTGCAGTCCATGTGCAAAATAAATACAAGGGCAACGGAAGGTACAGACAAACATTTCAGTCGGCTCAGACTGCCATCGCCCAAAAAACATCTGTTTTGGTTGGAGGAACGCAGACTGGGGCAGACTGACTCTTGCGGTTTGTTTTTGTTCGTCTGTCTCAAGGTGAAGTGAAGATGGTGGAAGAGCGGACAGGGTGAACGCTGTAAAAACACGGGCGTGGGATTTCCCACGTCGCACACTGCACTGACGCGCTGAACGGGAGACGGGACGGGACGCACTTTACACAGCAGGCCCAGGGAAAGGCTTGACGGCAGCTTTCTACTTTCACTCCTTCCTTCAGTTTGTTCCTCCATTTTGTTTGCTGGCTCTCATTACAGCGGATCGGTTCTTCTCCACGGATCAGTTCTCTGGTTTTTTTACAGTTGAGACTTGATACTGTTGTTCATTCAGGTTTACTTTTAATGTGAAGATGAGTCTTATTATGCTGTAAATACCTGCCTTAAATGGTAACGTACTGTACTACTCTGCATGGGAAAAAAGCTAAAGAAACAAACACTTTAAAAAAAAAAAGACGATCCAGTCGGCTGTAATGTCGCAGCGATGTTGTTTTTGCACTTAACTTGACACTAGAGGTCAACTGCATGCTTATGCACTAAAACCCACATCACTAAATCATCAATGTGATGACGGATATTTTCATTGAGTTTTATTGGTAGATTTTTGTGCTGTAAAATATAATGTTCAATTTTAAATGTAGAGAAACTTTAAAGTAATATTGAGAGATAAATTGCACCTCAGATGTGGTTAGAGAAAATCCAAATTAATACAAAATGTTAGTCATTTTTACCTTTGGAAATTCAGTACATTGTATTATTTTTTATTACTCAAAATGGCCACCCCTTTGAAACCACATTGTTATTTTGTGGGCAAAATTTGTATGCGTGAGATGATCAGTGGAGTTCTTTGGTTTGTATTTGCAAGCTAATGAAAACGTCCAGCACACCTTTGCAGATGCGTTTGCCAGGTGCATCAACCACCTCTGCAAACCATTGGGGGAGGGCGGGGGTCTGCACATTTAAATAGAGAGCAAAATCCATAATTTTGTTAAGTTTGCAGCAGGTTAGATAGGGATAGAGATAGACATTTTTCCCTGGCTGAGACATAAACGACTGCTGATTCAGAGTAACCTTTGTGGTCAGCGTGACCTCAGCTGTTTGGTGCTTTGGCCTCTGTGTAGCCTCTCTAACTAAAAGGATTCTGGGCCTAATTTGCTAATCCTGGGGCTAATGTGCTAATTGTGTTGGAACAATACACATTTCCTAGAATGTCATCTCCTCTGTGTCCAACTGACAGATGTTTTTACCTCATTTGTTCAGATGTAACATTAACAAATAAATGCAAGCTTCCGGATTATTCCTGCCTGGATTCTGTTGTGTTTTATTGCTTCTTAACATGAAAAAATAACTTATTCAGCTTAACCGTTTTATAAATTCCTTGACTGAAATGTTTTGTACAGTTATACTTAAAAGAGTACTTGGCCTCTTGGTAAATATCTGACAGACTTGGATTCAGACGCTTACAATTGAAAATATATTAGCAGAAAACTATGAGGACTGCATTGTACTCATATTATTCTGGCTAGTGCTTTTGAATTGGAGACTGCTTTCAGCTGCAGAAGAACTGAGCAAGCACTTGGTGATTCATGCTAATGGACAACTCCAACAATTTTGCATAAGGTACTACATCATGGCTTCAGAGCACCTATGGGGCTCAAGAAAGGGGCTCTCACTGTACATGATGAATTGTGCCTTACACATTTACACGTAGGTGTAAGGTCACATACATATATGTGATTACCACGCTCTTAACTGAAAATGTTAATGTAACACTATCACTGTGGTAACTGAAAGTAATGGAGCTCTAAAACACTGAGAAAAAATTATATTCTTCAAAGGGTTCATTAAATATTTGATACCGCATGTATGGAGGAAAGCATGTGGCACAGTCCATAAACTGGCTCAGCACATAAACCCCACCGCCACTGTCAGAAACCTCTTTAAGTATCTAAAATGTAATTCATTCATTCATCATCCTAACCCGCTTATCCTGAACAGGGTTGCAGGGGGGCTGGAGCCTATCCCAGCATACATTGGGCAAAAGGCAGGAATACACCCTGGACAGGTCACCAGTCCATCGCAGGGCACACATACCATTCACTCACACACTCATACCTACGGACAATTTAGACTCTCCAATCAACCTAACCTGCATGTCTTTGGACTGTGGGAGGAAACCGGAGTACCCGGAGGAAACCCACGCAGACACGGGGAGAACATGCAAACTCCGCACAGAGAGGCCCCGGCCGACGGGGATTCGAACCCAGGACCTCCTTGCTGTGAGGCGGCACGGATGGTGCAGTGGGTAGCACTGCCGCCTCACAGCAAGGAGGTCCTGGGTTCTACCCACTGCACCATCCGTGCCGCCATCTAAAATATCCTCCATGTAAAAACTTCTAAGCAAAAACTGAAATAATATTTTGTTTAAAGCCCTGAAGTGAATTATCTCTTTGTTTGGCAGTATTGTTCTGGCAAAACAGCACAGTAGACTTTTGTTGGCTGCCAGTTTATTTAATTATTAAACATGAAATAGCACGATGAAACCGTAAAGGGGGACCAGTCACTGTGAGTGAGCTTTCAATGTTTCACACATTTACGAGCACATTATGTCATTTGGAAATGCAAAAACAATAACACATAAAAAATTGATTGTGGCGAGGCATATTCGCGCAAGAACTGCATTAAAAAAAAAGCATAATATTGTAATTGTCCTAAATTACTGTGCAGTGAATGGAAACTGGAAAGTCAACTTCACAGGATTCCAGCCAAGAACCAAAATGGCGTCTCCTCTCAGGCATCCACTGTTACATATAGCTCACGAGTGTCCTACTTGGCAGATCTCCGTGGCGAGAAAGGGGACGAGGGGGTTAGGGGACGCCATCTGTGACGTGCTGAAGTGTGCCAAAGCAGGACACGTGGTGCAGTGTACCTCAGCAGCACTTCAACCCTTCTGCTCGGCAAGTACAATCACGGATCCCGGATCCCTGTCTCCCAGCATGCCGTGCGTCTGTCCCATCACCCCCAGCGATGCGGTGGAGAGGGTGTGAGCTCTGAGAGCCAGTGAGCTCAGTGTACTTGGGAGTGTACTTGGTGGATTAAGTGTCTGTGGACCATGAATGCACGCCATGCTCCTGAGATTTTATACTTCCTCAGGATTATTCTCATCATTGCTCCTACTGTACACTCACACAGCTGGGGTTTAACTGCAGTCGGACAGCGAGGTTCCTGCCACAGGGGAGGCAGGGCCATGAATGAGTGGGCAATGACCCCTCCCATGCACACTGCCACTCAATATTTCCATCTCATACTGAGCCTGACATTATTTGTATTGGTGAGGTTCCTTTCACTCTTTCTCTTTCTCAATGTCTGCTGTGTGTGTGTGTGTGTGTGTGCATGTGCTTGTGTGTGTGTGTGTGTATGTGTGTGTGTGTCTGTGCCTGTGTGTGTGTGTGTGTGTGTGTGTGTGTGTGTTTGTGTATGTGTGTGTATGTGTGTGTCTGTTTATGCGTATGCGCGTGTGTGTGCGTCTGTGTGTGTATGTGTGTGTGTATAATGCGCATGCTGTGCACATGTATAGCAGTTGTGGACTCACCCTAGTCTCCAGTGTCTGCTGTGTGTATGTGTATGTGTGTCTGTGCATGAGTGTGTGTGTGTTTGTGTGTGTGCATCTGTGTGTGTGTGTGTGTGTGTGTGTGTGTGTATATAAGGCGCATACTGTGCACATGTATAGCAGTTGTGGACTCACCCTAGTCTCCAGTGTCTGCTGTGTGTATGTGTATGTGTGTCTGTGCCTGAGTGTGTGTGTGTTTGTGTGTGTGCATCTGTGTGTGTGTGTGTGTGTGTGTGTGTGTGTATATAAGGCGCATACTGTGCACATGTATAGCAGTTGTGGACTCACCCTAGCCTCCAGTGTCTGCTGCCTGTGTGGCTTTCCACATACTTCCTGCCAACTTCCTGCTTCATTTACCACACTTGGCAGCTCTGGTCCTCTCCCCTGTGTTCTGTAAGGAGGTTGGGGGAGGGGGGTGATGGTAGGTGTTGACAAGGCAGAAACTAGTGGGTCGTGTATTCACATGGCCAAGGAGGCACCGACCTGTGGGCTTCTCTGTTTGACTGTTGCTTCTTTTGTTTTCCTTTTCCGTTTTATTGTAAAAACTGTACAATTACCCTCTCCATTTGAGGAATGCAGAGCCTAACAGAGTGTGTGCAGGGCCTATGATTGGCTACGAGTGAATGAAAGCCGCCCAGTGATCCAGTGAATAAAATATGATCGGAACAAAATGCGTCATCTCTGTATGGTTAGACTAGTATTTTCCAGTTTTTCCAGTTTAACTTGTAGGTGACTACTCCTAGTAGAATGGAAAATATGAAGGAGAGGGGAGCTTGGGCTAGAGGCTCTAATTTGATATGCTGAATAACAATGCCTTCACACTGGCCTGGATGTCGGAGAGAAATGGCTCTTAAGAGTCGTCTTCCCCCTCCAAACTGCCAATGAGTGATGTGGGCGAACTCGAACGGCGCTGAGCTGCGGTCGGGAGCCGGCAGGTTGAAAAGAACCGGGCCTCAGCGGACCTCAGAACCGGTCCTCAGCGTCCACTCCTCATACAGCAACTGCCTCGGAACTGACGGAGTAGCCGGCAGCCAGTTCAATGTGCTGTCTACGGGGGGGAAGCTCTGCCCTCCAGCCATGATGGAGCCCGAACCCAACGCTGCGCCAGGCTCTCCAGTTCTACTTTGCCCCCTGGCATTGTCTAAAGAAGCAGTGGGCACAGGAGGAAAGCAGAATGACTGGGGATTTCTTATAAACGATAGGCCAGAGCTGACTAAAAGCATTTGCAGGAATTAATATTTCACTGAACCCCCTCAGTGACTGAATTGACTGAAGCCAGCCTGTGTTTAAATTACATAATTAGTCCCCTGTGTGTCTTGCTGTGATGTTTATCTCTGCACTGAGTCAAAACTGAGTGAACAGGGAATAGTGCTTCATCAGTTATATTGGTGAGAAGATGCTGTATACAGTATGTACAGCATCTATACTGTGTGTGTGTGTGTGTGTGTGTGCATTACATTATTGGCATTTGGCAGAGAAAATCCAGAGCAATGTACAGTTGATTAGACTAAGCAGGAGACAATCCTCCCCTGGAGCAATGCAGGGTTAAGGGCCTTGCTCAAGGGCCCAACAGCTGTGCGGATCTTATTGTGGCTACACTGGGATTCAAACCACCAACCTTGCCTGTCCCAGTCATTTTCCTTAACCACTGCGCTACAGGCCGCCCATGTGTGCGTGCGTGCGTGCGTGTGTGCAAGAATTTATTGTTATTACAGAAATATTTTCCTCCATCCAGCGCAGCGACCAGAAGAGTGTTTTTCTCCGGGGGTAAACAGGGAAAGGGATGAGTCATTTTGTGGGGCATGTAGGTCAGTGCTCTGTTGTTATAAAACATTAGGTTGCCAGAGTGAAAAAGCCTTCACATGTTCTTACTGTAGAAAGGGATATGTACTAGTTATTGTTGTAGTGATGTATTGCTGGAACCCACTCTTTGAAAGAGCAGTGTAGTGTAATGCTTTCTCTGATCTCCAGAGTAGAGGATTAGCTATAATATGCTCTGTGATATCAATTAAATTACAGAGCACTTCATAAAGATGCTTTTAGGGAAATTATGAGACAACGTTAAGCATTTATCAGTTGCTAAGAGACAGCTTTTCAGACAATTTCCTAGAATAACATGAAATATCGTTAGTCGCTTTGAAACTTTTAACTTCGGCTATTTTTTTATTATTAAAAAAAAAAAAAGAGAGATAAAATGAGTCAACTAGAAATGTCTGTGAAATATGCTAATTGTATAAACTGTGGTTGCATTATTTTTTTTTAAATGGATTTTTTTTTTTTGGGGGGGGGGGGGGGGTTAAAAGGCAAAAGTATTTATACGTATGATTCAAGATCTTATTAGTCTAATTATATATATATAATTATATATAATAGGATAAGTTATAAAAACCCTTCTCTATAATCCCTAAAAGATTTAACTTTGAATTAACATCATTAGATTAACTAATAGGAGATATTTTCAGTCACCCATCTGTTCCCTCCGATATGGGGCAGTATCCTCAACAAGATCAATTTTCCTTTAAATAAATGATCATTCCTTAATAATACTCATAAATATGCAACAGAATTAGATGCAATGAATATGGTGATTAAAGTGGTGTCATTGAATGTCTAGAAGTATATTTCCTAGTATTGGACATTTTTCAAATAGCCATTTATAGTTTAGATATGTAGTGTCGTTTAATATTTGGGCAGATATACCAGATGCAGATTTTCTCGACTGACTTGTCATTTGATTTTTCATAATCGAATGACTTGAGCAGAAAGAGGCTTTTAGTCTCGCTGCTCAGTTGTGCTGGCTTGCGGAGATTGCTGAATCACTGGCTGAGAATGACTTTTGGGGCCACTTATGGGGCGACATGGCTCAGGCAGTAAGAGCAGTCATCTCATTGGCTCAGGCAGTAAGAGCAGTCATCTCATTGGCTCAGGCAGTAAGAGCAGTCATCTCATTGGCTCAGGCAGTAAGAGCAGTCATCTGGCAGTCGGAGGGTTGCCGGTTCGATCCCCCGCCTGGGCTGTGTCGAAGTGTCCCTGAGCAAGACACCTAACCCCCAAATGCTCCTGACGAGCTGGTCGGCGCCTTGCATGGCAGCCAATCGCCATCGGTGTGTGAGTGTGTGTATGAATGGTTGAATGGAGAAGCATCAATTGTACAGCGCTTTGGATAAAGGTGCTATATAAATGCCTGCCATTTACTTTTCTTCAGGGACTTTTTCAAACTGACATTAAATCAGAAGGAAAACAGGTTTAGAATAATACATTTAAAAAAAAGTGTTCAACACATCCATGGGCGCTTTGCGTGAGTGAGTGAGTGCATAAGACAAGAGACTTCCAGAGCCTTGAGCCATAGAGTCATATGGAGACAATGTTATTTATGGAGCCCATAATTTCAGAATCTCACGTAGAAATGCAGCACTGTGGTGTGAAAATGATAGCTGTGATTTTGCCACTGTATGACCATAGTTTCTCACAAATAGAAGGATGCAGCTTCCCCTCCCCCCCGGTGGTGAACACGTGTGGTCCCATTACATTACATTATCGGCATTTGGCAGACTCCTTTATCCAGAGCGACGTACAGTTGATTAGACTAAGCAGGAGACAATCCTCCCCTGGAGCAATGCAGGGTTAAGGGCCTGACTCAAGGGCCCAACGGCTGTGCGGCCTGTGTGGCTACACCGGGGATCGAACCCCCCGACCTTAACCACTTACCTTAACCACTACACTACAGGCCGTTCCCTTGGGCTGTATAGTAAATGTTCCTTAAGTAGGTATCTACCTCTAGTGCGCCACAACCAACGTCAGTCATCCCGGACACTGATACATCCTAAGCAGCCACATACTCTTTTATAAATGTGATTTATCGTAAACATTTGTACTTCGGATCAATGCAACGCAAAGCCCTGGGCCTTCTGCGTCTCCTGGACTTCTTGCTCGGACTGTAAGGTCAGTGCCGCTCCCATCACATGGTTTCCAGTCCAGTCCAGTCTATCCAGCTGCTTTTCTGAACAGATTTGTCAATAACCCCACTTCAAACCTCTCCCCCGCCCACCCACCCACACACACCGCCTCCGGGGACATGCGGCATATGTTGCAAATAAAGCATGCTGCAATCACCAGCATCACGCAAATGAACTGAGGGAAACAGTTAGCTGCGTGCAATTAACTCAGGGCCAAGATCTAGGTCACATTAAATTGCATTTTGAAGTGTTTATCTGGACTCGTTTTCATAGGGATATTTTCCATGTGGAACATTTCACTCATTCATACTCCTCTACTTCCAGTGCCACCAGCAACAGAAGCAGCATAATCAGGGTTAACTTCTGTGATGTAGAAGAATTAATCTGTGGACATTATTTTTTTTGCACCACTTATTAAGAATGAATCCCATCTTATTTCAGCCATTCCTTTTAGCCCACTTTCATCTTTCTTGGAGGGGAAACTGAACAGCTAGGCAGTGTTTTGTACTACTGGGCAAATACCAAACTAGCGTGTCATTTCCTAATTTCTTTCCCTCAAAAAAAAAAAGAAAAAAAAAAAGGGGATGTTCTCAAGGCAAAAGTATAGGCTAGAATAAGATTTGAAAGATTTTCAGCATGGGGGGGGGGGGGGGGGGGGAATTGACAAACAGCAAAATAAAATCTATTTATTACACTTTTTAATGTCGACACCTGTGAAAAATTTTCAGTCGTAGACCAAGTCATGGTGTTTTCCCTCTCCCTGACATGGTTACCCCACAGAACAGAATGCCACACCTGAGAAGTGAGGTCAGACTGATCTCCCCCTACAGGACACATCAGGAACAGCAACGTCCGCACCAGTCTTGCATTACATTACATTAACGGCATTCTTATGTGTAATGGGCATCAAGTGTTCTAGGGAAAATGGTCCTGAAATTCCAGGAGGTTGATGGCTTGAGACTCATGATGGGCCAGTGATGGGATAAACATGATCGCGACTCATTCAGTAACACCTGGCTATGTAAATAATATGTCCAAAAGAAAATCTAGTACATGGAGGCCAATTGCCTATTGGATAAATATGTAACAGAAAAGATGTATGCATGTGCTGCACGTTTATGAGGACCATACTCAATAGATGTCATTTGCGTATGTGGATTTATGCATTTCTGTGTTATGCACCTTCGTCAAGGGTGCAACAGCTGGGGCCCATCTGGGATTTTAAACTGCAACCGCTGTATTTAAACTGCAACCGCTGTATTTCCTAAACCTACAGTATATGGCCTATTGTGTGGCCTGTCACAATGCAAATGGGTCTCCCATTGAAATCAAGTTTTCGGTTCAGTCATAATGATAAGGTCTTGTCCGCGAGATGGAAAACACCCCCCTGCATATGTCACGTATTCCATTGTCATGTCCAAACATGCAGCATTTCCTCTGGTGCGCATGTAAAAAGCAGTCTCTCGAGTTCACAATTCGCATGCTATTTCCTTTCATTATAGCCTATTACAATGGCTCATCTGTTGCCTGCCCGATTTACACCGACGGATGATGCCGGAATTGTGGTCCCATGTTTCTTTGGGAGTTCAGATTTTTTTTTGCCATTCCGAGGGATGAGTGGAACGATGCCGCTGTGTAAAAGTCCGTCGCTGTAACCTCGACGAACAGTCAGTCCGTGCTGGTAAGTCTTTCAGTGCGGATATTTTGGTCAGGACAGGTGTGTCCTTATGCTTTTAAGCTACAGCTGGATCCCCCCCCGCCCCATCTTTGTAGCGCCGGGTCTGTGCTTGTATGTGGTCTGTTTCGCCTGCCCTGTAAATGGCTGACGTCCCGTGTGGGCGGAGTGCTGTCAACGTACCGGCTCGCCGACAGCGGATTGAAGCCGCTGAGCTGTCCACGCCTGATCTATGCGTCCTGCGTTTTAGGCGCTCGTTACGATAGAATTAGCTAAACTTTTCCAAAGGGTCTTCGAATTCAAAAACACAGCAATACTTTAA
Organism: Conger conger; assembly: GCF_963514075.1. Lineage (NCBI taxonomy): Eukaryota > Metazoa > Chordata > Actinopteri > Anguilliformes > Congridae > Conger > Conger conger. The sequence goes on along the minus strand of NC_083767.1, from coordinate 57,057,896 downwards.
TTGGATGATAAGTTTTAGAGTGGACTCGATTTGTTGTCGGGTCGTCATCGTCTTCGCGATTAAACGTCACCCTTGTTTCGCAAAATCTTTCACAGCATCCTGAGTTGAGGTGTGTTCCTCTGAAGATCTGACAGGAATCGGCTCGACCGACGTGGCTGCAAAGGAGATACATTGGTTTTCGCCTACAAGCAGTCTGCCAGTGCAACAGCCGCATGAGTTTGGGTTATATGGACTACGCGTAGAAAACGATGCAAAGTGAGTTATCAGCATTTGCTAATAATTGATACGTCAATCTTTATTGCAAACCGTGTTACTTAGCTGGATGAATCTGCAGTATTTCCTGATTGTATGTCTACCGCTGTGTTTAATGGTTCGCGGTGCGCTGTATGTTGCGAAATATACTAGAAACCCCCAATATCGGTTTAGATAACGCTTCGCTATTTGGCTTGATGGAAATGATCATTTTATAATAGTACTGCAACCAAGTAAATGCAACTGCACGCGCCGGCCGAGGTCAAGCCTTTTCGGTACCCTCCCAAGTAAACGCTGGTCATGCGTTTGACGTGATCTACTGCAGCGTTATTTTGTTTTGCATGTCAGAGTGTTGTACTGCATAATTGATAAAGATGCGGAATGCAGATTGGTTAAGTTGTAATGTGTTTCAGCTTGTCATAACGGAGACTTTGCTTGTTCTGGCTAGTTATGTCAGTGGCTAGCTTGCTAGCTGTTGTCTGATCAGTTTGGCTAGTTTGCTACATATATGTTGCAGAGCAAGGTTGTTTAGGTGCGTTCCTATTACGCATCTGCTGGTACTGCATTTTCAAAACGGTATAAATTGGCATTGACGGTGACTAGTTAAATATTGACAGTAACATTGTGGTGCAACGGTAGCTAATAGGATGTATCCAGTTCCGTTTTGCCAGTCTCACCAATGACATGGGTTTAGCAAGCCATGCTGCATCACCCTGAGATTTCCACTGTCATTTTTCGAAGGGAGTTTCTCTTTTCCATTAGCTCTGCTAACAAGCGGTCAGCCATAGGCAGGGCAGCCTGTGAATCACATTGGGTGGGCATTCTATCAGGCTAACGTTCTTGGCCATGTGTTCCTTTGGTGCAGATGTCTATATTGCGGGCTGAACGACCAAAGGGTGGGGTTGAGCAGCAACGGCTGCACACTTCGCTGTCTGCTTCCCACTTTCACACCTGGGAGTATGCGTTTCATTCGACAGTTTGCGGTTTTAAATTTGCATTACTGATCGGGCCCAGGATGCTTTAGTAGCCTGTGTTTAAAATGTAGAATAGACTGTTAGAACTAACGTCTTTTTTAAACATTATCACGAGGGATCGGTTATTGCCACTGATTACTGTAATTAAAGAAATGCTGATTGCTTACAGGTGCAGGCCTTTATTAGAAACACTGTACATAGAGGTACAATTGCTGGCTTGTCATATGAGGGAAGTACAATTTGGCTGGGAGTTAATTGAATTTATTGAAACACAAAAAATAACATCGTAACTTTATGGTGGGCTCGTATTTCAGGGGCGCCCCTGTTTTTCATTAGTTTCATCATAAAGGATATAGCCATTTTGGCCTGATAAAGCCATTTTGTCCTGTTTGTAATAGAGCTGTAATGGCAATCTGTAAGATTAACATGCCCCCTGAAATCCATTAAAAGCAATAAGTAGTAAAAGAATGTAAACACATAATAATGTATGTACATTTTTAATACTAAAATAGGAATGATATATGTTCATTGGAAAACAGCAGAGTCATTTTCAGTGTATTTTGGGAACTAAATATCTGTATGTATCCCACTTTACACCCCTCAAACCCTTCCTCAACTTTCCCAACATCAATGGACAGGCGTTTTATCAATTGTGCCAGCAAGTCAGCACAAAGGGGAGATGATGAGAGGATGATTAAAACTGGTTTGGTTGACTGGTGGGCTCTTGCATACATAGGCTCGTGGACTGCATAGCCCAGTGGTCCTCACTCCTGGTTCTGGAGAGCTGCAGGGTGTGCTGGGGTCCTCACTCCTGGTTCTGGAGAGCTGCAGGGTGTGCTGGGGTCCTCACTCCTGGTTCTGGAGAGCCGCAGGGTGTGCTGGCTTTTGTTGTTACTCAGCACTTCATTTATCAATTAAAGCCGGTCAGTTCACAGTTAACTCTCCTCTCCCGGTTTCTCGGGTCTGAATTGGTTGCTCATGTTAAGGTGAGAACAAAAACCGGCTCTCCAGGCCCTGGAGTGAGGAGCACTGGCGTAGAGAGGATATGCAGATAGGCCTGTGGTCACGTGAGGCACGATCTGTCTGCCAGCGAGAGATGAGACGCGGTATATAACATCCAACTCCGTGATACACCCTCAGTCTGCATGCAGTTCAGCAGAGGGTTTCGTTTCATCCTGTTGCAGATCTCCGTGAATACGTCGACGAAGACTCAGCTCTTTTAGCCTGTTTTTTTCGTTTTAGGCACCCAGCATAATTTGCGATTTATTTGGGCGAGGATTTGATGTGCAAAGGCCTTTTATACTGCAGTATGCAGGTTAAAACAGGGTGTGTGTGTTTTCACATTGGCAGTTAGTTAGTGCCTGAGCTTTAAAGCTGTAGTACGGCTATGATTTTGCGTGTCATTTCTTCATAATTGGCCTCCCACCATTAGCTGCTGTGTTTAGATTCTTATACTGTACCATGCCTTGAGATCATCTTGTCGCCCATGGTTACTGTAACCCGATGGTTGCCTTAGTGATTTTCTATAACGACTGACATCCGAACACCCATCTCTCTTGCCTCTCTCTTTTTCTCCAACACTTACTTGCTTTCTATCTCTCTCCATCCCTTTCTCATTACTCCTCTTTTTTCAGTCTGTAACGGAGTACGTCATTGTGACAGCGTCAGTGTGGTGCAAAAGGTCTAGCCGCTAAGTGGAGCGTTTACCGTACGGCGGGGTTAATGGTCACTCTGCCTTTGCAGGTCAGTGCCTTGACTGAAAGCGATTGGGGGAAATCTCAGTCTGTTTGCAGTGTAATAATTTATTGTTTGTCGTGCCCCAGATATGTCTTGGCACCATCTGGCGAGGAACAGTGTGGAATGTAGATGGAGTCTGCATCCTAGGGTCCGTGGTTAAATTCTCACTGTTGGTATTACCAGTACTAGGGGGCTCAGGAGGTAAGAGCAGTCGTCTGGTAGGCTAGTCGGAGGGTTGCCGGTTCGATCCCGCCCTGGGTGTGTCAAAGTGTCCCTGAGCAAGACAATAACCCTCCTCATGAGCTGGTTGGTGCCTTGCATGGCAGCCAGTCGCCGTTGGTGTGTGTATGTATGCGAGTGTGTGTGAATTCGTGAATGAGAGGCATCAATTGTACAGCTCTTTCGATAACGGCGCGATATAAATGCAGACCGTTTACCATTTACAATTGCGGAGACGGAAGGGTAATTACAGAAAAGCCGATACGGTGTATTACATCACCCTTTTTCATTAAATGCCTTAAAAATGCATACAGTCCTTCGGGGACTGTAGACAGGTCTGTGACACCTCTCACAGTGAACACTGCTCGTCACAGTGAAATGCTGAGCACTGCAGGAAAGCCCACAGGAGACAGGGCTGAAATGGAAGGGGGAAATGCGTGTTTAAGAAGATTGAGGGGCGTAGGGACACCGAATGCCCTGCAGTGGTAGGAAACAACCTCTGGCCTCAGCGACCCCGGCAGGATCGTAACCCCCCCCCCCCCCCCCCCCCCAACCCCCCTTCTAGAATTGGCTCTGTCTGGAGAAAGCTGTAAAACCTGAAGGCACTCCTGTACCAGAGAGCCTCTTAATTTCAGCTGTGAACTGGGGGGTTCAGTTCAGGGTGGTGTTCAGGTTTTAATTCCTTTCAGCAAAGGGCTTTGCGGTCGTACGGTATCTCAGATTAACCAGAAGGGTGTTGGTTTAGATCCCGCACAGGGTGCTGTCATTTTGCCCTTGAGAAAAATATTCAGAGTCTACCTCAATTGCCTCAAGGGAAGTGCAAGTTTAGCTGACTGAGACTATTTACATGCAAAATGGATGCATTGTGTCCTGGATAAGAGTATCTGAGATGATGATAAACTAACAGAAGAACATTGCAACATTTTAAATTCTGTAAACACCCTCTGGCTGTTTCCGTGGATAGAGGCACCTGCATCTCTTTTTTAATATTCATTAATATACATTTAAATTAAAGGATGAATAAAGGTCATTGGTTCATATTTGCTTATGCTGATGTAATATCCTGTTAATGTCCTGGGTGCTTTGGATCTAAATAAATCTTGTTATGGCAAGAAGTTTCTCATGTGGAACACCAGGTATTCATCCTGTCAGGGTTCCATGAAAATATGTAAACATTTTGGTGCACAGTGAAATATTAGGGAGCATAATTTTATTTTTTATGAATTCGGTTTTCCCTACAGTCAGCATTTGTTTTTGTAGTAAAAGCTTATAACTTTGAGTAAAAAAACAATGTGCTTCAATATCTCGTGTTGGTATAGGCAAGGGCATTTTGCTCAGTTGCTGGGGTCAGAAGTGAACGTTCCCGTGAACGTTTGTGTGCTCTTCTGTTTTGGAGGCAAAATAACTGCTACTTTCATAATTTTAATTTAGATTTTGGGTGCTACCTAGGAACAAACCTATGCACTCCGTTACAATGCTTCAAAAAGAGGAACGCATGAACCTGAACGGGCGGCCTGTAGCGTAGTGGTTAAGGTAAATGACTGGGACGCTCAAGGTCGGTGGTTCTAATCCCGGTGTAGCCGCAATAAGATCCGCACAGCCGTTGGGCCCTTGAGTAAGGCCCTTAACCCTGCATTGCTCCAGGGGAGGATTGTCTCCTGCTTGGTCTAATCAACTGTACGTCGCTCTGGATAAGGGCGTCTGCCAATAATCTAATCTAATGTAATGTAATGAACGCTGAAGCATTAATGCAGTCCATTAACTTTATTGATTTGTGTAATTGCAACAATATAATGCTCATTCTATTAGAGTATATTGGTGTGATGCGACATGCGGTAATGACTGTGCAATTTCACACTTCTTTATTGACCCGTCTATCTGTCCTTCTCATTTTCCTCGCTCTTTATCTAGCGATGCTGAAAGCCACCGTGGCTGATCTTGTATGCTGCAGGAGAGATGAGGCCCCTGCTTTCTGAAATAAAACAACCACTGTATTACAACCGGATCTGACACCAGATCTCAATCGCTTCCCAACGGTCAGTGATCGAAATCTGCACCACGGATTATCAAATTACAGTCCACAAGGGCTGCAAAGTTCGAACTGCTGGTTTTCCCCCCCCCCCCCTCCCTTTACCTGGAAATCAGGTGTGAAGACGATCTGGCCAATCTGTAGCACTGATTGTTCAGTAAATTACCCGGGAGAAAAGAAAACCAGGGCTGGATTTGGATTGTGAGGGCCAGATTTGATTACTCCTGATCTACACCCACCCCCCGTCTCCCACCCCCAATCTGCAATCCTTATCTAAACCTTTGTAAGCTTAGTGAGCACAGAGCTATGCAGCTGTATAGCTTAGCAATGCTTTGCAAGCATTATAAAATACATTCTGTAGTAGCTTATGTTTTATGTTTGTTGCATTAGCATTACCTCTAGTATTGATAGAACAGTAGAAAGTAATTTAATATTTAATCATTTTAAGTACCTGGATTTTGAGTGAATGTTTTCCTCATTGCCTGCTTAAAATGGGTGTATCTTTTCATATCATGCCAATCAATTTTGGTTTGCATGGAGGCTAAAAATCAGTTTGATTAATGTACATAACAAGGTTTAAAAAGTACATTTATTGTCCATTTGCTGGTGCCCCTATTTACATGCTGCGCATATGCTGGTTATTTTAATAAATCACATCCTGCTATTTCTATCTCAAGTCACACATTTTTGCAGGGTATTCATATTTTCAGCATGCTGCTAATGCAGCCCTCCTGTCTCTTGTTCGAGATTTGAAATCTCGATGGAGCACCTCGCGAAAACAAAGGGTAACGCGGATTTTCAGTGACAGAAGTGCCCGTTTTAAACTCCGGGCATTTTCCCAGACTTCCCTCCCCTCAGCTGCAAAAGCCCAGAGGTATAACGAGAGGGATGCCTGGCCGACCCGCCAGGTCAAAGGCATTCAAATGTAAATCGCTTCCTGTTTCTGGATCAGTGGCTCCGAAGCGCACAGACCATTTGGAGCCCGTGCCACTTCCTGCATTGCATTCTGAAGGAAGTGCATTTTGGGAATTGAATCTGATTTTTTTTTTTTTTTTTGATTTGATCTGAACTGACTGAGCAAAGTGCACAGTGCCATTTCCGAACGGTGCGCACACGTTTACCGATGCCGGGCAGCACTTGCATCTGCGACCGGCATCCATAGAAACGTGATTTCTTGCGTGGCTGGAGCATTCAGTGGTCAGGGAGAGATGCTTCTCCGTGGTTGCCCAGGGAAATAAACAATGCACAACTTAGAGCTGAAGTTCCAATGCAATCCATTGCAATTTCTTCTATAAGGAGTACAAAGGCATAGCAAGATTTGGTCTTATGGTCAGTCCTTTATCTAGTGCAAGAGCCAACCTGGCATCATTTTGCCCTGGAGGAGGTGTTCTCCTTCAGTGGTTCAACAACTACGTTGTTAATTAAGTGAGTCTTTTAATATACCTTTATAATGCATTTCCCTTACCCAGGGCTTGTAGTTTTAAAATTATTTTACTTTTTGAGATTATACATTGAGATAAATTGGGGTCTGAGACCTTCAGCCCTCCTGGCTGTTCCACGTTGCAGACACACTCGTTGGGATTGTGCAGCGTGCTTAAGAGGCATTGGTGTTGGGGCCGGTTTTGTTTGAGCGGTTTAATTTTTAACGACGGAAGTGCAGAGCATGACTGTGTGCTTTGTTCTCCGGGAGCTGCTTAGAGTCGCCTACCGCTGGTGCCCGCCATGTTTTTCAATCACCCTGCGTTGTGTGGCTCGACGGAAACCAACGGTAGCATTCACAGGTTTCAGTTGCCACTACGGCCGTTTCTCAAACTCACTCATTAATAATTAGTTTGTCATGTTATTGTAATAACAGTAATCCTACTACTCTGTTCCCAGGTTTAGTTAATTACATCTTCAAGTAGAATTCATGGGCATTCAGATCTTGAACACCGTTAACTGTGAATCGTTTATTTGAATTAAAGCCACAAATTAGTAGTGTCCGTTTTTTGGTCAAGCGCAAGAATCACACTCCACTTATTGATTCTGAACTTTATTCTTGGTCCTATCTATTTGGTCCTATCTATGTTTAGGCTATCCTGCACTCATGTAGGATATTAACAGTAGGCATGGCCTATTGCGGAGAGTTGATGATTAACCCTTATCATTTGTGATCAATCTTAGTGGCCTGAGAAACAAATGGCTCCATTATGTTCTGTAAAACATTTCTTCTTTCATTGGCCAAAAAGATCCACGTATACTTCCCTGCATTTCCCAGCATGCAGTTGGTCTATGGACTGTGGAGAACAGGAACACATTCAGCCCCAGGTGTGAAGTGCACCTGATGAGGGAGAGTTCCAGAACACAGAGAGTTTAAACTGGCCGAAGACCCTCGTTGAGATATCGCCTAATGGGGTGTGTAGTACTCCAGTTTACTGCTTGTGCAAGACTCTTTAATGGGGCTGGAACCAACAGTCTTAATCTGCCACCTTCTGCTTCTCCTGCCTAAACAATGAAGTTTATGAAGGGTGAAGCTCGGTGTAGTGGAAATGTCTATGTTCCATCTTCAATGCATACTTAACATATAGGCCTAGTTGGCACATTTTTGTTTGTTTTAGATGAGACAGCTGAGAGTCTGCAAGACTTCCTTTACCTATTGTTTAAATTAAAGGTACAATAGGTAAGATTTTTGTGTTAAAATATTGTTACAAGACCATTGTAAATCCATTCCCATCATTGAAAAAGGCTCACTGACATGTTGACTCACCCTCTGCCTGTGTTTATAGTCAATGTTAATGATGGCCCGACACTCTGTACCAAAACACTGTATAACTATACAATAATTGAAGCTCATTGGTTGAAAATTGCTTCTAATTGCCACAGCCAATCGCATTTCAACATCAGCATGTTTATAGAGAAGGGGGAGGGACAAACAGTGTAGTGGTTTGAAGGTGTTTGTTGCTGCTATTCCTCTCTTGGCTGTTAGAAGTCTGAAATGACCTACTGTACCTTTAAGAAAGAAGTAAGGGAAGTAATGCATTGGTATTCTGCTGGATTGCCCTTGATTGGCATAAACACCCCAAAAAAACTCCCAAAAGTTTTCAGCATTTTTCCCATTGAGGTGATACTGAGAGTTCAGCTCAGACTGGTACTAAATTCAGACCAGAATTGAGGGCTATTTAAGAGTAATTTGTATACACCAAGTGTTCCTAATAAAGTGCTCATGCTCAGAAACATTATTGCAAACCATTATACAGCATGTATGTAGACAAGTTTGAGGTCTCTAAACCATCTGAAGATATCCTGTGCCTTATTAAAGGTCCCACTGTTCTTAACACATTTTTTCACCTTAGACTGCGGTATCCAGGGCAACCATCCCTTCCTTTCTCCTCATGTGGTTTGGCCAATCTGCAGGGGTGGTGTTTAAACCACATAGCTGGGTTTTTTTTGAGCAGTAAAATATAGGTATTGATTGGACTTCCATTATTCTTCCATCCATCTTAAATTTCCCTGAAACGCCCTGTCGTGCAGTGTCATTTGGGGAAATGGCCTAGGTGACATGGATTTATCTCACAGTAAATGGCTGTGTGTCTGTGTGCATGTGTGTGCGCGCGTGTGTGTGCGTGTGTGTGTGTGTCTGTGTCTGTGTCTCTGTGTGTGTGTGTATGTGTTTGTGTGTGTGTGTGTGTGTGTGTGTGCGCGTGTGTGTGTGTGCGTGTGTGTACGTGTGCGTGTGTGTACGTGTGTGTGTGTATGTACGTGTGTGTGTACGTGTGTGTGTACGCGTGTGTGTGTGTGTGTGTGCGCGTTTGTGTGTGCGTGTGTGTGTGCGTGTGTACGCGTGTGTGTACGTGTGTGTGTGTGCGTGTGTGTTTGTGTGTGTGTGTGTTTATGTGTATGTGTGTGTGTGTGTGTGTGCGTCTGTGTGTGTGTGTTTGTGTGTGTGTGTGTGTGTGTTTATGTGTTTATGTGTTTGTGTATGTGTGTATGTGTGTATGTGTGTATGTATGTGTGTGTGTGTGTTTGTGTGTGTGTGTGTATGTACAAACTGTGTCCAGCCCTTTCCCAGTTGTAGTGAGTATGGCAGTAAGTAGGTGAAGTGAGGGCAGGTGCCTCATGGTCCCTACGGTATAAGGCTAATGGAATGTGCTGAGACAGGAAGTATCAATGTGTGTGTGTGTGGGTGTGTGTGTGTGTGTCAGTTTGTCTGTGCCTGACTGTCGGCTTGCATAATAATGGATCCTGCCCTGTGCATGACACCATCCTAAATACGGAACCAAATTTGTGTCGCTCTGTGCTGAGTGCGTGTGTCTGCAGGGTGCTTTCTTTTCTTTTCTTTTTTTCCTGCAGCCTCTGTTAGTCAATGAACCGATCCTGATCCTGGAGCTGCTTCTTAAAATACACTACTATCTGCCTGCTCTGAGGCACACTGCGCCAATTAAACCGAGAGGAGACTGCTGTCACAGACTCTCTGAGGCCTCTCTACGGAGCTGGGTGGTCCACTCCTGTTAGGGGAACCAATGGGTGACCGGTTCATGCTACACCTGAGCTCTCAATTGGCCAATTACATCAGTTAGTTTGTTTGAGGACTGAGACCCTTGACCTTGCTACTGAAACACTGGAACTGTTGTATGCCTGAGTTCGTGAGCATGAATGTGCTTCGTTGCTGCTTTCCCTCACTGGCCAAAGACATCCTGTCCACATGTTAATTGACGTATTTAATCTGTGCCGTGTGCATGTTTTTGTGTGGGTGCATGTGTGTGAGTGTATGTGTGTGTGTGTGTGTGTGTGTGTGTGTGTGTGTATGTTTGTGGGTGTGCCTGTGTTTGTATGTTTGTGTGTACATGTGTGTCTGGCATTGATCAGTGGTTCCCAAAGTCGGTCCTGGAGTACCCCTGTGTATGCTGGTTTTTGTTCCGACTTCCACAGTTGCAATCCAAGAATTTAGAACAACTTGTGAATTTTAATGAATTATGTGCTTTTCATGCTTAGAGGGATTACTTACCCTCTTAAACTACATTTTGTCAAATAGCTATGCATACCAGAAAGAATAAAAGCCCCATGTTCGGATTGTGCTTATTGTGCTGCATTGTAACCAATGCATACATTTTGCAGAAAAATGGCAGAAAACTTGGCACATTATTTTTAACTAATCAAATGAAAGACTGGAGTGAATCAGTAGGCTCCTAATTGGTGAAAGTGTTGACACCTGGCCACCAAAACTAACCATTTGAAAGATAATGAAGAATTCAAAGGCAAAGCAAATTATAACAAGGCAAACCTGCATTGTATTGATACATTTAAGGAAAAGAAATACAAATGAAATTTAACGCATGTTTAACTACCTAATTATGAGCCTATTAGTTAACCTCAGTCTTTTATTTGTTACCTCTTCTTTTATAATGGTTTGCAAGATGGTGCTATAAGCACAACAAGAACATTGTTAGTAATTGTATTATTCATGCCATTGCAAAGCTATTTCTGGCATAATGTCATTAAGGTGGATAATCCATCTTTAGATGAAAAGCACATAATTAAGAAATATTCACAGCTTGTTAAAATAATTTGATGCCAATTGTGGTTGGAACAAAAACCAGCATACACAGGGGTACCTGTGATGTCATGGTCCATGAGCTTGTGAAAAATTGCAGTCATGTTTTTGGGCTCTGCCATGTTTTTGGGCACACCCCAGCAGACCCTGTAGCTCTCTAACACCAGGTCTAGGGACCCCAGGAGACCCTGTAGCTCTCTAACACCAGGTCTAGGGACCCCAGCAGACCCTGTAGCTATCTAACACCAGGTCTAGGGACCCCAGCAGACCCTGTAGCTCTCTAACACCAGGTCTAGGGACCCCAGCAGACCCTGTAGCTCTCTAACACCAGGTCTAGGGACCCCAGCAGACCCTGTGGCTCTCTAACACCAGGTCTAGGGACCCCAGCAGACCCTGTGGCTCTCTAACACCAGGTCTAGGGACCCCAGCAGACCCTGTGGCTCTCTAACACCAGGTCTAGGGACCCCAGCAGACCCTGTAGCTCTCTAACACCAGGTCTAGGGACCCCAGCAGACCCTGTAGCTCTCTAACACCAGGTCTAGGGACCCCAGCAGACCCTGTAGCTCTCTAACACCAGGTCTAGGGACCCCAGCAGACCCTGTAGCTCTCTAACACCAGGTCTAGGGACCCCAGCAGACCCTGTGGCTCTCTAACACCAGGTCTAGGGACCCCAGCAGACCCTGTAGCTCTCTAACACCAGGTCTAGGGACCCCAGCAGACCCTGTAGCTCTCTAACACCAGGTTTAGGGACCCCAGCAGACCCTGTGGATCTCTAACACTAGCTATAGGGACCCCAGCAGACCCTGTGGATCTCTAACACCAGGTCTAGGGACCCCAGCAGACCCTGTAGCTCTCTAACACCAGGTTTAGGGATCCCAGCAGACCCTGTGGATCTCTAACACCAGGTCTAGGGACCCCAGCAGACCCTGTGGATCTCTAACACCAGGTCTAGGGACCCCAGCAGACCCTGTGGATCACTAACACCAGGTCTAGGGACCCCAGCAGACCCTGTAGCTCTAACACCAGGTCTAGGGACCCCAGCAGACCCTGTGGCTCTCTAACACCAGGGCAGGCGACTGCTTTGACAGGTGATGCTGTTACTGACAATGGACGCGGTTCAGTCCTCTGTACCCCAGCGCCAGGCTACTTCAGTGACAGGAAGATCTGACTGGTTAAGCGCTCACAATCCCACTCCACAACGATTGTTTGGATAACCTTTGAAAGCGACACATTCACAATTTATTCCCCTTCACCACCAAATCCCCACCGTCACACCCCAGCAGGGAAGAAAGCGAGAGATTTCTATGCTGTACATCTGATAAGGAGCTGAAATGCCACGCTCTTTTAGTGCATATGCGTTCTCAAACTGTCATGGCCATCCAATTGCAATTCTGTTGCTTCCTCTGGAATATCACTGGAGACAGAAAAATTTGCTTTATTTTAAAATTCCATGAGCACAATGTATGTATGTGTGCAGCACAGTACCTGCAAGACCTGCACTCAACAACATCTCCTCATCTGGGTAATGGTCACTGACGTATGCTTGTTCTATTTCACTTTGTTGCGGGAGTGGAGTGGTATGCCATTTGCAGAGATGTATTATGGTGATGGGATAGATTCTGGCCAGTTGCAGGATTGTCTACCCATGTCCCGTTGTATAATAAAACTCTGGAATGTCCTGCCCATGGTACGCATTATCTCACGGAGCGATGGTATCTGGACGAGATTGGCCTCGTTATCCATGCATTCCTTTCCGGACTGAGTTACCTGCAATGCGCTTTTGCCACTTGATCAGATGGCTGTGAGATGAGATCAATGCTTTATGGCAGTCAATTGCATATTCTGTCAGCGGATGGGTGCCCACTGGCTGAAGCCTGTTGATTGTTATTGAGCATCGGAAAACAAACGGTGTGTTTTAATGCTTCTATTATTTTTTTATGCATAGGCTTATGGCTAGGCTGGGTGGGACAGGCCATACAGGCCAACGGATCATTCTATAATTACCAGGCATTTGCACTATACGGACGGGGAGAATATTTGTTGTATCTCCCCAGAGAAAGGCAATCTTCTTTTCCATGGCAGATTTACACTGCAAGAATGCAAGTGAGGATCTTCATAAGCTGTTGTTCCTTATTTCACCTTGTAGTGCCTGTACTCTAGATTAATGGGATGGACACTCAGCTTCTATAGCCTTTGTTGTGGGTCCTGTTCTGTAACCTTGAAATGGTGTGTGAGTGATACTGAAAGCCCTTCGTAACTGGCTTTGCTGATGGACAAATGCGTAATGAATTATCTTCTGTTGTAATGTTTTTCAAAATTCTTTTAGACTATATTTTCTTGTTTTCGCAACGGCGTTATGGAGGAGGTAGCAGAAGAACTGGGGATTATTGATTTAGTCGACTGGAAATTCTCCCGTTTTAGCCGAAAGTTATCCTCCCTTAAGGATTAGAGTTTAAATAGAACTGTTCCCCCTTCAGTTACAGTTTTAAAAGTAATACTCGGATGCCATGTTTTGTGTTTGGGTTTTAAGTGCCAAAAGCGATCTCTATCCAATTTTAAATGTCCATTCTCCAGCACCTCTCATGAGCTTTACCAAGAAGGGCCATGCTGAAGCGAACGAGCGTATCGCTGTGATGTCATTACTTCATGGAATTCCAAGCGGCTTGTTTAAATGCACATTTTCTTTATACGGATTGTGTGGATTTATGTATCATTTTCCACAATATGGGACCTTTAAGCGTTTTTTTTGTTGTTGTTTTTTTCCAGTTGCGCAGATGCACTGTGAAAACACACAGATGTCGGCTGTTATCTGGACAGTTGGCAGCACTCTGGGGTTCTGTGAAGTTGGGGGGGAATTGTCAACTTGATGTTCATTTAACGCTGATGTTTTTGTTAGCTTCTCATTTCAGCTGTGCCTAAAACTAGCCCTACGGTTTGTATAGGACTTTGAGGGCCTGTTAGTCCATACATGTAAGGATTCAGCCCTGCCATTAATTACGCTTTTCAATGGCCAGAATATGTATTACGTTTTATTCTGCTGTGTAAAACTGATTCCAGATTACCAGGTACCAGATTCCCCTATTTGTTTCTCCTGTTTGGAATGGCTGCTTTTTGTCTTTCCACCACTGATGGGCAGTTTTCACTCAGGGAGTTCCACAGCTTCAGCATGTTTTAGTCCTCCCATACTTTCCCCTGAGCCAGTGAATATCTCCATATTCACAAAGCACATATGCTACTGCAGCATAGCTAACACCAACAGGAGGCAAGGCTCACCACCCACTGAGAACAAATAGTGACCATTTGGTGCTACGCAAGTGTTCTGTGACTGATTCTCAGTCCATCATCCACTGTTCAACAGCTGTTCAAGAGTTCTTTTAAACTGCGTAAGAACCCAAACACACCTCTGAAAAGCTACTGTAATCTTTCCGGATTAAAAGAAAACAACCCAACAATCTTTACAAAACCTATCCATCTTTAAAAAGTAATTATATTCATCTTTAAAAAGTCAAACTCTCCATCTTTACAAAGCCAAGCTCTTCAGCCTTAACAAGTTAAGCTCTCCGTCTTTAAAAAAGTCAAGCTATTCATATTTAAAAAGCCAAACTCTCCCATCTTCGCAAAGCTGAGCTCTCATTTCTTTAAAAAAAATAAACATGCTCTTCCTCTTTAAAAAGCCAAACATCATTGTCTCCATCTCTTTCCATGTGCCCACACCAGTTGGCAGATCCGTTCAGCCGTTTTTGTTTAAAAACCTGAAGTTCAAAATATTTGGTTGTGACTAAGCAACCTTCAAACCTCACTGACTCACATTGCTCCCTCAGATCGGAGCGATGTCAGTGCCTTTGCTTCGTCACCATACAGTGAAAATTAGAGGGTTCACCAGAAGAACTAGCCCTTAAAGTGCCTGCACCTTATAGCCTATTGAGTTTTTACCTTGAAAGTCGAGCGCGGTGTAATAGATTTCTACTCCCCTGGTTGACGTTTGAATGGTAGATTCTGGCAGAATGGCCTTGGCTGAGTCTGCGTGCTGGTGAGTCAGCACACTTTGTCACAAGTTCCTCCCACCCCTGCCAACATCCCCTGGCCCCACCTCGTCATCCTATCAACATTTATGGGTTCAGTACTGGCTACTAACACCAACATCTGTTTCTCGACTATTTCCCAAGGGTCTCCCTGCCTTTCTGCGTCTCTCTTTTTTCATCAGCTGTAATGCACTGGGGAGACGTGTTCATGACTTCAGTGGAGCTTTTTTTTTTTTTTTAATGTAAAAGATTTTCTTGATTTAGCAAAACAGCCCTGCCTGCCTGTCTGTCTCTGTCTGTCTTTTACTAGAGCGGGAGTGTCAAACTCCAGTCCTGGAGGGCCACAGTGTCTGCAGGTATTTGTGGTTTCCTTTCAATCAGCAGCCAATTACGGCCTTGAGAACAAGGTGTGTGGACTCTTTAGCCCATGAAAGACTTGTAAGATATGTATCTCGTGCTGAAATGCACCAAAAACCAGCAGACACTGCGGCCCTCCAGGACTGGAGTTTGAAACCCCTGTACTAGAGAGTCTATGTCCTTTGAGGTCAGGGCCCCTTACACATTAAGCTGGGAGTGTGTTTTTAAAATTTAGAGGGTGCTTCAGTGTGTAGAGTGGCTTGTGCCATCAAATTTGTTCCTCATAAAATATGAATTGATAAAGCTGGTGTAAGTTGCTCCCTGGCACTAAAGCCGTGCCTAATGCTCCTGTTTTCAGCCAGGTTGAGTGTACAGGATGTCTACACCCTCACAGCAGAGTAATGTCTGTATCTGTTACAGACAGCAGAGTAATGTCTGTATCTGTTACAAACAGCAGAGTAATGTCTGTATCTGTTACAGACAGCAGAGTAATGTCTGTATCTGTTTCAGACAGCAGAGTAATGTCTGTATCTGTTTCAGACAGCAGAGTAATGTCTGTATCTGTTTCAGACATCAGAGTAATGTCTGTATCTGTTTCAGACAGCAGCACACCAGCTTACACATACACACACACACACACACACACACACACACACAGACTTACACTCATACACTTACCCATACGCATGCCCATACACACGCACACACACTCACTCACACACACACACACACGCACGCAGACTTACACTCACACTTACACACACACACACACACACGCACATGCACACACACTGTTCTCTCTGATCAAGTGGCTGTGTTCACACCTGCCTGTGTTTAGCAGTACAGCTCAGAAAAGTCACATGTGCGAAAAAGCCTGCACACGGCATTATACGGAGATACCTCGGTGGAAAAATAAAAAGCCTGTTCTGCGATCCAGCACTTCTTGAATTTTGGGTCAGGACCCACTGGGGGGTCGTAGGGGGGGGGCGCGTGGGTCTTGGGATAGCACGGGAACTGACATACTGTGTCGTAGACTGTAGACATTCACACCAGGCAAATAAAAACAGTACTAGCTACATGCGTTCATTACTGTGTACATGCAGTTGCATTGAAGCATATTAAACATGTAGCCTATATATTAATTTTAAGATGTGCTGAGCAAACGGGCTGTGATATTTTGGGGAAGCTCTAATCCGCGGATTCCAGGAGAGAGTGGTGCTGTGTCAGACTGCTGTTATGCATGGAAAATTGAGCATATTATTCATTTTCCCCTGTACCTAGGAGGACGGTTTACATGAAGATTTGTCATGCCCCATGTCATGTATTTAAATCCACCACTTTGTCTTTGATTATCCATGAAACGGCGGCTGATTGCCTGCCCTCCTGTTGTCTATGACGGTTGGAGGTGTTAGGCTAATGATGTGCTGAAGGGAGACCGTTACATTACATTATTGGCATTTGGCAGACGCTATTATCCAGAGTGACGTACAGTTGATTAGACTAAGCAGGAGACAATCCTGCCACAGGAGTGTTCCACTGCACACACGTGGTCATTTCTTTACGCTGTGTCTTCTTAAAGTGTGAACATGTGCGGATATGAAAACAGATACCTAGCTCATAGAACACCATACTGCACAAAACAGTCGTTCTCAGGGGTGTCAAAATGAAGTCCTGGTGGGTGACAGTATCTGCAGGTTTTTGTGGTTTCCTTTCAACCAGCAGCTGAATAATGCTATGCGAACAAGGTGTGTGGATTTTTTTACCAATGAACTGAAATTAATTGTTACATTACATTACATTATTGGCATTTGGCGGACGCTCTTATCATTTGGCGGACGCTCTTAATGTACAGTTGATCCGACTAAGCAGGAGACAATCCTCCCCTGGTGCAATGCAGGGTTAAGGGCCTTGCTCAAGGGCCCAATGCCTGTGTGGATCGTATTGTGGCTACACCGGGGATCAAGCCACCGACCTTGCGGGTCCCAGTCATGTACCTTAACCACTATGCTACAGGCTGCCCCTAATTGTGATTCTGAAATTCACCACAAAACAGGACTCTTAGGGACTCCTGTTTGTGGACATTATATTTTCCTTGTTTAAATGTAGACAGAGGAAAAAGCTACAATTGCCCCTGGGTTAGGCAAATCCGCATACTCATCCCATCCGTCAGGAGCATTTGCAGTAATTTGGGGCTTAACTCCAATTTACAGCTTGTGAAACCAAATTTCAACACCGGAGGCAAAATGACTCAGCACTTTCCCACAATACCTCTGTGATCACTGCAAAGTTGATGGCAACTTCTGCTAAATGGCTTTGTTGTGCTATTCACAAATGGCAATGGCAGGATTTCAGAGGGGCGGCTGTGCATTATCAATCTACTCCGGTCTAGTCCTGCCTCTATTCTTTAGTTATGGGCCAATTTCCTGCCTTAGATGGATGACAATGGAAATGTGTCAGGTCTGGTCTCTGGTCTGCTGCTCTGATACTTTCAGGTAGGGTGCATTGGATAATGCTGTGCAGCATAGCGGATCCCCTTTGAATGGTAAGCAGCTTTGTGCTGAAGTTGGACTTCAGAAAAACCAGCCAGTGTGAATAAGGGGTTCTTTCATGGCCTCATTTTTGAAGGTTGCTCTCAGTTATATATCTCCCTGTGTACACAGTATATTGCCAATCCTTCTTTATCTACAGTGCAAAGTTGAAGATGCTATGTAAAATGATGTGGTGAGGGGTTGTGACCATCCATTCTACTAAGAGGGGAAAATAGGTAATCACAAATCGCATTCTGCAGTTCTTTGTCATGGACTGTTGAAAGTCATTGTCACTTTGTGCAAACGGGGTAAAACGTCTGCCGAACAAACAACAGCATGAAAGTGAATGTCTTTTGATTTAGCTCGCTTCTGCTTCTTCGTCCTTGACATCTTCTGCCGGTGTCTTATGAGCGCAGACAGGAAAATAGCATCTTGGAGACAAAGCATTTACTCTTCTGTGTGTTGTGATTTGCAGTTCATCATTTGGACCTCGACTGTTTCATGGAGTGCTGTGATGGTGTTTTACAGAGTGTGTTTTTTCCTGGTGACGTTTATGTGGTAGTGGGCTGGAAAGCCGTGAGATTTTTGGCACCAGGGGAGGTCCAGAGGGCCTTGATTTGGGCGTTGAGACTTGGCCCGTGTAACCATGATGCAGGGGGCTTCTCCGGGGGCCACTCTGGGCCCTCTGTACCTGTCCCGGGCCCCTCTGAACTCAGACCAGTGATTTTGTCATGCAAAAGCCCTTCCTCTCAGATCTGGCCCAGTGGAATTAATCATTTGTAATGAACGTTGGTTTGGCTTGTTTAGTAAGCCCACTTTGAGAGCCATAGAAACTTTTAAAATTTGTTTTCCTCCCTCTGAAAAGGGCTGATTTACCATGTTGCTTTTTGCATGTCTCTGCATCTCCTCATTGTCTTGCAGAAAGAGGGGCGTTTTGTCATAGACTTTAGCATTTTGTAATTCAGTTAGGCCCTATGAATCTGCAATTAGCAAGAACACTTCAAAAGGTTCAATAGTCAACCCTGCTGTACTTTGAAATGGATTAAGCTATGCAGATCTTTCAGCCTATTCCTAATGCAACCGCAAATGTCATCTGACATTACTTACTATAATCTTTAAAAGTGTAGTCGTCCTTTTACGCTCTGATGCCCACCATTTGGCAACTGTTTATTTAGTTTTGATGAAGAAAAGTCTTAACTATAGTAAATGACCCCATCTAGTTAATTGCAGCATAATTGTAGAGATAACAGAGCTTTTTGCTATGAACATTAGCATACCTCTACCCTGACTGTTTCACCCTTTACCTCAAGCCATTTTGACTGGACCCTTTCCTGGTGAAGGAACACTTGTGTGACTCATAGCCTGGGAACAGGGGGTCTTTGTTTACACTGCGTAGGTCTCTGACCGGCACACTCTTGCTTTGTTTTAGTCTGTTTGAGAACATCGACAGGTTCTTATCATCTGAAGAAACATTGTGAGTTTTATTTATGCCGGAGGAAAGTGCAAGAAAGGTGTGATTAATTTCATCCCAGCCTGAGCTATTGTTAGGTGTGTTGGGTTATTCTGGGAGCAGATTTGTTCCATTTACACATTTTGATGTAAGCTATTCTTGGTCACATAGGAGCTGTAAACGTAGGCTCTAAACCTTTTTTAACACAGTAAAATGTTCAGTGTTAAATCAACTCTTGCAGGGTATGTGGGCCCTAACAGTTGGATTAACACTGGACATTTTGACTGTGCATGAGTGTACAGTAATTGGTATGGTTCTATTTTTGTTGTTAGATTTTATATGTCAGGTGGGTTCAGTAGTATGATAATTGCAATTGCTTCACCTGATTCAGAACTGAATTCTGAATCATTCTTCTTTAAATAATGAACAGAATATTTTTTTGCGCATCTTCCTTTGGTGTAATTTAGGTTACTCTGCAGATTTAGTGCAGAGCTGACACATTAAAGAACGTCATTGCAAAACAAACACAATCTATTTTGAGCACAATCTAATACATCTGAACAGGACATGTGGATGCAGAGCAGCCTCTGGGATATTTGGAGCCTAAATATAATGCAGTTGGCCTTTAAAAATGGACAGTTCGGAGATTGTATTTATCTGTAAAACTCGATTTAAATAATTGTGGTTGATGGAACTGAAGATGATCTTTGTGACATTTCTGCTTTTGGCATCCAGTCTCGGGAGCAGAAGAGATTACCCAGCATGCTTCAGGGCTGTCGGAGAGGATTTAACCCCACGGTTCTGAAATAGAACATGTTCCGTCCATGCATCAAATACTGCTGTTCTGCAGCAGAATTGTTCATCTGATGTCTTGTTCTATCCAGCACCATAGCGATATGGCTTCTGATGCCTGCAGTCAGTGTGTCTGTAGGCCTTGTGTTGCGGTTAGTTTGCCTGCAGTCAGTGTGTCTGTAGGCCTTGTGTTGCGGTTAGTTTGCCTGCAGTCAGTGTGTCTGTAGGCCTTGTGTTGCTGTAGTATGCCGGGAGTCAGTGTGTCTGTAGGCCTTGTGTTGCTGTAGTATGCCGGGAGTCAGTGTGTCTGTAGGCCTTGTGTTGCTGTAGTATGCCGGGAGTCCGTATGTCTGTAGGCCTTGTGTTGCTGTACGTATGCCTGCAGTCAGTATGTCTGTAGTCCTTGTATTGTGGTTAGTATGCGTGCAGTCATTGTGTCTGTAGTCCTTGAGTTGTGGTCAGTATGCCTTGTCAGTAGAAAATGAGCAGGGGGGTGGGTAGGCATAATTGAATGTGAAGGTAATTGTTTGAAAGCCTGGGGAACGTCACCCGTTCCAGTGGGAAGTGTGTAACGCAGCAGAACTGTGTGTTTGAGCACATGAGGCGACCCGTGCCAGTGTGCAAATGAGTATGCAAAACCGTGGCATCAGTTTCTGCATGCAGCCCAACCAGGGCTTTCTGTTCTGTGCGCCAAGTATTTTCTCTGTGCCTAGTTCTCCATTTGCTGGAATGGCAGGTGTTAAGTGACTTTCAGGGCCAAAGCTACGTCTTATTGCCATTTCAAAACAAAATGACTAAAATGAATGTACTTAGACGATTTGGACTCAAGATGTAAGAAGAAATGGCGAGACTGAAAGAGATAGATTACTTTTTTGTCTGAAATGTGAACAGAGATTTTCACATGGGATGTAAAATATATTCATGGTCCAATGGTATCATTCAAAGGGGTGTGAGTAAACATTCAAATTAATTTTACGCGACAGAAAATGTACAAAAACCAGGCATGAACCCCCAAATTGTAAACACACTTCCCATTGAGAAGGAAAACCATCTACTACTTATTCAAAATGCTTTGAGCTTGGGCTGGGACCTACAGTATATCACTTAGCAGTTAGCTGGATAACGGCACTGAGTAAACCAGAACCCACCCAAATCTGGTATTCTTGTTTCATTGGTGCCCTGATCTCACCTCAACGCATTAGCGTTAAATCATTATCATTAGAATTGCATTGTGGCTTTCCAAACTTCTCCATTGCTTATTTATTTCTGGTATTTCCCTATACTGTAGCTCTGCTCAGAATAAATATCTTTTTGTTGGCATCTTGGTATGCTCAATGCACTTCATGTTTCCTCTGTCATTGGTCTACTGGTGTGGGTGACATTGGTTAAACATGTTTAAACGTTAGGGTGAGATTTTATTTGAGGACAAAGGGGCTTTGTTATGTATTATTTGTATTATCTTTGTTATTTTTGCTTATTTTTTGTTATTTACCATGCTGCTAGCAGTCTAATTTCCTGCCTCGTGATTAGTACAGGGCTGCTGTTCTGCTGTTTGCTCGGTTCGGTGTGAGTGATCAAGGAAGGAGCGAGAACACTTCTCGAGGAGGGGCGATAACTGTTCCCTCAACACACGTGTTGTGCACTGATAACCTCCCTCCCCCAGCCCTCCCCTCCCCGAAAAAAACCCTCATTTCCTGTTCGAGGGTAATGTGGTTCTGCCTGGCGCAACTGTACACATAGACCACTGGCATCCCTCCTGCCCCCCCTCCTAGGTTTGTGTGTCTGTGTGTGTCTGTGTGTGTCTGTGTGTGTCTGTGTGTGTCTGTGTGTGTCTGTGTGTGTCCGTGTGTCTCCGTGTGTCTCCGTGTGTGTCCGTGTGTGTCCGTGTGTGTCCGTATGTGTGCGTGTGTACCTATGTCTTTTAAAAAGGCTTAACTACATTACATTACATTACAGGCATTTAGCAGATGCTCTCGTCCAGAGCAACGTACAACAAAGTGCGAATCGAACACAGGGACAAGTGCGATGAGGACCCTAGAGGAAAGGAATAACCGAGCAGGCTGTGTTTTCTGCTGCATGTCGTGGTGGTAGCGTACGCTGCGCTAACAGGTCGGCCGTTAGCAGGGTTTTAGCGTCGCGCGGCTTCCGTTCCCGCAGCCCCGTATGGCAGCGGCACGACTGACGGCGCAGTGGTGGTGAGCGCAGCGTATATCTCAGGCTCTGCTGCATGTCGTGGTCGTAGCGTACGCTGCGCTAACAGGGCGGCCGTTAGCGCGTTTAGCTCCGCCCGTACGGCAGCGCTGTGGCGGTGAGCGCGGCATATCTCCCCGGCCGCGTCGGATGAGCGTTACGCCGTGTGATCACGCGTGAAAGTGTGTCAGCGCGGAAAATCGTACGAGGCTGAGTGCTGGCATGACATACTTTCTCCTCGTCCCTCTCTCTGCGCTACGCTTGAGGGGGAGAGAGGGACAGGGAGGACTGAGAGAGATGCAGAGGAGGGGAGAGGTAGGCTCGGGGGACGGCCGTGGCAGAGGTAACGGATGTATTTGGCTCTGCCTCCCTGCCCTGTGTGATCAGGAGCATGCGACAGTCGCATGGCACTGATCCAAACTCTTTTTCAGTCCTACGAGCCTTAGCCTCCTAGCACCTGACCTGCAGGCCCCAACTCAGGCTGACTTCACTTCCTGTTCAAGTGACCCCAGTTAACCTTTTGAAGGGCATGTTTCCTCGGCGTCAGTGTTCTAGAACCAATGCATTTCTTTCGTGATTGTCAGCGTTGATCAGCGTTAGAATGTTGTAATCACATGCGTATTTGTGGTCTTACACCTTTAAAAAAAAAAGAGTTAAAAACAGTCGAATAATCGATAATTGGAGTCACAGAACGAAATCGCTTGCCATGCTTGCCTTTAAGCCGAGGAGTGTTCAGTATTCAGTGTGCTCTCAGCTCTCCATAGTTTCACCTGTCAGCTTGGAGGAATGCTCAGTCTCTATGGCAATCTTCTGAATGCAGTGTGTATGCTCCCCCGGTGTATCGCTGCGAAGGAAAGACTTTACCGTCTTGCTACAACCAAGTCAGGCCTGCCTTGATCTCTGTTGTAGTCCATTGATAAATTATTAAGCGGCGCAGAGTGATTCAGCCGAGCCTCCTGGGTCTTGCGGTGGCAGAGAGGAATTTCTTTGCCCGGGAATAAAATAAACCCCCCTCCCTGTTTGCTTACCCTTTTACAGATCAGCTGCCTTTATCAACACGGTGCAAAAAGTGAAACGCTCTTTATGGGCGGCGTAGACAAACGATGTGTGTGTTCACAGGCATATGCCATAGCACTGCATATGTAACACTGCAAAGGTCACTCATTTGCAGGTGCAATATACAGTGCTGGAAAGCAAAGTGAAAAATTAAATGCAACAGAAGCAGCACTGCAATATTGTCCTTCCCAGTGGTCCTTAGTGGTTTTATCTACATGATCTTTCTAAAATTATTTTAAATGTAGTATTAGAAAGGAAAGGCTTCATGTAAAATATAGGCTATTGTGTGAGGAAGGTCCTTGTGGGTTTGTGAAGTTTCTGTTCCCTCTTCTAAGTTTGAAATATGACCTCTGAGGGCTAAACAATAATTAGTGAAGTGAAGCTCTTCACTGTCACTGGGAGCTGAAGATACTGCCGTGTGTATCAAGTGCAGCAGCAAAGACCAGAGTCTTTGTGTTTAAGTAAATGACTACTTATCTTCACTTGAGGCAGATTCAAAGATTTGTTTTCCTTGTTTTACTGTTCTAACGAATATCATGTAACCTGTACAGTAGTTCAGTATGTCAGTGTTATAAGACAGGCCTTTTTTAAAGCTAGAGCGAGTAGCACTTTTCTAAGATACAGATTTTAGGCAGGACATTTACAATTCCTAAGGATTATAAAAAGGCTTTTATGCTGACAAATTAGCATCCTTCAAAAGATAAAGGAAGATAGCGTTGGTAATTAGAAGCTCCCCATATTTTTCCCATGCTATCATCCGCTCATGTCCTAGTGCCCCTGGTATTCTCTGAGAGACCTGCGCAGTGGAGGAACAGTTGGTCAACACCTGAGCGCACCCCCCCCCCCTTAACATCTGGCCCCTCTGCAACCAAGGCGACTGTTGTCAGGGCAACTCCCTCCAGACAGATTGGCCGTGGCTGTGCAGTAGGAGAGGGGGAAATGGAGCGGAGAAGTCTGGGGGAGGAATCCCTTGGGGGCTGCTGACAGTGGAGGGGAGGGATGACGACAAACACTGAACGCTTTCTCCAGCAGTTCTTGGGTCTGGTGCCCCTCCCCATTAGCTTGTCTGCCTTGGGCCTGAGGCCTGGAATCTGCACTGTGAATACCTGGGCTAGTGCAGTCCACAGTGTGTGGGGTCGGCCTGTAGCGTAGTGGTTAAGGTACATGACTGGTACCCGCAAGGTCGATGTAGCCACAATACGATCTGTACAGCCATTGGGCCCTTGAGCAAGGCCCTTAACCCTGCATTGCTCCAGGGGAGGATTGTCTCCTGCTTAGTCTAATCAACTGTACGTCCCTATTAATGTAATGTACTGTAATGGGACTGATATAGTCTAATGCTGCTCTCAGATGAGACCTACACTCTCATTTGTACCTATGTTTCTTCCTTAAGTGGGCTGCTTGCATAATATACAAAGTCCACCCCAGTACGGGGTGTGCGGTTGTGTTTGCGTGTGTGCGTGTGCGTGTGTTAGCATGTGGTTGCGTGTGTTAGCATGTGGTTGCGTGTATTGCTTTTTGAGGTGACCAGTTAGGTGACTACTGTGACTGTGATCCTCTGAGATATAATAACATTAACTCCAATTTTTATTATATGGGTGAATACCCCATCCCTTAATATTTCAGTCTCTTAATACACCAGAGTGTTTCTCTCATGACGGCACGGGCATTTAGTTTTTTGCACTGTTGAAATTCTCATCTCATATTTGAGTAAAGATCAATTCGCTGAGTCACTGAGAGGAAAATTGAGAGTTTAGCATTTGCTTAAGTGCGGTTTGATTGAGTGGCTGCTTGAGGCTCTAATGAGTCAGGGCTGGGAATGCTTGGTCATGGCAGCGATTTTAAATGGCTGTGTTCTCAGAAATAAAAATGGAGAATTTGGCCTAATGCGTCCTAACCGTCTGAGTATAGCAGCCTGCCACCACGGCGCCACACGTGGAGGATCGCTGTTGACCAATCAGACCTCTGCGAGGCGCGTGGCTAACTGCAAACACGCGCAAACTCCAGTAATAGCTTTCTCATTCGGAGCCTGGTGAGAGCGCTTCTGCGACTCACGCCAGACCGACCGCACTTACAAAACCAAAATGTGTGCCGTTCTGGCCTTCCTGCCGTCTCTGTCATCGAGTGGAAAGGCCTTCCTCATCATCTGCCGTTTTCAGACAGCGTTTGTCATAATAATGCCTGCGCGGGCGCTTGGTGGGAAATGGAGTCTTGAGTAGGCAGCCCTGGCAAGAGGACAAGGGCCGGTCCGGTAATCACCCCGGTAATCGAGGTGATGGTGCCGGTTGTGTCTGGGCTGGTAATCGGAGTGATGGTGCCGGTTGTGTCTGGCCTGGTAATCGGGGTGATGGTGCCGGTTGTGTCTGGCCTGGTAATCGGGGTGATGGTGCCGGTTGTGTCTGGCCTGGTAATCGGAGTGATGGTGCCGGTTGTGTCTGGCCTGGTAATCGGGGTGATGGTGCCGGTTGTGTCTGGCCTGGTAATCGGGGTGATGGTGCCGGTTGTGTCTGGCCTGGTAATCGGGGTGATGGTGCCGGTTGTGTCTGGCCTGGTAATCGGGGTGATGGTGCCGGTTGTGTCTGGGCTGGTAATCGGAGTGATGGTGCCGGTTGTGTCTGGCCTGGTAATCGGGGTGATGGTGCCGGTTGTGTCTGGCCTGGTAATCGGGGTGATGGTGCCGGTTGTGTCTGGCCTGGTAATCGGAGTGATGGTGCCGGTTGTGTCTGGCCTGGTAATCGGGGTGATGGTGCCGGTTGTGTCTGGCCTGGTAATCGGGGTGATGGTGCCGGTTGTGTCTGGCCTGGTAATCGGGGTGATGGTGCCGGTTGTGTCTGGCCTGGTAATCGGGGTGATGGTGCCGGTTGTGTCTGGCCTGGTAATCGGGGTGATGGTGCCGGTTGTGTCTGGCCTGGTAATCGGGGTGATGGTGCCGGTTGTGTCTGGCCTGGTAATCGGAGTGATGGTGCCGGTTGTGTCTGGCCTGGTAATCGGGGTGATGGTGCCGGTTGTGTCTGGGCTGGTAATCGGGGTGATGGTGCCGGTAGTGTCTGGCCTGGTAATCGGGGTGATGGTGCCGGTTGTGTCTGGGCTGGTAATCGGGGTGATGGTGCCGGTTGTGTCTGGCCTGGTAATCGGGGTGATGGTGCCGGTTGTGTCTGGCCTGGTAATCGGGGTGATGGTGCCGGTAGTGTCTGGCCTGGTAATCGGGGTGATGGTGCCGGTTGTGTCTGGCCTGGTAATCGGGGTTCTCTGCCTCTCTGTCCGGCTGCCCCAAGGCCCTCTGTCCCATTGTTTCCACATTGTGGTAAAGATCGGGGGAGTCTGTGGAGCAGCATAATCTGCGGTTGAAATCTTGTAGTAGCGGTGTCATAAAGCCAGACCCCTGCCGGCCCCCGCTGTGTCAGCATACAGAAAAGTGGAATTCTGTAGCGCTGTGACACTATTAAAGTTCTGAAGTGAAATTCGGACTCTTCAAGGTGGCTTTCAAACTGTTTTACGGCACTTTGCGGGACGAGCAGGCTCTATAACTGCAGCTAGAGAGCTCTGCCGCTGAACCCACGTTTATGGTACGAAACTGGAAGAGGCAGTCCTGACTCACGTTTTTTAAAGTAAACCTCTTGCTATTTTTGTGAGTGCCCCCCCCCTCTCACACACACACACACACACACACACACACACAGACTCACTGTCCACACACCCACACAGAGATGGAGATTCTATCGTCTTTTTTTCAATAACAGTCTTTAGTACTATGAAAAATGGTTATTTTCTACAGGTCGAAGCATTGGTGATATGATTCATTACGACACATCGCCCACTTTCGTTGGGTTCCTCCGTAGGATGTCTACCCTCATCGCAGCCCCACGGAAGCTTCTTTCCATCTGTCGGCTGACTCATAATTACAGCTGGATATCGACTGAAGCAGTTCAGATTCCACAGTGTCGTTCCTTGGTACTTTTCAACCACAATAATAATGATAATAATAATAATATTGCTATTGCTGGTTATTATGGCTATTGTTAGCAGACCTGGGGTCAAATACGTAATTGATACTTTTCTACCCTTTACTGAGCTTGTCTGGTGTACTGCAGCCTATAAAGTACTCTCAAAACGTGCAGACCCCACTTTCTCTTCCTCTTGCTTGGCTCAGTTGCACCAGGAAAGAGCAATTGAGCACAGAAAAGTTTCTTAATCCACGACAATGACATAGTTTGACCCAGGTCTGATTGTTATGTTCCTGTAATGTGTACTGTAGGTGAGGACACGGGAGTCTCAGGCTCATGCCCATGAGAAAGGGCAGTAGGCACTCCAGTACGCCACTCGGCAGGACCCTCCGGCTGTGGCTTAGCCGGGCCGGCCCCAGCATTCGGAGCATCACCTCTTTTGTGATGGCCAACATCTCTGCTGCTGGGCTGGACTGGGAAAGTGATCGTCATAGTGATTCCCTGCAGGAGACGTGGAGCAGAGGTGCCGGATCGCCGTGCCCGTTTAACGGTCCCCGTGGGATTTATTGCGGAGTGCCGGTGTTCCCAGGGCGCCGGCCAAATTCCCAGTGTTGCTGTAAGTCTGGCTTAGCCTCCGTTGCCCGGTTTAATTGGGTAAATAAATCAGATGATGAGCGTTCTGGGGCAGGTGGGTGCAGCGCGTTGGCGCTGGTTGAGGCGAGTCGCCCCTTGTGTTGAATGAAGTCCTGTCGGCCTGTATGAAAGCCGTCCAACATCGGGCCCTGGATCCACAATAGTGAAACTCACCCTCTGTGGAAGAGCGTTGGCTAACCGCATTGTCCCACTCCTACCTCTGCCCCCCCCCTTGTTGGCATTGACCCCTGCCCCCTCCTCACAGCAGGGAAATATCGGCGAATCCCACGGTCTGCTTAAATAATTTATACCTAGAAGATTTAGCGTCCTCCGGGAGGTTCGATTCCTCAGAGACTGTCCGACTGTGGGCGGAACGGACTCTTAAGAGCCCGGTTTCCTTGGTAACAGTTGTCTGTGTGTTACTGGCATTGAAGTGAGTGAATAAGCACTTGGGTATTAATGCGGAAGCCTCAACGTGAATTATTTACTTAAGATCCTGCGGATAACGGCGGAAGTAAAGGTTAGTGGGTCTTAGTGGAACAAAAAGATTTGCATTTCTCATTTTAATGAACAGACTGTCACCATTTAACCACTGTCTTGAGAGATTAAGGACTCGGGTATTGTGTTATTATTAGGCCAATTATGGTGTGACTTATGTTTGTTTCGTTAATTTGCGCCTCTGTAAATTATGGCAAATAAAGTCATATGCGGTTAGGTGTCTGGGGCAGGGAATGGGAATTCCTCAACTCATCTGCGGCCTTTCGTTCTTATGAGCCAATTAGCAGTGGCCTGAACTTGCATGGCATCTGTGTGAGATTCCCAGTGCAGTCGCAAGTCACAAGGTTTGGTGGAGGTCAATCCAGCTCATCTCCATCTCTGTCGCGTGGCTATAGTTATTGAGTTATGCCTATCTGCCAGCAGGGGCGGGGGGGCGGCTAGTCGCTCCCTAGCTTGTGTGACTCTTTTGTTTCCAGGTAATGGAGAGCACCTGCATAGACCCTACTTAGGAAGCTCTGGTTGGCCTCTTTGTGTCTTTCTCTCTCACCTGGACCACACCAAGATCCCGGTTACCTTGGATCGTGAGTTTGCTTTGTATGGATATAGCAACCTTTTTGGAATAAACACTGATTATTTTTCCAGAAATCCTGGTGTAGGTTTCAATTATGTGGCGTACTTATCAGATTATGTAACGGCGGGGGCTTATCTGGCATCTGAATGGAGAGTCGTACTCCTAGCCCAAGGTGTTCATATCCCAGATGAGCTCCCAACTCTGACAACACCGGGCAGATGTTTAACACCCTGGGCACCCTTAATTCACCTCGTTCTGTGGGCTTTGCCCTTGAATCCTGCTTTTCGTGACATCAGTGCTACGTGCTACCCCTTCTCTTACTGCACCGGCGGTGTAGAGCCCCTCTTTCCACTTCAAACGGGCCTGACACGCACCTCTGCGGACTCTGCGTTCAGCGGGGAGCGGTTTACCCGAGCCTCTGGCTGGCAGACGCTCCGGGAAGCGTGTCTGGCCATTATGCAGGCAGGGGCTGGAGGAAAGGGAGCGGCAAGCCCTGCCTTTAACGAGCGGGAATCTGCCACTTCCCCACTCCCGCGCGCTCTCTCTCTCTCTCTCCCTCTCTCCCTCTCTCCCTCTCTCTCTCTCCCTCTCTCTCTCCCTCTCTCTCTCCCTCTCTCCCTCTCTCCCTCTATCCCTCTCTCTCTCTGTCTCTCTCTCTCCCTCTCTCTCTCTCTCTCTCCCTCTCTCTCTCTCCCTCTCTCCCTCTCTCTCTCTCCCTCTCTCCCTCTCTCCCTCTCTCTCTGTCTCTCTCTCTCCCTCTCCCTCTCTCTCTGTCTCTCTCTCTCCCTCTCTCCCTCTCTCTCTGTCTCTCTCTCTCTCTCTCTCTCTCTCTCTCCCTCTCTCCCTCTCTCTCTGTCTCTCTCTCTGTCTCTCTCTCTCCCTCTCTCCCTCTCTCTCTCTCTGTCTCTCTCTCTCCCTCTCTCCCTCTCTCTCTCCCTCTCCCTCTCTCTCTCTGTCTCTCTCTCTCTCTCTCCCTCTCTCTGTCTCCCTCTCTCTCTCTCTCTCTGTCTCTCTCTCTCTCTCCCTCTCTCCCTCTCTCTCTCTCTCTCTCCCTCTCCCTCTCTCTCTCTCTGTCTCTCTCTCTCTCTCTCTGTCTCTCTCTCTGTCTCTCTGTCTCTCTCTCCCTCTCTCTCTCTCTCTCTCTCTCTCTCTCTCTCTGTCCCCCTCTCTCCCCGTGCCCTAAGCTGTGTGGACGAGAGCCCTTCACTGTAAGACGGAGAGCACAGCTGCCTGTGGGAAAAAGGCAGAAAAACACCCCCGTTTGCCTCGGCTGAATCTTCGCCTGACAGTCCTCCTCAGTGTCCTTTAGCTTGCTTAGCTGCTCATAAAAAGGAAAAGGCAAAATCTTTTACTCATAGGCTCCTCTGAAGGCTTTTTTGGCCGGAGCTCCTTGGTGCTGTGTCTCGGACGCGTAGACGGCGTGACTCTCTTAATTGGGGCGGCAGTGAGGGGTGACATAGCGCGCCAGCTTCGCAGTTCCTTAGCGTTATTACCAGCTGCGTGTCCTCTTTGTCAACAGGCAAGTCCTCACGGGATACGCCCTCGCCCAGCGTATGTACACACTGAACCTGCCTTCTGTTTTTCGCTTTCACAAGTCTGGCATTTTTTGTTTGTTTTTCAGCACTTCAGCTTTAACCAGGGGGGGTTATTGAGCACACAGCCTGCTGATGGGAATCACACAAATGTTACCATTGTGTTAGCTTCCCTCAGACCTGGTTCGAATGCGTAATTGATTTGGATTTAATTTACTTTTCTGTGCTCGATTTGTCTTGTCTGGTGCAATCGAGCCAACCAAGTATTCAATTGGTTCCAATACAGCAGACAAACTCAGTAAAGCACAGAAAAGTATTAGAAACCAAAACAATGATGTATTTGATCCAGGTCTGGGTTCCTTACATTCTGACAACTATAGCAATGAAAGAAATGTAGTTCTTTAATTCCTCATTAAATGCGGAGGACAAAAAGCTGTACGAGTCTATTTAATCATTTACGCTGTGTATCCACTATCGCTCCTTCTGTCTGGCGGGTAATGCTAGCCTGGGGAATGAAAGTATAGACACTGAACAGAGTGTGTTTGACAATCTTGGAGATGGGACCGGGGGGTGGGGGGTGGGGGGGGCAGAGATTGGGGTCACGGTGAGAAGTCGTAAGCTCCAGATCAATAACTGCTCTACGAGAGATTGAAACCGTTAATTCTTCCATTATGACAGCTCTTGCGTGTGTCAAGGGCCCTCTGTGCTACACACAGCCCCCTCCTTTAGCGTGCTGTACCAACGCCAAAAACAACCAGAGGCCCTATTACAAGTCTGATTGGCCCAACAGAACAATCTTCTTTTTATTTATTTATTTTTTTTACAACATTGCTGCTTACAAAGGACAAATCACTGTTACCAGTGTTTATTTGACCAGGCCCTTGGAAATGTCACAGCTTTGTGAGTGAGAGATCTTTGAGCCAAAATGGAGGCCGTAATTAGCGCACTAAAAGGCCCCGGCCACAGCCTTTGGGGGAATGCCTGGGAGATAATGACTTTAGCGGGAATCGTATTCTGCTGCGCCGGGCTCTCTGCATGATGTTATTGATTGAGATTTAGGAGTGCCTGGCAGCTGTGTATCGCCACTCTCGGCCAGTATCCTGTCTGCAGTTAATGGTATTAGGCCGCCGTTTTTTGCGCTGATTTGCAGTCTGTGTGCACGCGGCCTGACGTGGAGGGTCAAGGGTCAGAGGCGCACCGATGCGCCGGCTCCCCAGAGCGAGCCCGCGTTATTTTAACATCCCCTAATCGTTATTACAACTGGGCTGACATGGGCTAGGTGCCCAAAGGTTATCGTTCTAAATTGTTCATCATTCAGATCCCACGGCTTTCC
Source organism: Conger conger (assembly GCF_963514075.1). Classification (NCBI taxonomy): domain Eukaryota; kingdom Metazoa; phylum Chordata; class Actinopteri; order Anguilliformes; family Congridae; genus Conger; species Conger conger. The sequence goes on along the minus strand of NC_083767.1, from coordinate 57,026,249 downwards.
TGCAGTGCGGTGCGTTAACTTTTCTGATTGGCCGCCATTTTGACTCTCATTGCGTCACGTCTCTCATCTTCGCCAGACATATCCGTTCAGACCACGCCCTTTTGCTTGCGTTTTACACAACGTCCACTTGGTCATTTTCCACGCAAAGCGTATTTTTTGGGAAACCACTAGGCTGAGACTCCAGACGCAATAGTTGGGTCCGAACTTGGGTTCAAACCAGAAACACTTTGGCCACGGATACGCTGGGGGAAAAAAGGAGAGGAAGTCCGGAAAGAGAGAGGTAGAGGATGATGATGATGATGAGAGAAAGACTGAAAGACAGAGTGAGAGGGAGGAAGAAGGTGGTGAGAGAGGCAGACAGATTTTGAGAGCGAGAGAGTAATGGCCTCTGCTTTATTCAGCTTTTATTCACCCCTCGGGGAAGGGTAACAGTTTTTGGACAGCACCCGGATATGAGCTTGTGTTTGGAGGTGAACCAGGCGTCTCAGGGGGCCCTGTCGGATGGGTCTGCTCCCTGCCAGATATTTTCACGGACACTGGAGCCTCAGAGAGGATCCCAGGCCGGCTAATAGGATTATGATAAACGCACACTGTGCTACCAGTGTGGCCGTGCCTGTTAGATCAGTATCATGCTTGGACATTGAACCTGTGTGTGTGTGTGTGTGTGTGTGCCTGTGCGTGTGCGTGTGTGCCTGTGCGTGTGCGTGTGTGCACACCTGTGTGCGTTTGTGTGTGTGTGTGTGTGTGTGTGTGTGTGTGCGTGTGTGCACACCTGTGTGCGTTTGTGTGTGTGTGTGTGTGTGTGTGTGTGTGTGTGTGTGTGCGTGTGTGTGAGTTTGCACCTCTGCGCCTATTTGCATTTGTGTGTGTGTGCGTGTGCGTGTGCACGTGTGTGTGCATGTGCATGTGTGTGTGTGCGTGTGCACACCTGTGTGCGCCTGTGCGTGTTTCTGTATGTGTTTCTGTATGTGTGCGCGTGCGCGTGTGTGCGCGTGTGTGTGCGCGTGTGTGTGCGCGTGTGTGTGCGCGCGTGTGTGTGCGCGCGTGTGTGCGCGTGCGCGTGTGTGCGCGTGTGTGTGTGCGCGTGTGTGTGCATGTGTGCGCGTGTGTGTGTGTGTGTGTGTGTGTGTGTGTGCGCACCTGTGCTTATGGGCTTAAAATGGGCATGTGATCACTTGCTGCACACATGAGCTGTGTCATTGCACGTCCACTAGCAATGCTGGCCGCGTTTTTTCCATTGCCGCCTGGGATTGAATGTGTTCAAGGCACACTCCACTGCTATACATCTGCTGTACTCGCTGAGGGCAGGTATGAAACCGCGGCGTGTGGTCTCCCTCCTCATTGTGTGAGGTAGTGCCTGCAGTCTGCCTTCTCCCCCCGGGTTCAGAGCGCAGTCTTTCTGGGCAGCCTGTAGCGTACCCCGGAAGGTCTGTGGTTCATTCCCCGGTGTAGCCAGGTTGCTTGGGGTTGCCATCTGCTTCCAATCAACTGTACGTCGTTTTGGACGAAAGCGTCTGCTGAATGAGATGTACTGTAATGTAATGCAGTCCTCTGACGCAGTGGCTGATCCTCAGAGTGAAACAAAGCAGCGGTCGGTTGAATGCATTTCATAGGGCGGGCCTCATGAATACACAAACGATGTGACAGGGATGGAGCAGGCCTAGATTAGGCCTTTTAAGTGCAAAGAAGCACTCTGTCAGTAGCCCGATCATGATACAACACCTTCCCTGTACTCCTCTTCAGAATCCACTGTTTATTCCTTATATGTAAACATTGCTCTAATTCAGGTCACTATGTGTATATAAGTCTTAAGTTTTCTGAAAACTTACAGAAACTCTCTGTCTCTAGTTAGTGGGGAATGCTTCGCTCCACAGTACAGGGCCGTGTCTTTAATGACAGCACACTGAGTTCTGAACTCTCCACAGCTAAGGGGCTGGACTCAATCTAACCGTAAAGGACTTTGTGTCTAACCTTCTGTGACATATCTTATAAAGTGTTCCTTCTCAAGGGTTTCAGTTAATTTCAGCAATCGCCGAAGCCCCTAATACCGTGTGAGAATGGCGGGGAGTGTCACACCCTCTTAAACTCGCTTCTCAAAGTTTGAGGACACAGAATTGTTATGGTGGCACTGCACCTCCGTTAAGGTCGTTCTATATTATGTGAGGGAGGAGACGGTATTCCCTGGTAGGTGATTGGTTTTATATGATTGGTCTTTCTTTCCAAATAATTTCAGATCGTTTGTGATTTTCTTCTGCAGGACTGAGGGGATGATGATGATGATGGCAGAGACGTGAAGTTCACTCCCACCGAGGTCGAAACTGGCGCTCCGTTTTCCCATTCGGCGTTTCTGACGGACGGACGGAGGGGAAGATGTCGGCACCGGCGTCGAAAAAGAACCGCAGCAAGGGGGAGAAGCCGGAGGCTACCATGGACACCTTGCAGGCGACCAATGAGGAGCTGCGGTCAAAGCTGACGGACAACCAGATCGAGCTGCAGCAGGAGAAGGGCAAGGTAGGCCACGCCCGCTCTTCGTCCCTCGTCCAATCGCATTGCGGCTCTCGTCACAGTGCTCGGCCTGTAGTGTAGTGGTTCAGGTACTTGACTGGGACCCGCAAGGTCAGCGGTTTGATCCCCGGTGTAGCCACAATAAGATCCGTACAGCCGTTGGGCCCTTGAGCAAGGCCCTCAACCCTGCATTGCTCCAGGGGAAGATTGTCTCCTGCTCAGTCTAATCAACTGTACGTCGCTCTGGATAAGAGCGTCTGCCAAATGCCTGTAGTGTAATATAATGTAATGCTCTTTATGGAGGTGCCGGTGGTTAATTACACATTAATACACCCAGGACTGGCGCTGTCGACTGTCGAAGTAACAAGCGGTAATTGTTCCTGAATTTTTACCGTTCCTGTTCCTGGCTTTCCTCTTTTATCTTCATACGTCCATTTTGGACGGTGCGCATCTGTGTGGAATTTAGCAGCATTCCGAGGCCTTTGTCTGATATTCAGGTCTCCGTTTCTTCTCTGTATCCGTCAAATGGTGCACCTTCCATTCACTTAACTGTTACTTTCAGCAATTCAAATGAGAATAAACTTTCTCCAAGCTGAATAAAAATGATCTCAGTGCCTCCCTGGTTCATGGAGGCTGTATCAGTGTACAGAGTACAGTACGGGGTATGCCTTTGTAATTGACTTCAAGACATTTAGCATTTCACAGCATCTCTGCAATTTTCCCTACGTCCGTATTTATATTTTTTATATTTACCAATATATCTTTCACCTGTGTGACGATGGCAGTATTCCCTTGGGTGGGGTGAATGCTGTTTAATGTGCATATAAAGGAGGCAGTGTTGCCACTGTTTTAATAACCCCACACTGTCCATAAGAGAACAGCAGGATGTAATGCATTACGTGTCCAATCGTGCCCTGCCTCTCCTGCTGGGAGAATATTTTGTTTATAGCTCTAGGGTTGTGGCTGTAAAAGTTAATCTTCCATCTGCCTGCAGCAAATCAATAGCGTTGCTTGCCTGGCTGCGTCTCACAGGCTAATGTGGAGGTTTTTGGTGGTTCTGGAAACCCTCTGTGCCCTCTCTGAAGAGACTTGCTTGGTCGTATTGTTATTTTTCCAGTTTTGGCCATATTGCATCTCTGTGTTAAGTTGTGCATTTTACTAAATACCCATCTTGGCCATTCTCATTGACATCGCCTTCACACAGACGTGCTGTAGATTTAAGGCATACGGGTGGATTAGAATCGCAGTATTGAGAAATGGGAACCAACGTAAGCTACACACATCATATACACTCAGTGACCACTCTTTTAGGTAGACCTGCTAGCTAGTTAATGCAAATATTTTTTTCAGCCAATCATGTGGCAGCAACTGAATACCACCTGTTGGCCTAAAAAACACCTGAGCCCCTTGGCCACATCTGCATGCTTTCATGTCGAACGTGACAGTACTGTAAATAACCACACATTACAACAGCGGTATGCAGAACGTGTCAAAGCCTCTAAGTGAATAGGCTACAGCAATAGGTCTAATACATACCTACTTAAGTGCTCTATGAGTGTATATTGGGAAAAGAGATGCTGCTTTCTGTTGACCGTGCAGTTTTCCGGTTTCCTCCTGTGCTCAGCCTGGCTGTCTCTCCGCACACACTCACTCATCCCAACACTCCCCCAGAGTTATTAAACACCATCCTCTGCCATCTCTTCCCAGGCCATCACTATAACTGAAATATGAGCTCGCCGTCGTTGTGTGGAAAAGAAAAGGCCTCATTGTTCCCTGGGTTTGTTTGGTTTACTGTAACAGAATCTGGTCAGGCTTCCGCCTCTCACCTTTAGAGACTGAAGGGAGCAAGAGCCCAGGTCTGTTGTAGGCCATATAGTCCAGGTCTCTACACTATCTTGAGCAAGGCCCTTAACCCTGCATTGCTCCAGGGGAGGATTGTCTCTTGCTTAGTCTAATCAACTGTACGTCGCGCTGGATAAGAGTGTCTGCCAAATGCCATTAATGTAATGTAATGTAATCTATACTCAGCTCCAAATTTCCTTTCTACTAACCACACAACTTCCTGTTTAATGATGGCTGATGGTGACAAACAAACCTTTCCTGTCCTGCAACAAGTCGCCTGTCATTAGTTTATCTCTCCACTGTGTAGCTTGGATATTGCCAGCGATTTGCAGAGGGAACGGTGGAAGTGTACAACCCGCACGGTATTTAGCCCATAATTATGCATTTAGCATCGCAGAGTCTCTTGTGACTGAGGCAGATGATTCAGTTATCAATTTGAGACGGGGCTTTGGATTAGCATATCTGGAATGAGGATGCCCATTGGTAAGACTCTGTTATGGTATTACATTAGCTTTGCTTTATTTCTGACTGTCTGACTACCTTATACATAATTCCCTTTGCTCAGAATTTTTGTACTTCTGCAGTGAGTCTTAACATTAATATTATGATAATAATATTACTGCACTACACACAATTCAAGAAGAATAAATTTGCTGCCTCCAAATTCTGATTAATTTTTCTGAGACCATTAAGTTAATAAGTTTTGATGGCTTGTCAGAGATAAACTCGGCATACAGAAAATATACTGCATATAATTTTAGTTTGAACTGAAAACGCTTTGTTGACACATGCTAAAAAACCTCAAATCTTTATCTTCCTCCCAATCCCCCTATCTGTTCGGATGAAACGCTGCGCTTTCAGCGAAATGGGCATGTATTTGCACAATAGGACGTCAGATTTATGAGGCCGATTTGTCTGAAATGACTGGGTAGAAATGACTATACCCCCCTGTGTGACATTGATTGATCTGCCTCAGAAAGGCTAACGTGTGGTGTGAAATACGTGCAGCAATATCGCCCGTATAATCCCACAATCTGATACGATTCTGAACAATTTCACGTCGGTTTCCGGCGATCAGGAGAGCAGGTGAAACGCTGAGATGTTTAGCTGTATGCTGTGTGGACAGCGGACCTGTTCTTTTGAGGCTAAATCTGATTCATGCTCTCAAATCCTCCCTCTCCTTACCAGTCTAAACTAGTTCCCTCGTTCATGCAGGGATTGAACTTCGACTGTGGGGAAAGTGGCTGGAGTGGGGAAACGTTATTCAATTTCAACTGCCGTTGTTTTCGGTTTTTACGGCGCTTGTGAAATTTAACAGGCCGTGGGAAGCTGTTATTAAATCCGAGGTTGTGTGGGCTGAGGCTGTTTAATAAAAGAGGGGGAAGGCATGCGTTCCGTCACTGAGGCGATGTTGACCTTTGACCCCAGCGCAGTCACTGCCGTGGTTAGCGCATGAATTCAGAAGGAGCTGTTGCTCATTAAAATCTAACACTTAGCAGAAAAGATGACCCGGTCCACTGGAACCTCATTACGGCTGTGCCAAGCTTAGGAATCGGCCCCAACGTGCTACCCTTATCAAAGTAAAATTGCCATTAAATTAATGGTATATTTTGGTCTTTCTCTCTGTCTCTCCCTCTCTATTCTGTACTCCTCTTTCCCCGTTCCCTGCTCCTCCCCCTCTCTTTCCCACTCTTTCCATTCCTCCCTACCCACAACTCCTTCCCTCTCTCACTCTCTATTCCCTACTCCTCTCACCCTCTTCCTCACTGCTCTCCCACTCCATCCCTCCTCCCTCACCTGCCTGTCTCCCTGTCTCTCTCTCTCTGCCCGCCCGTCTGTCTCTCTCTCTCTGCCCGCCCGTCTCTCTCTCTCTCTCTCTCTCTGTCCGCCCTGCCCGTCTCTCTCTCTCTCTGCCCACCTGCCCGTCTCTCTCTCTCTCTCTCTCTCTCTCTCTCTCTCTCTCTCTCTCTCTGTCCGCCCTGCTCGTCTCTCTCTCTCTCTTTCTCTCTCTCTCTCTCTCTGTCCGCCCTGCCCGTCTCTCTCTCTCTCTCTTTCTCTCTCTCTCTCTCTCTTTCTCTCTCTCTCTCTCTCTGTCCGCCCTGCCCGTCTCTCTCTCTCTCTGCCCCGCCCGTCTCTCTCTCTCTGCCCACACCGCCCCGCCCCGCCCCGCCCGCAGGTGTGCAAGCTGCGTGAGCGGCTGCAGGATGTGAAGCAGAGCCGGGACCTGGAGCAGCACAAGCACACGGTGCTGGTGACGGACCTGAAGGCCAAGCTGCACGAGGAGAAGATGCGGGAGCTGCAGACGGTGCGGGAGGCGCTGGGGCGGCAGCACGAGCAGGAGCTGGCGCGCGCCATCAAGATCCGCGACGGCGAGGTCCAGCGTCTGCAGTCGCTGGTCAACGTGCTGCGGGACGGGGCCGCCGACAAGGTGAAGACCGCCCTGCTGGGGGAGGCGCGCGAGGAGGCGCGCCGGGCCTTCGACTGCGAGCGCCTCCGCCTGCAGCAGGAGGTGCTGGAGCTCAAGACCGCGCGCAAGCAGTCCGAGGAGGCGCTGGCCAACGTGGTGCAGGCCGACAAGGCCAAGGCCTCGGACCTGCGGGCCGCCTACCAGGCCCACCAGGACGAGGTCAGCCGCATCAAGCGCGACTGCGAGAGGGACATCCGCAGGCTGGTGAGCGACTGCCGGGGGCCGGGCCGGGGCGGAGGGTGGGGAGGTGGGGAGGTGGGGAGGGTGGGGCCGGGGCGGAGGGTGGGGAGGGTGGGGAGGGTGGGGAGGTGGGGAGGGTGGGGGCCGGGGCGGAGGATGGGGAGGTGGGGAGGGTGGGGAGGGTGGGGAGGTGGGGAGGATGGGGAGGGTGGGGAGGGTGGGGGGGTGAGGGTGGTGTGGGTGGTATGAAGTGTTCGCTTCTGAATGTGAACCGGGACTGGTATGACCTCAGGGATACCATAGATCCTGTGTGCGTAGAGATAGTTACGTAAATGTCTAGAGCTCACTGGACACATCCCTACTTATATTTTGGATGTTTAGATGATGAATGAAATTTGAAATTTTTAGGCCATCCGTGGCTGGAGTTATAGGCAACACTGGATATCTTTAATATATATGTGTATATATATATGTTTCTATAGTAACATTCCTGGATTTTCAGTGACATGGAAATCTTCATTAAATTGCATTTGTCAGTCAGAATTTCACTTTTTTTAACCTAAAATGTGAAATGAAATGTAAAATGTAAAAAAAAAAAGACATCAAATTAACTACCAGGCTGCAAGAAGCTGAATGTTTGAGTTTAACTTTGTGGCATCGTAAAAAAACGTGATGAAGGAAAAACGCTGTCGTTCGGTGCGCTGTGTCTGTTTGGGGCACTGAACCATGGCACTGTCTAGACACGGTCATAATCGCGTCTCTATAGCACGTGTCAGGTGACATTCAGGCCCTTCAATAAAAACTGAGACACTGTTAACTCCTTGGTTACATGATGACATCCGCATATGTCATGTAGTTTGTTGTTTTTCTTGCTCATCCACTGTCTGTGGTGTGTTTGTTGTCATTGTCCTGCCCAGGCGGCTGTGTTCTTTACATTGGACTGCAGCTGCTGTTTCAGTCTCTGCTGCTTGTCTTCAGACGGAGCAAGTGTCATATGCTACACCTCAGCCATGATTACCACCACCCATTTTACCATAGGTCAGAGATAACAGGCCTCAGGACGAGAGTGCGTTCGAGTGAATCTGTCATGAAGGGCCTGTTCCAGATGTCACGAGTCGTTGTTCTCGATCTCAGAAATGAACAGGTCTATTACTGAGAGAACATCCTCATGCCTTATTTATCTGTCCATTCAGATACAGAACCAAAACGTTTCAGTTTGCTTGCTGACAGTTTATCCAGAGCCACGTGTAAGTGTTGCCCTGTAATCTAGAATTCTCTTTGAAGTAGTAAAACCAGGCCAGTGTACAGCCCCTAAACTTTGAACAGAGGAAGGACAAATATCGAGAAGCTTCAATCAGAAAATGTAAGAAATGTCTCCAGCATTAGTGAGTATATGAGTTAATCTTCCTTGAGCATGCCTGCGAATCTGCCAGGTGGCTGTTGGTTGTGAAAATGTTTGTTTATTTATATGAGTGGTGGTGATTGGTTGGGATTGCACTTCCTGAAGGGAACGGGGCATGGCCTTCAATGAACTTCCCCACCTGCCTTGGACGTAAACAGGGGAGACTCTCTCTACGTAACAAATGCTATTTTACCTCTGTGTACTTTTGTCCAATAATGATGAGATATGGTCCATGAGAGCTAAAGGTACTCTTAGTATTGAGTTAATTAATATTTTATTGTGTGGTACGAAAGGTGCAAAATTGAATTTACGCATGGTACTTACGCATGTAGATATTTCTACATCCATTTATCATAATTGTTTTGAGTTTAGTTTGACCACAGGAGGGCACTCTAAGATGGAGAAATAATGTTTTTCAATTTTATATCGCCATGATGCATCAAGCAAAGGCTTTGCAGATTATTAGAAGCTGGGACAGGGTTAGTTTATGGTGATTGTGCTAAATTTATTGACATTTCTCTTCTGGAGTCGGGACCTGTTCAGTTCTGTCTGATGGATGTATTTAGGCCTTAAGATTCCTGTTAGGTGCCTGTTCTGAGTAACTGCTCTGGTTGTTACTGGTGTAGCTGATCTTTCCCAGTAACTCATACAGTGGCAGAGAGGGGTCCACGTTAGGTCTGCTGATTATTCCAGGTTTTATGTGCGGATTGAAGGACTCTCTCAGTATCAAATTCCGTCTGTCATTCCCCTTTCAACTAGGGCAAATAACCTTGCTTAATATACCTTTCCGTGTTTTTGATCTACATCTTGGTAACTCAGCATGTAGTGGATAAAAGGGGTAAATGAGTTGAAATCAAAGGCTGTCAGTCATATACTATAAAAATTGTGTTTCAAGTACTAACTTCTGAGGGCAGAGTTTTGATCAGTTCTTTTGATCTCTGTTCTGTCTGTTGGGCAGAGTACGTGGAATGGGGTGGTTAGCTAGTTAGACATGAATGGAAAACAGAAGTTCATTTTTTACATGAGAAGTTGACTTGGGTGTATCCATGAATACAGGCTTTAGAGCTGTCTTTAACCTGCAGTGACCATCATTGCTGGTTAGACTTATTGTCTATTGTGTTCAGAAGCTGCCCCTGTGTGGTTTCCATGGCCACCATTTATGCTTGTGTGCTTGTGTGAAGGTGTGTGAAGAGTAGAAAGGCTAGCAGGAGTTAGAGCGTGAAGCTACTTTTTATTCTCCTTAGAGAGGTAACAAAGTACATTGGCCCTTCTAAGACCACATAGCTACTTATAACACCCCCATCTACAACACTGTTTTGTACCTCCCCTTCTTGACGCTGTAGATGTAATCCCATTGCTGGTACCAATGAGCTTAAATTATTGTCCAGGCTATACATTGTTGTGTACAGTGAGTGTCAGTCTGTCAACTGTATATTTGGAACCCGAATTTGAGACTATAAACACAGGCAGTAGTGTCAACAGTCCGTTAGCCTGATGGACGTCATTACAATGCTTTTACAATGGTATACACTGATAACTACTTCAATTCTACCTATTAACCTTACTATTTAAACTGTGTTAAACTGTCGTTCAGTCAAGCGATTGCGTTTGAGTCACAGAGACCCAACCTGTTTAGGCATTGCGATTGCATGCGTTTCACTGGTGCTGCTGTTAGCGTAGCGCCAACAGCTTTGGGCCGCGGACATTATGTTTGTCCTCAATGGCTCTACTGAAAAACCCATTAAGTAAGAAATGTGCACAGTGGGGAAAGAAGTTGTTAGTTACCTTGGACAGACGCGGCTGCTTTGCATATGGACATAACGGATAAAACGTGCGCTGGGTGTGGGGGACTTTAAAGCGCTGATTTTATCGATCCTCTCTAAAAGAGGCCGGTGTTATTTGGCTCTCGGCGCCTTTCGCAGGGGTAATAAATGCAGCTTTGCGGCTTTGTCGCCCGCCGAACGAGACGCCCGCCGGCCGGGGCACGTCCGTGCGGAGAGGAACGGCGCTGGCTGGGAGGGGCGTTAGCCTGATTGATCGACAGGCGGCGGGGCGGGGGGATGGGCCGGGGAGAAGAGCGACGGCCGGAGCGCTGCGGCTTCACCCCTCCGCCTCACTCTGCCTCGCTCACGCTCTTATTCTCTCTGATTTCACCCCACCCTTTCTCCTCCTGTCGCTCTTCACATTCCTCCCTTTCTCTCCCCCTTTCTCTCCCCGTTTCGCTCCCTCTTTCTCACCCTCTTTCTCTCCCCTTTCTCTCCCCGTTTCTCTCCCTCTTTCTCTCCCCGTTTCTCTCCCTCTTTCTCTCCCTCTTTCTCTCCCCGTTTCTCTCCCTCTTTCTCTCCATCTTTCTCTCCCTCTTTCTCACCCTCTTTCTCTCCCCGTTTCTCTCCCCTTTCTCTCCCCGTTTCTCTCCCTCTTTCTCTCCATCTTTCTCTCCCTCTTTCTCACCCTCTTTCTCTCCCTCTTTCTCTCCCCTTTCTCTCCCCGTTTCTCTCCCCTTTCTCTCCCCGTTTCTCTCCCTCTTTATCGCCCTCTTTCTCTGTGCTGTACGACCGTTCGCTCAAAACTGCTGTGTCATGGAGGGCTTCTCTCGTCCGTTGCTGATTGAAGTACCCGCCCTGTTTCCGCTGGCTGTCACTCTCCACAGCCGAGGAGTGGGCTGCAGTACCATCAGTTGGGAGCACACAGGGTTGGGTGTGCACACGGGCTGTTTGTGCACCCTCCATGCAGAGCATTAGCGCTGATATAAACTTGGGCAAGGTGGTCGGAGGGAAAGGTTTTTGATGAGTCTTCAGGCGACGTGGCTCAGGCAGTAAGAGCAGTCGTCTGGCAGTCGGAGGGTTGCCGGTTCGATTCCCCCGCCCGGGCTGTGTCGAAGTGTCCCTGAGCAAGACACCTAACCCCCATTTGCTCCTGACGAGCTAGTCGGTGCCTTGCATGGCAGCCAATCGCCGTCAGTGTGTGAGTGTGTGTATGAATGGGTGAATGGATAAAGGCGCTATATAAATGCCAACCCTTTAACAATTTTACCATTTCAGGCCCATTTTTTTATTATTTAAAAATATATATATGTCCTCAGATTCTAGAACCTTGGAAGTTGAAATATATTGGTGACATTCAACAGTCACGGAGAACTGTTACAGTCGGAGAAGAGGCAGCGGTGATTGAGCAGGGGAAATGTGGTGTGCACTTCCAGAAACATCCTCATGAGCAACAGGGTCATGTGACCTCCCTGATTACGCTCACTCTGATTTGGCGTTTAATGCTCCCGCAAAGGGAAAAAAAACTGAACTTCTGGTTGAGCTGAGACTTCCAGAATGCAGCATTTGGAGTCTGGTTGTCTGTGCATATGTTTTGCGTGTGCGTGCGTGTGTGTGTTGGGCAGTAATACTAATAATACTGCACTCATAAGAAGACACTGAGGAAGGGAACATTGAATATATTGTCAGGCTTTCGGAACAGCTCTGCCTTTTAGGAAAATACACTGTAGCGTTCTCTTGCAACTGCTGTGATCATATGTGACTCAGACCTATGAAATGTTATAATATCCAACGCAGATATCAGGGCTGAGACTAATGGTAGTGAAAAGACAGTGCTGTTGTGTAGGCAAACTGGGTTTAAACTGTCTGAGAGGTCACAGGAGGTTGACTTATTGCTTACTCCCATATGTATGTACACATCTTGAGTTTGGTATAAGTAATGTTCTGTGTGTTAATAGGAATTTGTTATTTCATTGTACAGTTAAGGAACCCAAGAGATGAGACTGTCCTGCACTTCAGATATACACTCAGTGAGCATTTTATTAGGTACACCACTACACCAGCTTGTTAATCCAAATATTTCATCAGCCAATCATGCACCAGCAACTAAATGCATGAAAGCATGCAGATGTGGTCAAGAGGTTTACCTGTTTTTCAGACCAAATGTCAGAATGGGGAAGAAATGTGATCTAAGTGACTGTGGAATGATTATTGGTGCCTGACAGGGTGGTTTGAGTACGTCAGAAACGGCTGATCTCCTGTGATTTTCACATAAAAGAGTCTGTACAGTTTGCAGAGAATGGTGTGACAAACAAAAAGCATCCAGTGGGCAGTGGTTCTGCAGCCGAAAATGCCTTGGTAATGAGAGAGGTCAGAGGAGGAGGGTCAGGCTGGGGAAAGTTGACAGGAAGGTGACAGTTACGCAAATACATCACACCTCTGAAGGGGACAGGCTTCAGCAGCAGAAGACCAATAAGACAAAAAAATCTAAGTCTAATGAATACCTCATAAAGTCTTCACTGAGTGTACGTAAACGCTTATTGACTGGGACACTTGACACAATAGGGGATGAGCCATCTGTTGTAAGCACTGACCCAGAAGGTGGTTGGTTTAAGTGTTACCTTAGTAACAGTTTAAACAATACAGAGCTTCCAACGCCAGCTTTGTGAAAGCACAAGGGAATGTGTGTTATGCCAAAAATGAAAGCCGGCTAAGTCAGTCAGGATAAGTCAAATACAAAATGCTGTAGTTATTATTTCAGTTGAACCCCACTTCCAACTACTTGGTTCTCTTGACAAGTTCAACACAATTTGTTTAGTTTTTTTTCCTCTTTTCTTCATTTTTTGAATGAAAACATTGTCACCTAATTGACTAATTAAGCCCTTATTCCTCCTGACAAACACTGGGAATATTATTATACAGTAACCGCTTACTACTTGTTTCATACTGCGGAAAAAACGGCAAAGCTCACATTTTTCCACATTATTATTTATAGGTGTTTAGTGATAGAGAAACCAGCATCAAGCCGTCTGTTCAGAAGCACTGGTGATTTACCTTTACACACAGCATCTCCCTTCTTAAGGTAACGTTTCCCCTGATTTTCTGATCCCGGACAGAATGTGTCAAGTGCGATACTCAATAGTCCTCCTTCTCCGAAGCATAACAAGGTGAAGGCCTGTGTTTCTATGGCAACGGCGGGATCCCGTTCTCCGTGTCTGACGCGTCTTATGTTAAATTCTGTTTTCGTGCGCGCGTGTGTGTTTTTCACAGTGTACGGAAGTGAGACAACGGTCGGCCGTGTAGGACGGGGTGAGAGGGGGGAGCGCTTTCCACGCCGTGAGCTTTCCGACCGCGTTGACGGTCGGTCTTCCTGGACCGCACCCGGGAACCAGGAGGTGGAACGAGTGGCTTTGCCAGGCAAGGGGACGGATGTTAGTCAGACCAGAGGGGAAGACCGAATACTTGTTTGTGTGGAATTTCACCGTAGGCGGAGACGTAGCTAACGGTTGCGAGCTGGTGTTTTTCGGAGCAAGCCGATGACTCCCAGGGTAAGCATTGCGGGTAATGTTATCGCCAGGCGACTGAAAGAGCGGGAACAGAACCTCTTCGACTCGCAGAAGCCCACTTAACGAATACGCGCGGCGTTTCCCCCCCCCCCGTCCGTTTGTGATTGAATTGACTGTGACAGCCATGACACCTTGTGTGTTCTGCTCCTGGCGGCCCGGCGTTCCTCTTCATTACACGCTGAATGGCAGCGGAGGTAAGCCCCGCCCCGCCCTGTCCTGTCCTGTTCCGTCTGCCTGGGTGACATCGGGGACGATACACAACGCTGCGTGTGACCTCAGCACTTTGCCGAGGCAGGTTGCGTGAGGTCAGGGTGTGTACCGTGGCCCTGGACAAGATCAGTCATTCCCAATTCTGGAATGATATTGGTGGGAATTTTCAGATACAGGACGTGCTAGGTGTGTGTGTGTGTGTGTGTGTGTGTGTGTGCTTGTGTGTGTGTTTGTGTGTGTGTGTGTGTGCTTGTCTGTATGTCTGTGTCTGTGTCTGTGTCTGTGTGTGTGCGTGTGTGCTGTGTGCTTTGTGTATGTCTGTGTTTGTGTGCGCGTGTGTGCTGTGTGTGTGTGTGTGTGTGTGTGTGTGTGCTTGTGTGTATGTCTGTGTCTGTGGGTCTGTCTGTGTGTGTGTGTGCGTGTGTGCTGTGTGCTTTGTGTATGTCTGTGTTTGTGTGCGCGTGTGTGCTGTGTGTGTGTGTGTGCTTGTGTGTATGTCTGTGTCTGTGGGTCTGTCTGTGTGTGTGCTGTGTGTGTGCGTGTGTGCTGTGTGTGCATGCGTGTGTGTATGTCTGTGTTTGTGTGCGCGTGTGTGCTGTGTGTGCTGTGTGTGTGTGTGTGTGTGTGTGTGTGCTTGTGTGTATGTCTGTGTCTGTGGGTCTGTCTGTGTGTGTGTGTGCGTGTGTGCTGTGTGCTTTGTGTATGTCTGTGTTTGTGTGCGCGTGTGTGCTGTGTGTGTGTGTGTGTGTGTGCTTGTGTGTATGTCTGTGTCTGTGGGTCTGTCTGTGTGTGTGCTGTGTGTGTGTGCGTGTGTGCTGTGTGTGCATGCGTGTGTGTATGTCTGTGTTTGTGTGTGTGCAAGTGTACGTGTGTGTATTTGTGTGAGTGTTGTGTGGAGGGGGCAGAGGTTAGCTTGTTTGGTGTGCGGGGGTGGAGCAGTGTTGATGGTATGAATGGCATTTGAAAGGGAGCACCTCGTGTTTTACAGCAGGGATTACCCTGTGGATGGGGATAAAGGTAGAAGCCTTTATCCCCATCACATCAGCCTGTTTCTGTGTGGAGTCAACACTATAGGTAGGGTTTTATTTTGCTTATGTGTTGTTAGCTTTTCAAGGTTTACTCATTAAATCTGTTAAAATACACCTCTTCTAGTGGTTATATGGTGTTTCTTTTATGGTAATGTCTGTCATAGGACCGTAAAGTTGATTTGCCTTATGTGTAGTGTTTTTATACAAATAATTCATTACATCCTGTTTGATTTTGAATAGGAATCCTTGGCTTTAGAAGTAGTTACTTGCATTAAACAGTGAAAAGAAGCATTTCAGGTGTGAGGCTGTAATTGGAAGTGCTGGATTCACATTCCAGTGAATGTTACTTCTGGGCTAATGGGGTGCATATTTAATGGAAATCTACTGTAGTAGCGCTTAGCTTTAGTTAAGCATCATTGAGAGTAAATCTCTATTGTCCACTCAGTAACTTCTTGTTACACCTGGATGTTTGTCATATACATGTTTATATGTGATTATCACATTATTCACACTTAAATAATAGCTTTGTGTTTGTGTTTTAGTTTAATGTTTTAGCTAGTTATTGTACTGCTATAAAGGAAGTCCTTGACATATTGATGCAGTACCCAATGCTAACCTGATATGTGTGTATTTTTATTGTTTTTATTGTTTGTATGCGCACTGTGCTGTCCACCCAATCGCCTTCCTGAAGTGAACAGAGCATGTCCTGGGACTCAATCACATGTCCCCTTGGTTCTCCCAGTTGGGTTTGGATCCATATTAATGGTATCGTACTGTATAATGGATATACAGTAGGTAGCCGAGGAGATGCCTCCTCGAGGGGGCTCCAGAGCCTGTGTTTGGGGGTGCTTGAGTTTATAACGCCGTGTACAGCACACGAGCTTGGCACAGCGTGGTCCTGTCATTCCTGTGAAAGAAACGCAACTTCAGCGATGAGGCACAAATCTGTGTGCGGCTGCAGCGTTTTCGCCCAACGAAGTCGGCGTCGGGAGCCATGAGTCCCGCGATTAATATTTCATCCCTTAAATTATTCAGGGGCTGTTTACTTTGCGCGACGGCCTTATTTTTGTCGAGCGCTCGTTTCACGCTGAATACCGCAGACCCGCTCGCTCTGCGGCTCCTCGGCTCGCCCCGCCTTCTTGGCCCTTGGAGCTCAGCCATTGGGTCCCCCGCGCGTCACTCACAGTCCTGCTCCACTGTCACGTGACCGAGGCCTCTTCCTCCTCCTCCTCCTCCTCCTCCTCCTCCTCCCGCAGATGGACGAGATTAAGGGGAAGGAGCGCGTGGTGCTGGCCATGGAGAAGGAGCTGGGCCTGCAGGCCGGCTACACCCAGAGGCTGCTCCTGCAGAAGGAGGCGCTGGACGAGCAGCTGGTGCAGGTGAGGGAGGCCGAGCGGCACCACGGGAGCCCCAAGCGCGAGGTGGCGCCCGCCATCGGAGACGCCACGGACTACACCTTCGGCCAGGTGAGACGGGGGGGGGGGACAGGTGAGCCGGGGGGGGAGGGGACAGGCAGGTGAGGCAGGTCCAGTGGGGGGGTAGGGGGGGGAGAGGCAGGTGAGCCTGGGGGGGGGAGGGGACAGGCAGGTGAGCTGCGGGGTCCGGTCGGGGGGTAGGGTGAGAGAGGCAGGTGAGGGGGGGGGGGGAGCGGCAGGTGAGGTGGGGGGGGAGAGGCCGGTGAGGCGGGGTCCGGTGGGGGGGGGGGGGAGGCGTGCAGTACAGTGGGAAGGCATTCTGACAGTGTTTGAGACCATTACATAACATTACATTACGTTACATTTCATCTTGCGCCTCTCTGAACACTGAAAGCGCTTACAGTGCTCAGGGGGGCTCTCGACCCAACCACCGCCAATGTGGTGCGCCCACCTGGGAGATGCACAGCTGCCATTTCGCGCCAGAACGCTGAGGTGGAGAGGGAGAGAACAATGTTTTTGCCGAGTGAATGAAAATGTAAGGAGTAGTGTAGAGGAGGGCTGGCAGTAGAGAATAATTTAATAAAGTTGTGAAGAGAGAGGAGAGGCGTGAGTCATGGAGGAAGGAAGATAGGTGATGGAGGAGTGGCAGACAGTCGATTCGTCATTGGTCAGGCAGGTAATCCGATGTGCATGGCCAGTGATGTTGGTGATGGGATGATTAGTATAGTGGTGCTGGGATGGTTTTGGGACTCTGCTTTGGTAGTTTATCTTTCTTCCATCTTGCTCTCAGTTATTCCCCGCACTGATAACATTTGTTCTCGTACTCAGCGATGCTGTCTGTTATGCTGTGTTGCGAAAGGTGATTTTATGTTGTCAGAATGCAGTATGGTTTTTTCGCTTGTCTTTTTTGGGGGGGAAATTGTCTTTATTGCCTCTGGGCTGTCTAGCAGTTTTAAAATTTTCCTTGAAATATCTAATGCCTGTCATGCTGCTGAGAGACGTGGGAGTAAATAATAAGCACAGCCTTTCTCCTAAGGATCTGCTAAAATGGCATCCTACTGTTTCACTAACAACCCGATAAACCTAGACCATCCTTGGATCACAGGAGAAACAGACATGCACCAGCGTTTTAGTACAGCGTTAAAAAGATTAACTGCCGTTGATGAGGACTGGTCATTGGTCATTAACAACATGGCCCAGGTGGACCTGAAAGATCTGCCCTGCAGTGTTGTTCTGCATGTCCCATTGGTCCGTGATTGGTTTGTTAACAGGTGCTATTGCAGGTGGTAATGGCTGTGTGCAATGGCTCTGAAATGGGCAGTAAAAGTTCTTATTAAGACCTAGAAGTTCTTCTTCCCAATAAAATTAAACATCTGTTATTTTAACTATCAGGAGGTGGGGAGAGTTCATGCCAGAATGCATTGGCATCATCTAATAATGTAATAAATGTAAGCAAATGTTATTTGTTAAGCCTCTTAGAGAAATATCTAATTTAAGTCACCTTCAGTCCAGTGACAGAGCGTTGCTGCAATTAACAATGTGCAATGGATGTCGCTGGTCGCAACAACGTTTGGTTATATTCTGGCCGGCTGGAGTCCATTCAGTATACCAGCAACAACCTCTGTCTACATTGGGCAACAATAGGATGTTCATGAACATTCTGCAATTTCAACTGTTACCGGACTATAGACTGGCCTTTATGGTGATGGCACGTGCTAAAACCACTCTGTGTCTCTCTCTGTGTCTCGCTCTCTCAATTACTCTCTCTTCCTCTCTTTGTCTCTCTCTATCTCTCTGTGTTTATCTCTCTCGCTGTGTCTGTCTCTTTCTCTGTGTTTATCTCTCTTGCTTTGTCTATCTCGCTCTCTGTGTTTATCTCTCTCTTGTTGTGTCTGTGTCTCTCTCTCTCTCTCTCTCTCTCTCTCACTCTCTCTCTCTCTCTCTCTCTCGCTGTATCTGTCTCTCTCTCTCTCTCAGGACGTGCAGATGGACGAGCGGGACTTGCGGCGGTTTCAGCTGAAGATCGCGGAGCTCCACTCCCTGATCCGCAAGCTGGAGGACCGGAACACGCTGCTGGCGGACGAGCGGAGCGAGCTGGTGAGGATCAGGGTGCGGTCTGGCAGTAGAGCACTGTGCCTGTCGTGGCTGTGCTCCACAGATCATGGCCTTACGGGACTTACTCTAAACCAGACCTGGGTCAAATACGTCATTGTTTTGGATTCAAGTTCTTTTCTACACGTCACTAGGCTTCTCTGGTGTATGGGAACCAATTAAATACTCTCAGAAGGTGGAAACGCTGCCTTCTGGTCCTCTTGGTTGGCTCAAATGCACCAGGCGAAATCAAACGTGCATAGAAAATTGTCAAAAATAAATGCGTATTTGACCCCGGTCTGTTCTAAACCATATCCCCTTGACTTTTGGTTTCAGCATTGACAAGCAGTTGTTAAAATAGTTAAAGCGCTCAGACCCCTATCGCTACACCTCTGTTTTGGCTGAGATAGACTCCTGAACCCATGTCCCTCTCCTCCGGCGCTCTAGGTGAAGCGTGTGCGCGAGGCGGAGAGTCAGTTGAAGCCCCTGCTTGAGAAGAACAAGAGGATGTCGAAGAAGAACGAGGACCTCCTGCAGACGCTGCAGCGCATGGAGGCCAAGCTGAAGAACCTGACCAGGGAGCACGCCGAGATGGTGAGATCACAGGCATCAGGGATCATTACATTATTGGCGTTTGGCAGACGCTCTTATCCGGAGCGACGTACACTTGATTAGACTAAGCAGGAGACAATCCTCCCCTGGAGCAATGCTGGGTTAAGGGCCTTGCTCAAGGGCCCAACGGCTGTGCGGATCTTATTGTGGCTACACAGGGATTTGAACCACCGACGCTACAGGCCGCCCCATCAAGTCACAGTCCTCGAGGTTCAGCTAGTTACCTGGAAGAGAAGAAAAACCAGAACCGGGTTTGGATTTGAGGTCGAGATTTGATGATTGCTGCCGTAGATGTTGCACGAGTCGGGATGGGAAGGGCTCTACAGCGCTCCCATTTTTGGAGCTTTTTTCTCCCGGAAATTGATGCGTGTTAACTGGAATAATTATGAATTATTTAGCCACTACTAATTGGGATGTAATTTTTCAACTTAGGAGCACAAGCTCCCTGGAAAAAATGTTGAGAGAGAATGTTCTGAGAGAGAACATGAAAGACTGTTTAGGTTGGTGAAAGACCATAGAAATCAGGCATTTCGGTTTGAGAGGCCGTCGTGATCGGATGGTTTGCGGTCAGCCTACAATTATTTCGTTGGGCTCCATAGAGAGGGCTCCATAGTGACTAGAGCATTGTCCTTTTATTCATTCTGAATAAAAAACTGCTACATGTGCAATCGTACGTTTACAACATCCTGCCACAGATTTATTCAGAGGCAATAAAATGATGAGAGCAAACATAAAGTTACAGTAATTAGGCCATAACTTTCATATGCAACGCATTGGTACTGTTGAAGGCCTTATTAAGTTTTGTATATCAGTATAAAGGGTGAGTTTGAACTTGGATGAAGTTTGATGACTGCCTGTTTTGCTATGACCAGTCAAATGGTCGACTATGTAAAAACTTTCATATCCTTGCTAATTGTATGCTGAATGTCTCCCTTTCAAGCCACAGCAGTAATTGTCTTAACCAAGGAAGTCTTTTGGTATCTTTTAGCCTGAAAATAGTTTCCAGGAGCCAGTTTGTCCAAAGGCAGCTGATTACCATTAGAAAAGTTAATGATCTTATTAAAAGCATTGTTTTGTTTTTTTTCATTAATGGCGCCTTTTTCTCTGTTTCTCTCTTTGGAGGAAATGATTAGATCATATCTAAGCTTAGACTGTTGTCTGTAGTTTACAGTAACTCTGTATGTTTGGCTGATTTTGCTATTACAGAGAGCTGGAGTCTGAACAGCAAAGAAAAAAAAGGCTGGGAAGTGATTTAATGTTTGGCCACTTCCTTTGGCGTCTCACTGAAGGCCCATCTCATATGGCCTCATACTGATTATGGTAGTGCTTTTTAACCAGTGTGCCTTGGAAAAGTTTCAGATTCCACCACAATTGAGCATGTGTGTGACATTTCGTGGCATTTTTGTGTTTAATGGGTTAGTGGTGAGCCGTGGAATTTAGTAATTATAAAAGTGTGCCGTAGGAAAAAATATGGTTGGGAAACACTGGATTATGGCGTGAGAATGGAAACGGGGACCTCTGGTGGTAATATATGGGAAGTGCTTCAGTCTAAAGTAAAAGCCAATGTCATCTAGAGTTTTTGCAAGCATTTGCAGAAGTCCAGTCTAAGATAAAAAATTAATAGTGAAATACAAGGTCATGAACACACTGATTTTTAAGTCCATGCAAACACAAGCTCTTGCTCTCTCTCTCTCTCTCTCTCTCTCTCTCTCTCTCTCTCACACACACACACACACCACAGATACACACAGAGAAACAGATGATATACTATGTATAATCTTCTCTGTTTAATGTTCACCTTTCTGTTCTTGCCTCATCCTGTAAAGCAAGATGTCCTGGAATGTGCTCTCTTTCTGTCTCTCTGGTCATTGGTCATTAACCACATGGCCCAGGTGGACCTGAAATATCTGCCCTGCAGTGTTGTTCTGCATGTCCCATTGGTCCGTGATTGGTTTGTTAACAGGTGCTATTGCAGGTGGTAATGACTGTGTGCAATGACTCTGAAACGGGCAGTAAAAGTTCTTATTAAGACCTAGAAGTTCCTCTTCCGCATTGTGGTCCCGATAAAATTAAACATCTGTTATTTAAACTGTCTGGAGAGTGGCAGCTCACACCAGGGTATGTTATCCTTATCTGATTGACAAAGTGTTTTTTTCAGCTTCTTAGGGAAAGTATCTGTTTCATTTCAGTCACCTTCAGTGTCTCTTCAGTGTTCAGTGTTGTACAACTGGAAAGTTATCTCTCTCCTGCCCACTCTCAGTCTCTCTCTCTCTGTCTCTCTCTCTACCTATATCTCTCTCATGCCCACTTACACTCTCACTCTCTCTCTGTCTCTCTCTGCCTCTCTCTCTACTTATATCTCTCTTTCTCTGTCTCTCACTCTCTCTGCCTCTCTCTCTACCTATATCTCTCTCTCTCTCTCTCATTCCCACTCACATACTCTCTCTCTCTCTACCTATATCTCTCCATCTCTTACTCACTCTCTCTGTCTCTCACTTACCTATATCTCTCTCATGCCTACTCACACACTCTCTCTTTCTCTCTGTCAGAAGAAGGTGCACTCACACACTCTCTCTGTCTCTCTCTCTCTCTATCTGAAGGAGAACGCGCACTCATACTCTCTCTCTCTCTCTATCTCTCTCTATCAGAAGGAGAAGGGGCACTCACACACTCTCTCTCTCTATCAGAAGGAGAAGGGGCACTCACACACTCTCTCTCTATCAGAAGGAGAAGGTGCACTCACATTCTCTCTCTCTCTCTCTCTCTCTCTCTCTCTATCAGAAGGAGAAGGGGCACTCACACTCTCTCTCTCTCTCTATCAGAAGGAGAAGGTGCACTCACACCCTCTCTCTCTCTCTCTCTCTATCAGAAGGAGAAGGTGCACTCACACTCTATGTTTCTCTCTCTATCAGAAGGAGAAGGTGCACTCACACACTATGTTTCTCTCTCTCTCTCTATCAGAAGGAGAAGGTGCACTCACACTCTCTCTCTATCAGAAGGAGAAGGTGCACTCTCTCTCTCTCTCTCTCTCTCTCTCTCTCTCTCTCTATCAGAAGGAGAAGGTGCACTCACACTCTCTCTCTATCAGAAGGAGAAGGTGCACTCACACTCTCTCTCTCTCTCTCTCTCCATCAGAAGGAGAAGGGGCACTCACACACTCTCTCTCTATCAGAAGGAGAAGGTGCACTCACACTCTGTTTCTCTCTCTCTCTCTCTATCAGAAGGAGAAGGTGCACTCACACTCTCTCTCTCTCTCTCTCTATCAGAAGGAGAAGGTGCACTCACACTCTCTCTCTCTCTCTCTCTCTCTCTCTCTATCAGAAGGAGAAGGCGCACTCACACACTCTCTCTCTCTATCAGAAGGAGAAGGCGCACTCACACACTCTCTCTCTCTCTCTCTCTATCAGAAGGAGAAGGTGCACTCACACTCTATGTTTCTCTCTCTCTCTCTCAATCAGAAGGAGAAGGTGCACTCACACTCTCTCTCTCTCTCTCTCTCTCTCTCTCTCTCTCTCTATCAGAAGGAGAAGGTGCACTCACACTCTCTCTCTCTCTCTCTCTCTATCAGAAGGAGAAGGCGCACTCACACACTCTCTCTCTCTCTCTCTCTCTCCATCAGAAGGAGAAGGTGCACTCACACTCTCTCTCTCTCTCTATCAGAAGGAGAAGGCGCACTCACACACTCTCTCTCTCTCTCTCTCTCTCTCTCTCTCCATCAGAAGGAGAAGGTGCACTCACACTCTCTCTCTCTCTCTCTCTCTCCATCAGAAGGAGAAGGCGCACTCACACTCTCTCTCTCTCTCTCTCTCTCTCTATCAGAAGGAGAAGGTGCACTCACACTCTCTCTCTCTCTCTCTATCAGAAGGAGAAGGTGCACTCACACTCTCTCTCTCTCTCTCTCTCTCTCTCTCTCTCTATCAGAAGGAGAAGGTGCACTCACACTCTCTCTCTCTCTCTCTCTCTATCAGAAGGAGAAGGCGCACTCACACACTCTCTCTCTCTCTCTCTCTCTCCATCAGAAGGAGAAGGTGCACTCACACTCTCTCTCTCTCTCTATCAGAAGGAGAAGGCGCACTCACACACTCTCTCTCTCTCTCTCTCTCTCTCTCTCCATCAGAAGGAGAAGGTGCACTCACACTCTCTCTCTCTCTCTCTCTCTCTATCAGAAGGAGAAGGCGCACTCACACTCTCTCTCTCTCTCTCTCTCTCTCTCTATCAGAAGGAGAAGGCGCACTCACACTCTCTCTCTCTCTCTCTCTCTATCAGAAGGAGAAGGTGCACTCACACACTCTCTCTCTCTCTCTATCAGAAGGAGAAGGCGCACTCACACACTCTCTCTCTCTCTCTCTATCAGAAGGAGAAGGTGCACTCACACTCTCTCTCTCTCTCTCTCTCTCTCTCTACCAGAAGGAGAAGGCGCACTCACACACTCTGCCCTCCCTGAGGAGGCCCAGCTCTCTGAATGACCTGAGCCAAACCCACGAGGAGCAGGAGATCGAGTTCCTCAAGCTGCAGGTGGCTGAGCAGCGCTGCATCATCGACGAGCTCACCGTGGTGAGCGGACCTCGACCCGACCGCGTCAGAACCGCCGTCTGGACCGTGGCCTGTTCGGTGCCGTCCTGTAGCAGTTTTAAAGATGTCAACTCTAGGGTTGAGATGAGTCAATTTCCAAAGCAATATGGCAGAAAGCTTGTGTAGTGAATCTCTTCAGCTCAGTAAAGTGACAAGCAAGGATGTATGGACAGGGCCCAAGGCCTCCAGCAGATCCAGGCCTCCATTTTCCCGTCACAGAACCCACCCCTGGATTACAGCGCGCCCAGGCCTGCCAAAGCCCCTCTTGGGCTCGTTGTCTTGTCAGCCTGATTCATCAGCAGCTTGATTGGTCTAATTATGCACTTAGCCGTGAGGCTTTATGCCTGCGTAGGCCTCCAAATATTTAGTAATCAAAATGTGTCTTGAGGAAAGGTTGATTTTCATAATTTGGCTGACTGACTAATTAAGATAAGATAATGAATTATTGGCAGAAAAAAAAAGGCTGATAATTCTGTTAATGAATTGGGAAAAAAATGATCTGTGACTTGGGGACTTGTCTTGCTCTGTGGAAACATGTCTTCTCTGTAGAAATCGAATCCTGTTACTCACCAAGGGGCCTCAGGCCAGTCAGGGCCGGTTACGACTGAATAAAGCTTCTCACGTCCTCATATCTTTCCAATTCTGTTCATATTGTCCCAGTATTACAATTAACAATACAGGAAACACACATTTGAGCACAGCTCCCAGCTTACACAAAAAAGTTCTCACGATGTTAATGGAATGTTTTCTCGAGGCTTTAACATTGTGGGTATGTCTTGTGTTAGCTGGGGTGCATCTGCCATTGGATCTAGGGGGCACCTTGTTGAGAAGGATACCATATTTTCTTACATAAGCACTTAAACATCATGCCTTGCTGGCCCTGCAGGTCACTTTGAATACAAGCATCTGCTAAACGAATAAATTATTTGAATAATAATTCAAATCTTTAACCCCCCCCCAGACCACCCTCAACCCCAAGGACGCATTGCCTTTGAATTTACTTTGTTCACTGTGAATTAATAAAGTTTGGTCAAAATCAAATCCAGTGACGTAGTCCCTCTAAATTCCAAAGACAGAGCTCGTTTTAACAGGAGGCTGGATGCAGTGAAACCCCACTGGAATGTTTTACGGTGTTTTTCTTTCCTCCTCAGGACCGCGAGAGACAGATGATAACCAAAAAGAACAAGAGAAAGGGTCTGAAGCTCCCTAAGGTAGGGAGAACGCTGGTGTGTGGAAGCTCTCCCCTCCTTCCTCAGACCATACCCCCTCTCTTAGTTTATCTGTTCAGCTAAATTCCTCCCGCTGAAGGAGTTCAGTCAGCCGAGGTGAAGAGCCGAGCAGGACTCAACAGGCGCTTGGGAAATGTTTTTATTCAAGTCTCCTGTGTGCACCCTGGAGGAGTGGGTAGAACTGTAGCGGCCTGTAGCATAGTGGTTAAGGTACATGACTGGGACGATCACCGGTGTAGCCACAATAAGATCCGCACAGCCGTTTGGCCCTTGAGCAAGGCCCTTAACCCTGCATTGCTCCAGGAGAGGACTGTCTCCTGCTTAGTCTAATCAGCTGTACGTCACTCTGGATAAGAGCATCTGCCAAATGCCAATAATGTAAATTAATGTAGAACTCTGACACCTGTGCCACGCGGTTTCAGAGTTTGTGTTCCAGAGCCGTGGTCAATCTAGAGTCGGGGGTTCGTACGGCGAGACGGGGAATTAGGCAGCTTTGTACAGAGAGAGCACAGCAGTACAGGCAGACCGGTCGATTTGTGACTCCTCTGTATGAGTTTAGAGGAGATATTTTTGCTGTGTGTAACTCTACAGTGCTAATGCTAATGGAGTTTGGTCATAGAAATGTGTCACTTAAGGAAGTCACAAATGTGACTTAAGAATAAATTGATGACAGGGTTGCAAGCAGGTAAGATGCGGTGGTCATTTTGCGTGTACCATGTAGAAATCTGTTTGCAGTGCATTGTGGGATATTGAATCCCCCGAGGACAAACAGGCTGACTAATATCTCCAGTGAGTCTCTGTGGATCATGCACCAGGGTGTAACTTGCCTTCCTTCCACTCGTAATCTCACCTCCTGACAGACCCATTTCCACCTACTTACACCGCACGCTCTCACGCACACACTGACGCACACACACACACACACACACACGCACTAACACACACACACACACACACACGCACACACACACACACACGCACTCACACACACACACACACACACTGATGCACACACGCACACACACGCACTAACACACACACTCACACACA
This sequence comes from Conger conger, assembly GCF_963514075.1. Taxonomy (NCBI): domain Eukaryota; kingdom Metazoa; phylum Chordata; class Actinopteri; order Anguilliformes; family Congridae; genus Conger; species Conger conger. The sequence continues at coordinate 57,000,317 of NC_083767.1, read as the reverse complement.
CACACACACACACACACACACACGTACTCACACACACACACACACACACGCACTAACACACGCGCACACACACACACACACGTACTCACACACACACACACACACACACACACACACACACTAACACACACACATGTGCACACACACGTACTCACACACACACACACACACACTCACACTCACACACACACACACATTCGCTCCCACACACGCACACACATTCGCTCCCACACACACACATTTACCTCTTCTGCTTTTTAAATGACTGCTTGATTGGGAAACTAAAGTGATTACATGGCCCTTGGGCTTAATTAGTCATATCAAAGCCCAGCAAACACTGTCCACCTGCTCCCTGGCTTGCTGATAAAGAATGTGTGGTTGCATCTTTAGTGGTCTGTGTTTGTTTGTGCGTGTATTATCTATTAGATATATTTTGGTATGCACGTACATTTCTGTGTGGTTCTCTGTGTGTGCTTACATGTTCACACGTTTGCATTTCTCTGTGTGAGTAAATGTTAATGTGTGTGTCTTAGTTTATTTATTTTTTATTTTTTCCAAGTGGTCAGGTGTATAAAATGTCTTTCAGGTGTTCCCCAGTGGGTACCTTTCAAATAAGTGCCTTTTGTGGCTGTCAGTAGGTATGCTTGTGTGTTTTTGTCTTGCCGTTCTTGTCACCCACCCCGTCACTAAGCAACCGTGTTCTGCGTGGCGTCGCGGATGCGTCTAATTGCACTCCTGGGTATGGAGCCAGCTGCGTTCACTTCTGAGCGGGGAGGAGAGTGACTTGCACTTCCAAACTCAAATCCTCACACCAGTCACTCCGTCAGGTCTCTCTCGCTCTAATAGAACTCTCCGACACTGGCTGTGCCGTTTTTAACAACGTCGTCCTTCAAAGTATCTGGTATCTCTGGCATGCGTGAGAGAAATACATCATGTGTCAGGCTCACACTGGAAAGCAGGTTACACGCTATTATCTCAGTGTTTTAGGAGAACGTTTGTGTGACTCGGAAAGTTGGGCTTCATTTATACCTGAGGAAATAAGACTTATGGGTAGTTTACCTGAATATCTTTGCATGGTTTTTTTTTTTATTTGCATAAAGTTGAAGCACTTTGGGCGCATTATCTCTCGCTGATCATCATAAGTCACTTATAATGTGTTCTTCTCCACCAGCTTATTCCTCTATAGATGCCTCGTTTTTACATTTAAAATGCGTGCCTCTGGCCTGGCCGCTCTTGTGTTTTTAATAGCACTTTAATAGTCTGTGTATCTCTCAATGGATGCAGTGTTTAGGGTGGTTAAGATAACTGAACTACTGAGCATTCTGTAAACACAGTGTCTCTCCATTGAAAAGCTGCACAGGGCTGAAGCGTATCTAGTGAGTGCTTTTTGTGCCATTGTTTGTTTTTGCATGTGGGAGAGAGAGTTCCTTAATTGAAGGGGTTGCCAGGTTTGGGAATACCCCTCCTTCCAGCACTACTCCCTGCTGGGGAGAAGGGGAGTTGGGTTTCGACTGCGGAGAGGTCCACAGGAGGTGGGGCCGTATGAGCTGGGGGGGTGGAGTCAGAATCTGAGGGTTCAGTTTGCTCTGCTTTTTATACTCGCACTTCTCAGACTTAACACGCAGGACTTACCTGAACACCGGCGCTGAGCTTTACAGAAGCGCGTTCGTTTCCGTTGAAAGACGTCTTCGGCGGTGCGACTGTTAGCGCGCTCTACCCCTTGAGGCTGAATGAGCTCACCTGTACCTGGACTGCACCGCTGCTCGGGAATAAGCGTCGAGAGGATTCACACACGCACCGAGCACTGAGCCGATAGCACACTCGCTCACACACAGCGTACCCTCGCGCACACGCACGCCCCCAGCATGACCGAGTACCTGCTTCTCATCCTCTACTTCTCCTCCTTCCTCTGCCTCTGCACTCTGGTCTGCTTGTACTTCTCTGGCTGTCAGGAGATGACCTATAAGCACGATGGTAAGCCCGCCAACGACTGCAGCTGGGTCTTTTTACAGCTTTTTCTTCAGTTCTGATTATTTACCTGCATCCTCCGTCCGTACAGGGGTTCCTGACGGATCATTTATGCTACACGGCAAAATCTGACAATTTCAGCCAAATCGGGTGGAGGAGTAACCTGAATTTGTTGAACAGTTTCTGGCGTTGTCTCCCAGAGTGTTGGTGAAGCTTAGTGTATAAGACTGTACGGTTTGTGTACTGCCATTTTGAGCTTCCATGAAGGGCGCTTAGTTTGTGAAGTCATAGGGAAGGTGAGGTCGCTGTAATTGTTGTTGTCTTGAGCAGGCAGATTGAAGCCATGTTTGTTGTCATGATCTCTGTTTAATGACGGCTCACAGTCCTCTTTCCTTAGTAAATTACCTCCCGGGAGCTTTAGCCCAACCGCCAGCAAACCCCGGTCCCCTGTGAGGGTCAGCCGAGCACGTCGAGCTGCTGGATGCCTGCTGCTGTTTAAATGTTCAGGTTTATTTACCTGCGGTGTAAAGTAGCAAAACCAGCGTGAGCATCCTGTGTTTGAGACTCAATGTGCGTTCAGAATAATTCACCTTCTTTTGTTCTCCTCTTGCGTGGGCACTTGCAGTATGTTTTATGAAAGGTTTTCCACGCGACGGTATCAAAGAATCAGAAGTATCTGAGCACTTCCGTCTGCTGCACCGTTCAGGAAACAGGGATTTTAATTTAATTGACTTCAGTTGGCCATCGCCATAGGGCAGGGGTCGGCAACCCTGGTCCCGGAGAGCCGCAGGGTGTCCTGGCTTTCGTCTCCACCTTAAAATAAGCAACCGATTCAGACCCAAGAAACCAGGTGAGGTGAGTTAACTGTGCAATCAACGGCTTTCATTGATCAATTAATGCCAAGTAACAACGAAAGCCAGCACACCCTGCGGCTCTCCAGGACCAGGGTTGCCGACCCCTGCCATAGGGGGTAACAGGTGTGAGTGCCTGTCTGTCTGTGTACATCGTTCCAGTTAGACTGCATTAAAGCCTCATTTGGCTTTTTCTGTTGTTTGTGGCCTGAGGCAGTGTGATGCCAGTAATGAGCAGAGTATGCAGTGGTCCCTTTGAGTGGCTGAGTTGGGAAAATCAGATGGGGCGATCTATAACCACAGGGCCGCTAGAGCGCAGGTTTACTTCAGCTTCTTATCGCTGGTTTCTAACCAAATAAAAAAATGAGATGCATTTAGTTTATTTATAAGATATCACATCATGTATTATCCCTCCTCATTGTTGTCTGAATCCCACCCGTCCCCTTATCAACCAGACTGTTACTTCTTCTCATGACCTTTGACATTTAACCTACACCTGCTCTGTCCAATCGGGCATTCAGTGACCCCGTATGCTGAATCTGACCTCGTTCCACATGCTTATGTTGGTCCATCCTAATGGCTAGAGGCGTTATCTTCTCCTCTACGGGTCACTTCCTGTGAATGACTGTGAGTGACACTTCCTCTTCTCGCATCTGCAGAGGCATGTTGTGGAGACATATTTTGGATTTGACGAGGAGTCGGTGGATTCCGAGACCTCGTCCCTGACGTCGTACACCACTGACCGCACGGACCGGACCCCCGCCACACCAGAAGAGGACCTTGAGGAGGTGAGACCCCCGCTCTCTCATAAACAAACATGTACATCCATCCACTCACTGCACCATCCGTGCCGCCAGAAACATGTACATGTCATTAAAAAATTTCAATGGTGGGCATGGAATCACTTGTTTATTTCTTATCTAACCCCCTCTGTATATTTTCTGAGGTGCTGAGTTTAGTTGATGACACTGCCATTACTCACGTACAGAGTAGCAGTGCAGCATAATGCTAAGGGCACTGGGCTTGTTATTGTGAGGTTGTTGCTAGGTAGATTTAAATCCAAGATGGGGCTTTGTCGTTATGCCCTTCAGCGTGGGTAACCTGAAATGCATCAGTCAGCTATACACATAGTGTATGTAGAAGATTGTGACCTGTGATAAGAGAGTTTGCTACATGGGTAAAGTGTAGAAATATAAGGTGGTTGACTGGACCTGAATGGTGAGAGTTGTCTCAGTGTTGAGGGAGCGTGCGATGGGTCTTGTCTCACGGGGTCTTCCTCCGTTTCCTGTTCTGTTGCAGGGCATTTCGCGGGAGGAGTCGGAGCTGCGTTTTCGGCAGCTGACGCGAGAGTACCAGGCCCTGCAGCGGGCCTACGCCCTCCTCCAGGAGCAGGTTGGAGGAACGCTGGACGCCGAGCGAGAGGCCAGGGTGAGGGGCACCATCAGCCCAGAGTCCAGTTCTCCTCATTCAGACCGCAGAGTTCATCACACCACTGAACACTGCGCGCGTGTGTGTGTGTGTGTGTGTGTGTGTGCGTGTGTGTATGGTATGTACATGTGTGTGCATGTACGTGTGTGTGTGTGTGTGTGTGTGTGTGTACATGTACGAATGTGTTTGTGTGTGTCTATGTGTGTGTGTGTGTGTGTGTGTGTGTGTGTATGGTATGTACATGTGTGTGCATGTACGTGTGTGTGTGTGTGTACATGTGTGTGTGAGTGTGTGTGTGTGTATGTACCTGTGTCTGTGTGTGTGTGTGTGTGTGTGTGTGTGTGTGTGTGTACCTGTGTCTGTATATGCACCTGTGTCTGTGTCTGTGTGTGTGTGTGTGTGTGTGTGTGTGTGTGTGTGTGTCTGTCTGTATATGCACCTGTGTGTGTGAATGTGTATAGTGAATTGTATTGAGAAGCACTCACATCACCGAAGCTGCACAGTCATTACTCTGTGTTGGGGATCAGCATGCTGTCAGCCTTGATTTAATTTGCAGATAGCACACAGTCCCCCATCCTGTCTGTGGCTCATTCTCCCTCTGTAATGATGTTTACGATTGTGCAACTCAGCAGGATTTGACTTTTAGTCCCAATTAATCCTGTCACTGGGGCAGGGCTGTGCGGTTCCTGTTGCTCGGGTGTATTCCCTGGTGCCTGAGTATGATACCTTATTGAGGTGTTTGGGCTGTGAGTGGGTGGTTGTTGTCTTGACAAGAAAGATTTCCTGAATCCTCAATGCTATACGATCCAGCTGGCTGGCGTGCTATAGGTACAGTTTCAGGGACGCATTTCTTAGGCAAGGGTCTCAGAGTTATCACTGTTGGACGGTTGTGGTGGCGGGGCTTGAGGACATGGAGGTGTGGTTGATCTGCTGTGTTCGGTACGCCCACAGACGCGGGAGCAGCTGCAGACAGACCTGACGCGCTGCCAGGCCAAGATCGAGGACCTGGAGAAGTCCCTGGTGGAGCGGGGGCAGGTAACCCGAAAACAAGATGGGGGCAGAAAAAGAGGCGGGGAGAAAAAGGCGCTATTTCCTGGTGTAAAATGCAGCTATGACCAGGTTGAACTGGTCAACCAGCTTTCCAGCTGTTTCAAAACGTAGCGTGAGCTGTTTTTGTCAGCAGGGCTGTGCTTTATCGCTAGGTCATTCTCCTCATTCTGCACGGTTTTTTGACAGCCCCATCGTGTCATCCTACATACATACAGTATTATACTGTATTGTACTGATTTCTGCAGGAAAAGGAAAGGCAGTTCATTTAAAATCATATGGGTTTGTTCATTGCCATGACACACATTGATTTGATTTCTTAATCAAAAATAAGAATGGCAGTGGCAGAGCAATTACAGTGTGCAGTGAATATATTTGTTGCTTGTGGCATTACTAAATGATTGATTTACCAAGTATTGACATGCAGTTATTGGTTTATTGTTGTAGTTGTGAGCAAAATGGTGCATTTCTGTCAATTTTGTTTGTGCATATTGTTTGTTCATCATCCAGTTGGCTTGCTGCCTGTGTATGTTTTTGTTTTTTTTCTTCATGGTTCCCATTCATTGGCTGAGCCCTTTCACCTACACACTGCTATCACACTTCTGCATGGCTCTGGCTTTCTGTATGAAAGTATGTTTTGTATAATAAAGCTGATTGACTCATCTCTGCATACAGTATGCTGCACTGGATCAATAACATTCAGTTCTGTCAGGTCATATTTTTTGTATGTTTAATCCTTTCATGACTCCCTCCATTTTGCTGTGTGCATTGTTATTTCTTCATGCATTTCTTATAGAAATGGTTAAAATGCCAAAGTGAGTTACAGAGATAATGTTAATCTGTGTAAAGTGTTGTGTGAAGTACGTCTCAGGCCTTGTGCTGTGTTTAATGCGGTACTGTGTGTGAACTGATACCGTCTGCGTTCTGGTTACAGGACTCCAAATGGATAGAAGAAAAGCAATACCTCATCAGAAGTAACCAGGATCTCTTGGAGAAGGTACTTCCCCTTTCGACCCTCTCGTTTTCTCTTTGGATCTCTGTCCCTGGAATACTCTCAGACATCTCAACTGGTCAGTTAACGTTCACTTGTGATTACAAAAATGTGAAATGTGATTTATGTTTTAAATTGATGGAACTACAATGGGAAATTGGTGCAGACCTTGAGATATAGTGAAACAATGAAAATATAGTTTTATTAGTGAGTCTGTTTGTGGGGTTCTTGAATTACGCTTCAAAACCCTAAGGTTGGTTTTCAACATTCTTACATTAGGCCTCAAGAACGTATGGTCTGTTAATTGGGTTAACAGTTAACAGAAGATAAAAGGTTTGTTTACTGGATTAATAAATTAGGCTTCAGAAGTAAACGGCATGTGTATGAGGTTCTTAAATTAGGCCTCAGAACCAAAACCGCTTGTTTCGGGGGTTCTTAATTTAGGCCTCAAAACAGAAAGGTTTGTTGACGAGGCTCTTCGGCTGGCCCTCAAACCTTTAAGGGACTGCGGCAGACACCGGAACTCCTCACTGCCTCCGTGTTGAGCAGATTCATCAGGCGAGTTTGACGTGCTCAACAGCGGCGCTCAGATGAGTCCAAGAAAGGCTGAGTGCCGTCTCTCCCTGCAAACTTAACCATAACCACGTTTCCAACCATAAATCAACCGGCCAATCAATGCGCCACTCCCTGAACAAACTTTATTGTTCCCAGTAGGCCGTTTGTTAATTGTGCAGCAGTGTGGCGCAGCGCAGCGGAAGGGCATTAAAAGTGAGATACATCTGTTTAAAAATGTGCCTGTATATACATTAGGCTCATAATACATGCAGCAGAAAGCAGACTCTTGCTGCATTAACCTGTTCAGTCCTGCAGTCGCCCTGTTTTCAAGCCTTTGCACTGCAGTGTCAGCTGCCTGAGCTTGGCTCAAAGTCAGGCAGGCGTTTGCGATGCGCTGTGCTGATTACTATCAAGGGAGTTAATAAGGTCACGGAGCCCTTCCCCCTCATCTCTCCCTCTTTTGCTCCATTTATCCCCCTCTCTCCCTCCCCTTCCCTCTTTCCTGTCTTTTCTGTCTTCCCATTCTCTTTCTCCTCTTCTTGTGTTTTTAAACCGCTTACCTGCTCCCTCCCTCCCTCCCTCTCTCCATTGGGGCTGCGTGATGACGTAGTGGTTAGCGCTGTTGCCCTCCAGGAAGGAGGTTTTGGGTTCCAATCCTGGCAGGCCAGACACTCTCTGCGTGGAGTTCGCATGTCTTCCCTGTGCTAGCGTGTTCTCCCCGTGTTCGCGTGGGTTTACTCCGGTTTCCTCCCGCACTCAAAGACATGCGTGTCAGGTTAGGTGTGGTCCTGCCGTTGCCCTTGACCCAGGCACTGGCCTCAGAACTGGAGCTGGTCCCCCGGCACTGTGGCTGCCCACTGCTCCTAGGTAGTTAAGATGGGTCAAATGCAGAGGACACATTACCCCATGGGGTTTAATGAAGTATATCTTATCTTATCCCAATCACTATCCCTCCCTCCTCCATCTCTCCTACCCTTCCTCCCTCTCTCCATCCAACTCTATATCCCTCACTCCCCCATCTCACTCTGTGTCCCTCCCTCCCTCCCTCCCTCCCTCTCTCGTGTTGTAATGGCTCAGAATGGCCGCTCTGCTCCCTGCGTGCTGACAGGCCGGTCTCAGTACAGTCTCCTCCCTCTGTTGCTCAGATCAGGAAGATGGAGCGGGATGAAGGCCGTCTGCTGACGGAGGTGCAGGACGCCCGGGACCAGAACGAACTCTTAGAGTTCCGGGTCCTGGAGCTGGAAGTAAGAGACTCCATCCCCATTCCCAAACTACCCAACGGGACCGATGTGGGGTTCCAGTCCAAACTCGGAACCTGCATACAGTGATGAAAACAGCACACACACACACACACACACACACACACTCTCACACACACACACACACACACGCATGCACACACACACTCACACACACACACACACGCACACACATGCACACACACTCACACACACGCGCACACACACACGCGCGCGCATTCTCATGTGTGCATCACTGGAACTTTGTTAGCGGTCCATCGAGTGTATTTTACTGCCTTAATGTCAACGTGTGTCTAATTTTGTGGCTATTTTTTTAATTGAAAGATGTACATTTTTATTATAAATAAGGTGAATATAATTTTCATGTGAATAAAATTTGTTTATCTATCAACTTGTTTACCCACCTCATTGTTCATTTTGGTCTGTGCTTCCTGCATGCGGTTTTATTTAAGTTGAATGCACATTATTATATGACTGTATATTGAACTCCACAATGCAAAAAAAAATCCCAATGGCAAGTTTATAAATCAATAAATCCTTTGTACACAGGTTGACGGACACATATTGACATTTTATTTGTGCACCTGCATTATTATGTTTACATATGAAACATGTTGCATGTCACATATCGCAAGTGATCTTCTTGTACAGTCCCATTAAAGTATAGATGACAAAACAAAGAGGGATTGGTGGAATTCGTATCAGTCGTCGTGGCAACATTATTTTTTCAAGAACCCTGTTATTTTTGGTTTCCTTCTCATGTTTTATTCCATTCAATTGGTTTGCAACCCACCCTTTAAAAAAGTCCCCACCCCCTCACCTGGTTCATTTCGACAGATCCTTCGCATGCTTTCTGATTCATGTAAGTACCCTTTGAGACGATTGCGTGCATGTTCCAGCGTCAACTAACTCCTTACTCATATTCCATCTATTTTGTTTCGCCAACCGCATTTCCGTGATCGTACAGTGTAACCCGGCTTTTTGTTTGTGCCATTTCATCATCTGTGTCGAAACTGTGCTACGTGGTCTGCTTTTAGACTTGGGGACGATTGGTCTCTGAGAGATAACTGGCAGAAGCTATGTCTGATTTCATTACGCCTTTTGCGGCCGCAGTGCCGTAACTGTGCTCCACGTCCTCTGGAGATCCGCCGCAGTCCCACCGCACTTCTGCCAGCTCAGAACCTTCTACCGCTCATTGTACCCCTTTATCTAAGAGGCACCGCACAGTTTTGTGGAATCGGAATCGGATGAGGCGCGAGGGCGGCAGTTCATTTTGGGAACGCTTTCCTCCGTAGGAGAGGGAGCGCCGGTCCCCAGCGTTCAACCTGCACATCGCGGCCTTCGCCGAGAACAACGGCAGCGCGCTGCAGCTGCACTGCCACCAGGAGGGCATCATGGTAGGGCACTTTCCCCCTCCGTTATACTCCTACCCCACAGTGTTTTTTTTTGTGACTGCATTCTGGTAGTGTAACCCTCTCCATATTAGCATAAGCCAGTGTTAGTTCACTGTCATCTAGTGGCCATGTTGTGCACCTGCCCACATCTATGTCTGTGGTGTAAAGGACCATGTTCCATAGTGTAGGTGGTGCGGACTGTACCGCCTTCTATACGTTCGTGCTTTTGTAATGAGTTTAATGGTCCGATAAATCAGTAAAGCTTGGCGGCAATGCATTCAAAGACGTAGTACCTTCATGGTGGCAGTGCAACACTGTAGTTTGGGAACAACTTGTAACCGAACAGTTTCTGGTTTGAACCCCAAGTGGGATAACAGGCTTGTATTGTTCTTTGAGGAACTTACTGTACTTAATGTGGGACCATAACATGTTAAAAAAAGCAAGAGTGTCTTTTGTTTAGGATGTAGTCATCCCTGAGCTTATGAAGAAACTAGACATCCTGGGAGACAATGGGGTAAGTGTTTATTCTCAGGTTTTCACAGTTACCAGAAGCATGATGAGATGCAGTATTTAGTGTTAGAAAAGCTGCATGTCAGCTTAGGGCGACAGGACCATGGAGGAGGAACAACAGCTTTCTAATTTAAATCCTGGGACGCCTGCTGTTTTGCAAAAAAGCAAAATATAATATAAGCAAAATATAAAGCAAAAAGTCTGATTCCTGATGGTAGCACACAAACCCCCATCCAGGTAGACCTTTTCATAAACAAAGCACAACATGGGCGGCCTGTAGCGTAGTGGTTAAGGTACATGACTGGGACACACAAGGTTGGTGGTTCTAATCCCAGTGTAGCCACAATAAGATCCGCACAGCCATTGGGCCCTTCAGCAAGGCCCTTAACCCTGCATTGCTCCAGGGGAGGATTGTCTCCTGCTTTGTCTAATCAACTGTACGTCTCTCTGGATAAGAGCATCTGCCAAATGCCAATAATGTAATGTAATGTAACGTAATGAGTCTTTCTGCAATGGTACACCTTACCAAGCTAGAGTTGAGAGCAAGTTTATGTATGCTTCTTTAATTCTGGTGGCACCTTACAAAGCAGCTAAGCCTCACTACTTGATAAAAAAAAAGTTCTACTAATGCAGTTCTGCTAATGCTTTGGAGAAGTTGGGTTCCTCAGTATCCAGTGGTTGGCTCTTATGTGTTTACATAATTCTGAGCAGGTTTCTGGAGTCTAACCTGGACCGTCCTTTCATTCTCTTGAGTAAAAACGTTTTCTCTCTCTGCTTCCCACAAGAACCTGCGAAATGAGGAGCAGGTGGCGGTGATACAGGCCGGGACAGTGCTTTCTCTCTGTGAAAAGGTAGCGATCCACTTAACAAGTGATGAAATTATAATCTATTTCCCCACACAACCTTCCCTGTTTGTCATCTGTGTTGAATAAAGATTTATTTTTACACACCATGTTTTATTATTTCTTTTCCCCCCTTGTCTTTCTAATGCAGGTTTGTTCACCAACGTCGCGTGATAATCAGAGCTTAATGCTGCTTTCAACCTACCTTTTCTCATTTTTGTTAAATATATTATTTGGTATGGAGATTAAGGAGTCAGGATGTAGAGCATATGCAGTTAACAGGATTTTTTTTTTTAAACAGATGTTTTTAAACCTGTGGTAGACAGCTTGTTTTTTTATGTTACTGACAGAGGTTATGGGGACATCTAGTGAACAAGTTGTAGAATGCATAGTTAATCTCTGCACATCTCTTCAATCACCAGATGTCCTACATTGCATTACTGTGAAGTTTATTAATACTGCAATAAACATGCATCTGTGATCAAGCTTCAACACAACACTCTCGCCGTGTTAATGTAATGTTATATAGGGGTGGTTATTTACAATGTACAGCAATTTAAATGGAGACTCTAGACCAGGGGTCGGCAACCCTGGTCCTGGAGAGCCGCAGGGTGTGCTGGCTTTCGTCTCCACCTTAAAATAAGCAACCGATTCAGACCCAAGAAACCAGGTGAGGTGAGTTAACTGTGTAATCAACGGCTTTCATTGATCAATTAATGCCAAGTAACAACGAAAGCCAGCACACCCTGTTGGTCTCCAGGACCAGGGTTGCCGACCCCTGCTCTAGACAAAAGGATTTGTATTCAGTGCAGTCCATAATATTTGGACAGTGACAGATTTTTTGTTGGTTTTTGCTGTCCTCTAGCAAACTGTAACCTGGCTATTCTATTCTTGAGGGTTTCCAGGAGTTTGCATCTTGTCGAAGGGTTCTTCTGTAATCCACTACACTGGTCTTCCGTGATCTACCATTTTGTATGCCATTGCTGTGCTCTTGCTTCTTAACAATGTTTTGGCTATGTCTCTGATTGATTTGTTGACATTTTTCAGCCTAATGATGGCTTTGCTGGCATTGACACTTCTTTGGTTCTCGAGAGAGACAACAACAGATTCCAAATGGAGATGGCACTCCTAGAATCAGCTTGAACTCACGATAAAATTTAACACACCTGTCCAAAAAACATTTGAGCAGCCAATTGTCCAAGTTTTTGGTCCCCTAACATTAGGGGGGGGCTTATCTGTAAAACTGGCTACAATTCCTACACTGTTCACCCAATATGGATGTAAAAACACTCAAATTAAAGCACTTTAATCACATAGTTTGTTTAACAACATTCTTGTTTTAGTTCAACTGTCTGTTTGCTGGAGCAGAGCGAAAACATACAAAAAAAATGTGTCACTGTCCTAATACTCATGGACTGCACTGTATTTCACAGCACTTGGTTCCCCTGGTCCATGAGAATCCCTCAAAATATTTTAATCCTGAAATGTAATGGATAGAGATGAAATACCCCAGTATCCTTTATAAGTAATGGATAATCTATATGTATTCTTAAAGCTTTTTTAAACATTGCTGTCCATCTTTATACATCATTCATTTGAAAATGGTACCTATTTACAGGATTATATAACATGCTATGCAAGACAGTGTTCACAAATGTATCGTGTTAGTCTCGACACCAGCTCAAAATATCCGCACACTGTCTTCAAAATGATTTGTGAAGTCTTTTCACGTGTACACTGTGGTCATTACAGTGTTGTAGAAATACATTGTGTAAACAAAATCATTTAGATTGATATGCAAATGACAATGCAATTCATCTTTCTTACAAACTCACAAGCATCTTCTAATGAACTCTCAAGTCTTAACCATGTAAGTATGCTCACTGGCTACTCCATTCAGTGAGTTATTATCAGTGATTGGTCAGTTATATTCACTACCAATAAAGAATGAGTGACACCAAACCAAGTACTTTTTCTTAAAAGATATATATATCTGGTCAGCTTTCCAACATTTAGTACATTCATCACGTCATTCTCCATACATGAAGTGTGTGGCTTCTGCATAAAGAGGCCTAGTGAGGCTGTGGCCAATAGACACACATTACGTCTGGAGTCGGACCTCCTTCCCCTGCTCTCCTGTCAGCTTTTCTCTGTTTCTTCTTCCTCTCCTCCATTCTCTCCCTCCCTCCAGTGGTTGAAACAGATTGACAACACCGAGGCGGCGTTAACGCAGAAGATGATTGACCTGGAGAACGAAAAGGTGAGGGACGGTGAGGAATCGAGTCAGAGCTCCAGTACGCCCGTTCTCCACACTAAAAGCCTGGCTAGACCAATGGTAAATGGTGAATGTCTGCATTTCTATAGTGCCTTTATCCAAAGCTCTGTACAATCGATGCTTCTCATTCACCCATTCACGCACCAGTGACGACTGGCTGCCGTGCAAGGCGCCAACCAGCTCGCCAGGGGCAATTGGGGGTTATATGTCTTGTTCAGGGACACTTTGACGAACCCAGGGCGGGATCGAACCCTCCGACTGCCAGACGATTGCTCTTACCTCCTGAGCCAATGTCACCCCCGAATAGACCATATGACCATTCTGGCTGGGTTGGCCTGTGTTAGAGTATTTCTGCTTCTGCTCCATTGGCTCCTACAGATTATATGGGTGTAAAAGCCAAGATGGATTTTGGCGGTAATTATGCTTTCTGGTTGTATTTATTGTTCCATTTTTTCCGCAATCCCTTTGTGAGGAATGTGGCTCTTTTTGTCACGGTGAGGGTCTGTGTTATTGCACACCACAGAGGCAGCCACCACTCAGCACCACCCCATGTCTGCTGATGGATTACTAATTGATAATTATAATGTGCAGTCCCTTAAACACATTGTGACCGTCTGCCCTCTTGAACTGAGGTGGAACATTCTAGCAATTAATCAAGCATCGGAGGACTGACGATGCAATTTTGTTCAAGAAAAACACTTACGGTGTCCTATAATGAGTGCCCAAAACACACACACACACACACACACACACCAACCTCCAAAATGGAACAAAACATAGTTAACATTGTATCAAACTGCGCCCACAGTGATGTCATTATCTCTGCCAGGACTTGTTCAGTAAACAGAAGGGATACCTGGAGGAGGAGCTGGACTACAGGAAGCAGGCCCTGGACCAGGCGTACATGGTAGGGAGAGGAGCCCTGTTTCTCCGCAGTGACTGGCAATGCATGCTGGGGGAAGACACTCCCAAAAGTGTTTCCTGTCACTAGTCCATCGCTGGAAAAGAGCGAGCCCTGCTTGTTTTTCCGGAGGATTATATTTTTGTTACAGTGAATTGTCATACCCATACGTTTTTTAACTCCAGAGTTTACTAATTACCCACTTGCCAACTAAACTTGTCAGGCAGTCATTTGAGCTGTACTTGAGCAAAACTTTGAGCTGTTTTTGAGTCAATAACTAGGCCTAAATCATTCTTTTTCGTTTTTTTACGCATTGTCAGAACTAAGTTCATATTTATAATAATAAAAGCAGATTATGTTATATCTGTACTTGGTTATTTTTGCAACACCAAAAGGACAAAATTGTTCTCCCTTGTATGAATCGTGCTTTCGAGAAACAGATTTGTTATACTGTAACAAGCATGAAGCAAGCATAGGGAACCCACCTACACCGTATGGTACAATGGGGATTTTGTTCTTTTCTGCAGTTATGGACTGATAATGTTACATTCGAGTAATTATAAGCTGTTCGCGCTATCAAGCAATCGTCGTTTGAATATGAAATGTGTATTTTTGTGTGACCTACTGTAGCATGTATATTCATGGGATACTGCATCTTTTACAACAATGTCCTTTTATGCAAGGCCGACGAAGAAAATAGATTTTAGTTATGGTTAGATAATTGGCTATCTGAAAATGCGTTTCGGAATTTACAAATCCTACCCCCACTCAAACTGCAACCACGCAATTGGTTAAAAAAAATAATGTTGGAGTTGGTCATTGAAGGATATTTTCTCGTTTCGTTTCAGCTAACCTTTGGCCAGATAAAGTGTAGCCTAACACCAATCTCTAACTAAGAGTTAGTGCTTTTAGTTACTAGGAGGAGATAAATTTGGAGAGCGGGCGCTAACAAACGGCTGGGCATAGATAAAACAAACACATCAGTTTTAAGACAATAGTCAAGTTGTGTGTGACGCTAAGATTTATTTTATTTTTTCCCCTCACAGTTATTATAGTTTGTTTACACTTTTAAAGCCTCACGTTCTTTAGATTAGCTTATTAACCACTACAATGCGCGGCACTTGTTCCACTTTTTGTATTTGTTGAGTTTGTGTGTACATGTATATGATTTATTCACTTTTTTCGGGGTTCCTTGTTTTTGTACAGCGGCGTACCTGTTTCCCCGCTATTTCTGTTACATCCATTGTCTTTTTTTCCCCTTTGTTTTGTGTTTTGATTTGTTGCGATTACAACGTTTGTATGTAATTTAAATTATCCTAGAGAATCCAGGAGTTGGAGGCCACACTGTATAATGCACTCCAGCAGGACCCGGGGAGCGGAGTGGGGGAATCTTTGACAGAGAGGCAGCAGGAGGAACTGAGGATAGCGGTGGAGAAACTGAGGAGGCAGATTCTCAGGCAGAGCCGCGAGTTTGACAGTCAGATCTTGCAAGAGCGCATGGAGCTTTTGCAGCAGGCGCAGCAGGTAAGTTTCAGTCGCGTTCGCAGGGAGCATACATAAAAGATGCAGTATCCCTGCAGGGAGGTGACATTAAATGGAGTCTGGGGACCCACTTGTAAGGCTTGGTAGTAGCGTTGGCTACTCTTACGAAATGTGTGCTGGAGAAAGTTAAGTAACTTTTAAGGCTTCGCGGAGAATACATGATTTTTAAAACACGGGATCGGTAATGTATGGTCAGATATTTAGGCAATATTGGTCACCTAATTTGATTATTAAGGACAATAAATAAATGTACTCAATGATCAATGACCTTACAGTATAGCCTACCAGAGCAAACAGTAGTCTACAAGTAGGCTAAATATCAGGCTATTCCTTTATTAGGCTATATTTAGTCTTTTTTTATTCTTGTCCTCAAATAATAATTTTATATTTTGGGGTAAAAGTGAATTCTAAGAATATGAATGCGATTTATTTTCGCTTTAACATATGGTTGTTCTGAATAAAACTGGTGACACTATCCGAATTATGAATCCAAAGTAGGAATTATAAATGTAATTCAATATTTTAGTTTTCAGTAACTATTTAATAATATAGTGTAGAAATGTATCAGTAGTGATGCTGTGAAGTTTAATTCAACTGCTTACCTGCAGCCACACATGGACATGTGTTGAAGAAATGCAACCCAAACGCGTCACTGAAAAACTTAATGACCGATTTTTGTGTTCCATCCATGCACTGGAACTGCAAAACGAATGAACCAGTCAAATGCTACTACATCTGTCGACTAAGTCCGATTTTAGCCTACTTGAAGACCGTACTTCATTTGCAATACTATCCTTTCCGTTTACGCGCGTGTATACTATTTACGTAATGGTAGAAGGCGTTTCCATGGTAGTGGCATGCCGTCCACACCCCGCCCCCCAATAAAAAAAATAATGAAAAAAATCTGACTTTGTGTTTATGCCATCGAGATGTTTATGCGAGACGCACAGGCATTGTCTCCCGCAAAGCTAACTACCTGTTCGAATAGAAGTGTCAGACTGGTAGCTGGAGGGTTGTAAAGTTCTGGACTGCACTCGTTGATTTACCTCTCCAATATGGCCAAAGCAGTCATTATTTACGGCGCAATTAACAGCTCCGTTCCTGAACAATGGCGCAATTGTTCACCATTGGCCTGTCTGTCCGCATTTAATGTGTATCTGAAGTTGCCTGTTCTGAAGCAAAAGTCATTAAAATAATTACTCATATTATTCAGACCATATGATTTTCCTCTGGAGTTTTTACTGGTCCTCCTTCAAGACAAGTGGCAAGGACTGCGCTTCATTCAGCCAATAGTTTGATTAACCCAAAAACACAATTACTCTCCGAATTGAATGTTTAAGGAAAGTTAATTCAACACCAGGGTTTAGAGGCAACCTTCAAGCACAGTTTTCATAGCCCCTTATATTTCTGTATTAAGGGAAGTTTCAAAAGGGTCAAAAATAACGCTTCCTTGCCAGACCCTCTATGATGAAGCCTCTTCATTGAATTTTAAACCTTAAATCAATGCTATTTGTTTAGAAACAACCTGTGGTTATTTTTTTTCCCAGCATGTCATAATTCAAAACTTATTACATGATTGTCCAGATTGAATCATAAAATATCAGAAATCATCAACTAAGGAAGCAAAATAAATAAAAGGGAAACAACAACAACTTTGCAGCTGCCTTTAGCAGTCCTCAGATCCTCTCAATACTCACCAAGATGGAGGCAAATCGGCTCAAGTCCTGGAGGACCAAGGAGGGAGTCATTCACCATTGTTCTGGGCTGCTGGTTGCCATGGCAGCCACAGCTCACATGCCGTTGGGATATATGGGATGAGAATGCGGCAGTCGTTTCAGCGCTTTGCCGAACAACTTTTTACAGAGGGCGACACGTCTGTGTTTCACCAGTTAAACTGGCTGTAAAAACAGGCTGTGTGAAGCAGGATCTGCCCCTGGGAGCACTGACTGCACTGGCCCGGATTACAACCCCTTCCCTCTGTCTTTGATTTGGGTTGCAGAGAGTAAGAGAGCTGGAGAATAGGATTGAAATCCAGAAAATACAAATCAAGGAAATAGAAGAAAAGGTATTTTTGCACCTTTTTCCGTTTTTTAAATATGCATGAGAGTGGACTGGAAGCTTTAGTTGCACCGTGCTTGTAGTTTTAGTGTACGCTCATTGAGGTTGTTCTGTCGTGCTATGAGTACGCGATTAAAACGCAACCTTGCAACACCTTTCTCCACTAGACCTGAATTGAAGTGATTGTTGCTAACTTGTCTTTCTCACTGTTCATTTATGGATTGGTGATGTTGTGATGTTTTTTGTTTTCCGTGTTGGGACGGCTGCATGTCAAAGCACTGCAGTTATGCGACATCACTGAGAAAAACTGTCATTGAGCCAAATATGTCAAGGCTGTTTTTCAGGAACTGAAGCTAACAGAAGTGATTTGTTGGGTTTTGTGCCTGTTGTCATGGGAATGGGAAGACATTTGTCTGTTAGTGCTGTGCAGTGGGGTTTTTTTTTTGTAGTTGTGTGTTGCACTGCATTTCAATGTGCTTCTACTTGGACAATGATGTAACACTTCTCTCATTTTCTCCCCTGTCCACCTGCCTATCGTATTCCTGGAAAATTCTTCGTTATTTTACCTTATTTTTTAGTTTTTGTTCCTCTTTTTATTTTTCTCCTTAGCCTTTATTCTTTGGCCTTAGCTACCCCAGTTTGGCCAAACAGCAGGTAAACACACAAGCATTGTTGTCATTACTTTTTTATTTTATTCATGTTCATGTCATTCTTGAAAAGACTTGCAAAAATGTACAAAAATAAAATGTTATTTGCAATTTCATACAATAGTAGCTCCATAAAGAAAGTCTTAAACCTGAGGCATACGGTATGTGTATTTTGTGTGGAAAAATATGCACCCAGTACTAGATGCATGTTTTTAGGATTATGTCAGATTAGCGTTTGCATTTTATCCAGAGCCATTTAGGGTTGATGGAATGTCATTAACCCTGGGAGAGTTTAGTTTGTGTGTGAGCATTGTTCTGCGATAAATGCTAATTTCCCCCTTGTGGTTAATTTATGCAGTTATTCATGGCGGAGGGGGAGAGTAACCGGGTCTGTGTCTCTCCCGTCAGGTGCTGAAGTGCTCCCGGGGGACATGAGTACCGTGGTCACCACTCTCATGTCATTCAGTTAAATTGTCAAACGTTGATTTTTTTCCACATTTCAAATGGACACACTTTAAAAAAAGTAAAAAAAAAAAAAAAAAAATAAAAAACATATTTTTTT
This sequence comes from Conger conger, assembly GCF_963514075.1. Classification (NCBI taxonomy): domain Eukaryota; kingdom Metazoa; phylum Chordata; class Actinopteri; order Anguilliformes; family Congridae; genus Conger; species Conger conger. The sequence continues at coordinate 56,981,487 of NC_083767.1, read as the reverse complement.
ATACAAAGATAAAATGGCCTTTCAATGAGAATATCTGTGCACTTTTTTTTGGAAAAGAATCACCCATGGAAACAAAATGAAATCTATGAAGACTTTTACAAACAAACGGTGGTGATTTTACTAAGAGAAACAAATAAAAAATTCAAAGTTCTTTTCAGAGATTAGCTTCCTGTGATCCGAACACAAGTCTCTGCGAACCAAATTGTACAAGTTGAATAAAATCCGATGATTTAAAAACAAGCACATTTCAGAAGCCTCGTGATGGAAGAGGAGCTCCGGGCGGACTCAGATTTGGGGAACAGACCGGGAGGGTGTGAGGGCATCTTAGCGCAGACTGCAGAGGGGCCGCTCACGACCCGTCCCTTTGGGCGCAAACTTCAGCTGGCCGGCCTGCAGGTGAGAAAAACGGTCATGTCTGCGGACTCTAGCATCGGAGACGCGGAGACCCCAGACGTTGTTGGGGAACCACGGGGCCACAGGGAGAGGGTCTCGGACTCGGAGGGTCTCCTAAAGAACAGAGAGGGCGCTGAGCGGGACCTGAGCCGCCGGGCGACCGGGCCGGGCCGGCGTCTGGCCGAGAGAGGCCGCGAGGAGCGCCTCCCGCTGGCCCGCTGCGCCCGGCTGAAGGAGGCGCTGCGGCAGAAGGAGGCGCTGCGGCAGAAGGAGGTGCAGGAGACGCGGCCGCAGGAGAGGTGCGGCCGGGCGGAGGCGCTGCGGCAGGAGTGGGAGACCTCGGAGGAGGTGCCCGGGGAGCGGACGCAGACGCCGGTGGGGGAGGTCGCCGAGCGGGACGCCGTCCGGGTCCGGCTGGAGGAGGCGCACCAGGACATGACGCGGCGGGTGGAGGAGATGTCCCGCTGCAAGAGGAGGCTGGAGGCTCGCATTCAGCAGCTGGAGAAGGAGTTGGCGGGGGTGGGGTCCGAGGCAGACGATCCGGGGGTGACCGAGAAAAGAGTCAGGAAAATTCCCAGTGCGAGTGACCTTGATGACCTTGTCCAGTCCGGAGGGGGAGTGGACTTACCCGATAGGGGATGGGAGGTGGTTCACCAAAGCATCCAGGAGGCCAAATCACCAGAGGAGAGTCCTGTCCCAAATACGGACGCCTCAAGTTCTAGGGTAGCCCGTCTGGAGGAGCTTCTGGAACTGCGGGAGGAGACGGTGGCGGAGTCGCAGGGCAGGCTGGGAGGTCAGGAGCGGCTCCTGAGGGAGATGGAGGAGACCCAGCGACGTCTCTCTGCGTGGAACGAGGAGCTGGGCGAGGAGGTGCACCGCTGGAGGGTCCGGGGCTCCAGAATGGACCAGCGGGAGGGGGAGTGGAGGGCGGAGGCTGCCCAGCTCAGGGACACTATAGCCCAGCTGGAGACTCTCAGCTCTAGCCTTGAGTCCAAGCTTAAAACCAAGGCGTCCGAACTGCAGGCTCTGGAGGCCGCCAAGGAGAGGGAGGTGTCCGGCCTCTGGGCCGACCTGCGGAGGCTGACCGCGGAGCAGTCGGTCAGGGAGGCCGCCTGGCTGAGCGACAGGCAGGGTCTGGAGGCGCGGCTGAGGAAGAGGGGCGAGGAGCTGGAGGTCTCTGAGGAGGAGCAGTGTCGGCTGAGGCAGGCGGAGGCGGCTCTCGTGCAGCAAACACGGAGTCTGGAGGCGGAGCTGACACACCTCTCTCAGCTCCTGGGCTCCACGGAGGACTCCCTCGCCAGGGAGAGACCGGCAGCCTGCACCTCCAGGAGCCAGCTCGCCTCCGCAGAGCGGAGTGACAGAGTGCTGCAGGAGGAGACGGCTGCCCTGCACATGACAATCAAGCACCTGCAGGAGGTGAGTGACCTTCTTGATCCTCCTAACGCTAACACTCTTGTGTCGCTGTTTGCACAACTAACACGTGGAGCATGTCAGCTAGCTGTCTGTTACACAGAGAATTAAACTCTCACAGGGTGCTGTTAAAATGTGTTGCAAATAAAGTTGGACTGAATTCAGTCAAATCACAAAATACATTTATAAAAATTTTCTCAGGACTGTGACAGCAAAGCATGTTTTTACAGCACCACTGTGAAGAGTCATGCATCAGTTACCTTTTTATGTCTTACTGCACATGTGAAATTATTTTATGAAGTGACCCCTCCCTTAAGAAAGAAGAGCAACACACATGTAGCACACACACACACACACACACACACACACACATGTACTCTCACACATACTCACATACACACAAACACATACACATGGACAGTATATGTAAGCATTACTCCTGACTGGTGTGTACAGTGGAGTGCGAGGGTAACCTGAGAACAGCTCATTCATACTGCATGTCTGTGGGGCCAGTGGCTGGCTGTTTTGAGTCGTAAATAATTGACCCGTGCTCACTGCGCGAAACAGCCGGTTCATGGTGCCCGCGGGGCTGTGCATGCTAGGACCACGAGGTCGCTGCTCGTTTTCGGGTCAGGGGCGTGGTGGGGTGTCCGACGGGGCCATGGCGCTGCCCGTGGAGAGGGAGCGGGAGCGGGTGAGGGAGCAGGAGAGGGAGCTGAGCTGCAGCCTGACGTCCCCCGCCTCGCGACAGCTGGTGAGCGTGAAGCTTCAGGTCGACGCCTCCGGGTCTTTTCAGGAGCTGGAGCTGGAGCGGGCGCGGGCGCGGAGAGACAGGCCGGCCCCCCTTCCCGAGGAGCCCGCAGCGCTGGGGGAGGCGACCCCCGAACTGCGAGCGCTGTCGCAGAGGGTGAAGGTCCTGGAGCACACCCTGAGGGACAACATAAACACGTTCACGGAGTCCGAGGCAGCCCTCCAGAGCAGGTACAGTTGCTGCTTTACAGGACTGCTCCTTACTCTGAACACTAAATTATAATGCTGTTGTAATAGTTTAACTAGGCCGTGCTTGAATTAAGTTAGCAGTGGTCTGTTGTGCCTCTTCTGAATACAGTCCAAGGTAATGAGTACCTAGGCACTCTTCATTTGAAATTGATAGTGCGTATTTTATGTTGTAGTTTTTTCCCCTCAAATGACCGGCAGGCATTGTCAAAAAGATTAGAAAAAGGTCAAGCAGCAAGCACTGTATATAAAGATATACTTCGTGGAGAGTTAGACTGCACATAACACCGTGTATGTAACTACGGTGCGGCACATCGCACGGTTAGGGCTCCGCTCAGCGTGGCGTGTTTTTCTCAGGATTAAAGAGCTGGAGGTGTCTGAGAGGAACCTGCTGGTGAAGGTGGACGACCTCTCGGAGAGGTCTGACCGCCTCCGGCGCGGCCCGCCTCGGCACCGGCAGGAAGAGACGGCGCACGCGCTCAGAGAGGAGGTCCGCAGCATGGTGAGCGCTTGCAGCCGTTTCCACGGCCACACCACAGGGCTCTTAATCATCTACGTTTACGTTTACGGCGTTTGGCGGACGCTCTTATCCAGGGCGACGTACAGTTGACTAGACCGAGCAGGAGACAATCCTCCCCTGGAGCAATGCGGGGGTTAAGGGCCCGACAGCTGTGTGGATCTTGTTGTGGCTACTCCGGGGATTGAACCACTGACCTTGCGGGTCCCAGTCGTGTACCTTAACCACTACGCTACGGGCCGCCCCTGCACACAGACAGACAGACGGACAGACAGACATGTGACAGACATGTGTCCGTATAGGTCCTCCTGAGAGGCCGATAGGACTACTTTATCCTGTATTGCAGTCGATGCTATATTCACAAATGACCAATATTTAGCTTTTCTGATAAGAAAATGTTGTTACTTGGACTTGTTTTGATGGCAGTGTTCCGAAAACTCTGTCACTCTGCATTGATATTGACATTTGAATAAAACAAAATGTAATTATTGGTTCATTCTGTTCCTTATCTTGGAAAAGAAAAATTAACCCCCCCCCCCCCCCCATATGCTATTAATGCAATTAAAACATTTTCATCTGATCTTGCATGCTATATAGCTAGATTTGTTGAATCTGTAAGCATCTATGTTGAATTCTCGGGCTCCCAGTCCGATGACGTTGGACCAAACGAGGTGTAGTAGGGCAAAATGAAAATGAAAATGTTTGCCTCCGGTTCACACCTGAGTGTATTCGTGACCGCCCTGTTGCCAGGCGCTGGATAAAGAGCGGGGCGACCGGGCGTGGAAGGACCGTCTGCGCCGCTGCCAGAGCCAGACGAGGGCGAAGGAGGAGGAGATGAAGAGGCAGTCGGAGTACTTCGAGCACTACAAGCGGAAGCTGCAGCAGAAGCTGGGCTTCTCCAAGGAGCGCGAGCAGAGCCTCCAGGGCCGCGTCTTCCAGCTGGAGCGGCAGCTCGTCGACCTGACGGCCTCCGCCGCCCAGCTGCGCACGGAGCTGGGGAGACGGGCCCCCGCGGCGGCCCCGCGCCTGGGGGAGGAGGAGGAGGAGGAGGAGGAGGAGGGCGGCGGCCCGGGGAACCGGGGGCGGCTGGAGAGCTCGGTCGGCACGCTGCGGGCGGACCTCCGGGAGCTGCTGGGCCGGGAGGAGGCGGGGCTGGCCGAGCGGCGGGCGCTGAGGGACGCGCTCCAGGACGCCGAGGACAACGTGGAGTTCCTCTCCCACAAGCTGGAGGACTTCCGCTCCCGCATACACCAGCTGAAGCTGTCGGAGAGCGCCCTGCTGGAGGAGGTGGAGGAGCTGGCCGAGGAGAACGAGCGCCTCCGCGGGAGCCTGCAGGTCGCGCACCAGCCCGCGGGCCCGGGCCCTGCCCCAAACCCTGCCCCAAACACCACCACAGCCCCTGCCTGTGGGCCACAGCCCGGGCACCAGGCCCCAAACCCTGCCCCAAACACCACCACAACCCCTGCCTGTGGGCCACGGCCCGGGCACCAGGCTCCGGGCCCGGTGGACAGCACTGACTCGGTGAGTCTTGTGAAACACCGGCCGCTTCACAGTGCACCGCCTCACAGGGGTCAAAGGTCACCATCCACAGTCACGTGATGGCAGAGCTTTTCTAGGGTTGTATTCTTAATGAGTGTATGTTTTAGCTCGACATTAAGGCGGTTTATGTTTCTGTTTTTTTTCCTCCATTGAACTGCCCCTTAGTCTTAAAATATTCAGAATACTAAGAAAAAATGACTTGAGCTTTTAACAGCTGAGGGTGTCACACCGGGAGCTGATTCTGAGAGAGAGAGAGGGATGGAGAGGGTGAGAGAGAGAGAGCGCAAGAGAGGGGAAGAGGGATGGAGAGAGAGGCAGTCAGATCAGGGGAGAGACGGTGAGAGAAAGGTAGGGGAAAGTCAGTGCGGTGGAGACAGTGAGGTATGATCCTATCTCTCAGTCCAAGGCCGAAACAGATGTGCATGTTTCTCCTGCTTCCCAATAAAATAAATATACCGTTCCCCCAAGGCTGGGTGACTCTGGCTACCATTAGCCGATGCTGATTTGCCAGTCTGTACGCGAGGTGTGCAGGGCTTCACGGACAGAGGCTGGAGAGAGGGAGAGGGAGAGGGGTCAGAGTTTTAGAGAGTTTACACGGAGTGGAGGGACTGAGAAACGGAGAGAAAACGAGCAGCAGGTCAGCAGGATCAACCAGGAAGCTGTGTTTGTTGGATGAGCAGTGGCGTTGCTCTTCAGAGGTCCAAAGGAGAACCTTTTGAGTCCTGTTTGGCACGTCATGACCGGTCAGTGAAATTATTTCACTGTAGAATACAAGAGAGAGTGAAAATGTTTTAATCTGAAACTGAGTGGAAGAGAAATCCTTCTGTGGTGGTTTTCAGTTAAGCGTGCCACTGGAGATTAGGCACATGTTGTAGGTGTGTGCGTTGTGGATTATGGGTTTCAGAGTCCAATACCATGCAGGAATGTTCATCTGATTAACTGCCGAGGGGCCAATGGGACCTGAGGCCCTACTGATCACACTGATTCTCACGGTTACCTCTTTGTGACCCTGCATGCATGTGCCCATCTGTGTGTGTGTGTATACATGTATATGAGCATGTGAGTTTATGTATGTACAGCTCCATCATATTTTGTATCTTTATGTGTGTGTGCGCGTGTATTTGGGTGTGCACCTGTGTGTGTGTGTGTTAACAATCTGTGCCTTATGGCTGCTAAGCAATATTCCATGAGGTGTCTGATAGGCTGTTACCCTTTCTCATTGTTGGCCAAATTAAGTCATAAGATCATAAAAATGATATAATATTCACCATCATATTCATGGTCAGCGGTGTGTTATTCTTGTAGTTACCGTCCCTGTAACACATGTTGGAGTTGTTTTTGGTGATGAACGCAGTTGTGTGAAGTGGCGACATGGCTCAGGAGGTAAGAGCAGTTGTCTAGCAGTCGGAGGGTTGCCGGTTCGATCCCCCGCCCGGGCTGTATCGAAGTGTCCCTGAGCAAGACACCTAACCCCCAAATGCTCCTGACGAGCTGGTCGGCGCCTTGCATGGCAGCCGATCGCCTTCGGTGTGTGAGTGTGTGTGTATGAATGGGTGAATGAGAAGCATCAATTGTACAGCGCTTTGGATAAAGGCGCTATATAAATGCCAACCATTTACCATTTACCAAGTGTGCTCCTGGACCTCGCAGATGGGGTGTGTGGTGCTCGGAGAGGAACGGCTGCAGTCGAGACGGGACGACCTGCCGGACCCAGCCGGGAACAAAGCCGTCCAGACCCCCTCCATAACGCACTGCATACGAGAGGCCATCGCTGTTGCCAGTGCGTAACGCCCTTCTGCTCTCAGGCTCCCTATGCGCACTCAGAAATAGACTGGGAACGAGTGGTGGCAGCATTGATTATGGGATTAAAACTGTGTAATAAAAAGATGACACTCAAAACTAGCATTACATGAACTGAAGCAGTGTAAGGAGGAGCTGGAGAAAACTAAGGCAGAGGTTGGGCGTTCCTGAATACTGCTATTCGTGTTCCATTACATTACATTAATGGCATTTGGCAGACGCTCTTATCCAGGACGACATACAGTTGATTAGACTGGCTATACCGGGGATCGAACCGCCAAACTTATGGGTCCCAGTCATGTACCTTAACCACTACACTGCAGCAAAAATGCTCATGTGCTTTGTTCTAACAGAGCTCTTACTCGACAATATGGACTCCGTAATACATGTCTACGTGTGCCTCCTTAAGCGTTGAAATGTGTAATGTGTGCACAGGTACATTCTTGTGTAAATTGTGTCCGTGTTTGAATGTGTGCTGTGTGTTGTGTGATGACAGAGCTGATCCCTCATTTCGGGGGCTCGTCGCGGTGCTCCTGTGAGGGGCTGCTGGAGGGCTCCTTCTTCCCCCTGCTGGAGAGCAGCTCCGGGGAGGTGCTGGAGGTCATGCAGGCCATGCGCTGTGGAGGTGTGGAACAGGTAACTTCCCAGCACTGCAGGGTTGCCATTTTATGACCCCCCCCCCCCACCCCTAATAGTGTGGATGCGAGTGTTTATACACTGGACCCAGCTTTAGTTCTAGGGTGTGCAGTGTTCAACATGTTTCGTTTTTCCAGACAGGAACAGTGGGGATTATTTGTCTATTTAATTTTATAAGCTGAAATACAGTACATTTCAGGGGTGCTCATGTGATGAATGAAGGAACACAAGATGATATAGACTTGGATGTATTTACATAAAAAAAATGTTTTGCCCCCAACAGGTGAAACAAACCCTTCAACAGATGGAATCTCAATGCAGACTACCTGTGCTGGAGTGTGAGAGCGCACCTCTGCCTTCTCGCAGAGAGGGGGCAGCAGAGATCTCACAGCCGGAAGCAGACGTCCTGTCCAAACACAAGGAGACCATACTCATTCAATCCAAACCAGACCTGCTCAGCCTCTGTGGGCAAAACACAAACCTTATATCGCTGGTGACCAAAACCATAGACCTGGACTGTAACCCTGGCAACGGCGGCACAGCCAATAGGGAACATTCTGTCAGTTCCTACTCCTTTGGGACGTTTAAGCCCCCGAGTGAGCAAACAAATTCCCCGAAAGAAACACTCATGAGCCTGGAATCCAAAGTGGAGAGTCTCCAAAACAGCAGAAAGGAGCTGGAGAGGGTCCTTCACAGCAAAGAGGAGGCCTTGCAGAGGGCGTCCGAGGAGATTGCCAGACTGAAAATAAGCCACGCGGGGGGGTCCTTCGAGGGGCGGGAGGTGGCAGCGGGGGAGAGGGGGGACCTGCAGCTGGAGACCCTGAAGAACAACTGGCGGCAGGAGAACAAGTTCCTGGGCAGACGCAACGAGGAGCTTCTGGGGCAGATCGGCAAGCTGGAGGAGGACTACGAGAGGGAGCTGGCCCAGCTCCGGCTGCAGATCTCCCTGCAGGAGCGCGACATGAAGCGGCAGGAGGAGGAGAACGACCGGCAGGGCCGCCTCATCGCCGAGCTCCAGCGGAAGACGGACGGCGACCCGAACGCGCTCCTGGAGCTGCGGGACGGCGCGCGGGACAAGAGCGAGCGGATCGCGTTCCTCCAGCGCGAGACGGAGGAGGACCCCGACGTCATCGCGGAGCTCCGGGACGCCCTGCGAGAGACGGGGAGCGGCGAGGACGCGCGCCTGGGGGAAGGGAGGGACCGGACGGGCCCGAACCGCAGCGCCGCCACCCCAGCACCAGAGGGAAGCGCCCATCTGATGGCGAGTTTGGAAGAGAGCGGGGAGGCCCGGCCCCTCCAGCGGACTGAAAGGGCGAGGCGGCAGGGCGTCATCCACGGGCTGGGAGCCGAGCGGCGGCGGGACTCCGCCGTGGAGCTGCGCGAGGAGGCGCAGCGGCTCTCCCGCCGGACCTCGGGGCTGGAGGCAGAGCTTCAGCAGGCCCGGGGGGAGAGCCGCAGCCCGGAGGAGCAGAGGCAGGGCCTCTCGGCCGGGCTGGAGAGGCTCGGCCGGAGCAACGCCCGCCTCGGCCAGAAGCTGGAGGAGCAGCAGGAGGCGCTGAAGATCAGCGCTGAGATGATCTCCGACCCGCAGGCCCGGCGGGACACCGGCAGCGGGGAGCTCAGCGCACTTTGGGAGGCCCACGCGGCCCAGAACACCCGGCTCCAGGAGGAAACGGACCTCCTCCGGACCCAGCACAGGGACCTCCTGGAGCAGCGGGACGGACCTACAGAGCTCTTGGAGAAAACGGTGGACAGAGAGGGCCGAGAGGTCTCAGGGGGAGAAGCTCGGCTCTGTGAGGAAGCGGATCCTCCGAGGAGGGAAAACCAGGCCTCGTCCAAACAAATCCAGATGCTCCAGGCGAAAACAGGACAGGAGGCGTGCAGGGGTGCGGATTCTTCGGCTCCAAAAGACGCAGAGTTTCAAATGGCCAAGGACACGCATGGAGTGGACAATGTGGCACATAGACCCGAACAAAGCAACCAGAGAATGGCAAACGAGTTAAAGCCAGAGGACTCCACACAGTCACCGAGACAAAAAATGCCCCCTGAAATCGCTCAGAGGAGTCAAGCCACAGTCTTTTCTTATAAAACTGTCAATCTGGGGAGTACCCTTCAGGTGAGTATCCCTGGCATCATAGACACTGCAAGGACAAGAACAAAAGGCATCTTAGGCAGAAATTGTAAGAGATGCCACCTTGCAGAACTGGACAAAAAATCTTAATGCCCCCTTTAAAATGTTGTCATAATTCCTGTTTTTAAGAAAATACTTTAATTGGTAAAAAAATAAATAAATAAATAAATAAATATATATATATATATATATATATATATATATATATATATATATATTTAAGAAGGACTAAAAATAAAGGACAAAGCTTATAATGCAATAAAATACATGATATTGCTAAATGTTATATATAGCAGTCATATTTCACTACATATGGCATCAGTTTAATATATTAAGCAATATTTGCATGCACACATTGTGAAATGGGCAGCTGCTTGCTGTCTGCTGACACTTTTCAGTTATTGTGTAATATTTTGAAAAGTGCACAACAATACTCCTTTCAGGAACAGCCAAGTGCAGCAGGGGAAGACGGCCTTCTTGAAAGGGAGCTGGAAACTATAGCAACAGAACTGAAGCAGTGTAAGGAGGAGCTGGAGAAAACTAAGGCAGAGGTGGGCGTTCCTGAATACTGCTATCCCTGTTGCTATTATTAGCACCATTACATTACATTACATTAATGACATTTGGCAGACGCTCTTATCCAGAGCGACGTACAGTCGATTAGACTTAGCTGCAGATGATCCTCCCCGGGAGCAATGCAGGGTTAAGGGCCTTGCTCAGGGGCCCAACGGCTGTGCGGATCTTATTGTGGCGACACCGGGGATCGAACCACCGACCTCGCGTGTCCCAGTCATGCACCTTAACCACTACGCTACAGGCCGCCTCCAGGTCTTGTGTGTTGGCTGTAACCTCCTCATAGTGCGCTGAGCCTTTACCCAGAATGCACCGGTGTCCTGCAGGCACAGAAGTGGTACCGTGAGCTGGGCCTGGCCGAAGCCAAAGGGGAGGAGGCAGAGAGGAAGGCCTTGCAGGCTGTGAATGAAGCCAGGAGAATGAGAGAGCATCTGAAAGAGGCAGAGGAGATGAAGAGGAGGAACGACAGACTGAAAGAAGAGGTATAGACCTCCGGGCTCCCGACTCTGTGCTGTGGCCCACGTGTCCCCCCTTAAATCTGTAAAACAGGGTGGATCCAGTGCATCGCCCATAGTTTTGCTGTTTTTACTTCCTCATATGTTCCATTGTCACAGCAGATTCATTTAGAAAGAAAAGATAACCAAATATTCCATTGTACTGACGATAGCACTTTTGCCGAAACTTTGGTCAATAAAAACACAGCAAGGAGGAACTTGAGCGTGTGACTGTGCTTTCTTAATATTCCCAAAGCCTATCCATCAGCCGTTCATCACAAAGGCAGATAACAGAAAGATATTCTCATAACTATTAACTAGTATTCCAAAGGCATAACCAGGAAATGTGAGGTGAGGATCATTGGTGAGGAGTGGTGATGTCGGTGCTTTGTGAATATTGACGATTCGCACTGGTTAAGCGAGTTTGTTTTTTTTTAAATAATCTGTTGAAGTGTTGTTTGAATAATTTTATTTCTGAGGTCAGTATACAGGAATGGTTTTTTAATAATAATAATCCTGTGCGTTTCAGATTGTTGAGGTGAAGGGCAGAATGGCAGGGCTGGAGACGGGGCGGAGTGATTCCGTTTCTGTCCCGTGTCAGCAGGAAGAGCGGCTTCCACTCCTCCAGACACACCTGAACACAAAGGTGTGTACGAGAGAGGACCGAGTGCTGTTACGCCCTTCATCAGCTACATTCAGTCATCCTCTCTTTAGTTCATTACACTACAGAAGAAAAGTGACAACACGGTAGTGATAAACTTTTTAGTCCTCTATTCTGAAGATAACAAACCTGTTATCTTCAAAATAGAGGACTAAAAAGTTCATCACTACCTTGTTGTCACTTTTCTTCTGTGTAATTATTTAAAAATATGATATGAACTTGGACACCCACAATAGTTTAGCTTCATAGTGATCGTGTGAGCTGCATGTGTGATTGTGAGAACTGCATGTGTGATTGTGAGAACTGCATGTGTGATTGTGAGAACTGCATGTGTGATTGTGAGAACTGCATTGAAGGGTGCATTCTGACCGAACAAGCAAGTGCACAACTAGAGACAGTTCAACATTTCTGAACTAGTTAAGCAACTAGCTATTCCCATAATCCCCTTCTGGAAAATTTGTGTAATATTCTGCCGGTATGACTCGCCCACTGCCTCCCTAGAATAGCTTCTTCAAGTCATGGTGTTCCGGTGGTAACAGTCATGTGATTTCATCATCAGTTGGCTGCCGAGAATGAGGCCCTGCAGGGGAAACCAGAGGACACGAGTGGCACTGCCAGAACCCTGCAGACACACTACGATGACATCAGACAGCAGGTAGCACCGTCTGACAGAAGGGGGCACACTTCTAAAAGAACTGAACTGTGATAATCACGATGGGTTGCGACTTCTGTTGGGAGTAAGTGATTACTGCTGAAGGCAGGCAGTGTGCGGGAGGGAACTGTTAATTAATATACCGCTATGCAGATCAGCATGCAGCATTTGCCAATCAAGCTTTTATGTGGGGTTAATGATGTTATTTTTTGCCTTTCATGAATCTAATGAATATTACTTTTTTCACAGTACAGACTAATTATATAATTACAAATTAGCAGTAATATATAATGCGTGTAATTACTGTTAATCCATTAATAATAATCATAGTAATAATAATTTGTCTTTTTTTAGTTTGATGAGCTCCTACAGAAAAAAACCCAGGCTGATTTAGACATGGCCCCATTGAAGGTAAGAGTATAATATGAGGATGATATTCAGATATTCCTTATGGAAGTGAATATCATAAATTTGAATATGTACTGTAATTAAAACTTAATGCTGGTCACACTGAAACATGACTGTTTGATCAGTTGATTGTTTAAATGGTCAAGTCTGGGAACATAACTCCTGTCTGCTTTCTAGTCTTGAACATAAAGAGATCATATATCTATATGTATATTTACAGACTCTATTGTATATTAATTTCTGGGCCATTATGAATTTTGAAATAACCACGTGAAAGGATTTTCCGAGCTGGGTGTGTATGTCCGCTTGGATATGTGGGCAATTATTAAATTTATGACAGCAGCTTATTGCTTTACCCTGCTTTATTGCTTGTAATAATGGATGACGACTCCCCTCTGTGTGATCTTAACAGGCCATGTTGTTCTGCTGATTGTGTTGATTTGCTAGTTGCCTATTTATTTGTTCGTGGTTGATTTATTTATTAATTGACTGATTTATTGTTACCTCTCCTTGAGTGTTTTCATGCAGAAGAGTTTGTACTGACTTGATTGACAGGCCAAGCTGTCTTGCGTGGTGCAGAAGTGCCAGGAGCGGAATAGCCTGATTGTTCGGATGATTCGGACCCTGCACAGATACGGCTGCATCGACTGCACTCTGACCCAGGAAGCAGAAGACCTGGTCAACGACACAGCTCTCCTGGAGTACTCCAGCAGGTTCTTACCTGCAGCGAATAGAACGCAGGTAACGCACACACACGCACACACGCACACACACACACATATGCTCACACACACATACACACACACACACACACATATGCTCTCACACACATGCACGCACACACACACACATGCATATATGCTCACACATGCACGCACACATATGCTCACACACACACACACACACACACACACACTCACACCCTCACCAGAAGTGAACACACACACACATATACACACACAATTACATAATATGTCAATATGAAATGCAGACTCCATCTGAGTCCCTGTAGCAGATAGATAATGCACACCCCCCTGCCAACCTTAAAGGAGCCACAGTTGATGTTCAAACAAACTGCTAATTGAATTGCTAAGAGGAACTGAGCGGGGAGGTAATGTTGCTTCACCCTGAGACCGGCTGTTCATTACAAATGTATCTACTCTAATTGTCCTAAATGCATTTGTGCACTGAATGAAACCAAGTTATCATATTAAATCAGTTGATGTTAAACACCGATTCAAATGAAAAATGCACACTGGGCTTTGGGGGGAGTTATGAATTGAAGTCATGTCAATTGTCTCATGGTATACAGCAACAATTTTACTTCCCACTGAGTGAAATATAATACATACATTTTGGTTATTGAAATGGCCTTTTTGCTATAGCGGTTCAGATTGTTATTATGGTATCTTGTTTTGAGCTTGTATCATTTCATTAATTTCAGGATGCTTGCAGAAATGCATGGGAGGCCAGAAACATAAATGATGAGGACGGTATGTATACACTTGAGCCATTAGGTCATTATTACCAGTTTGTGAAAGGTCATTGTCCCAATGAACAAATAACATCTGAAATCTCAGAATACTGTGCTTGTGTTGCCACAGCACACAGTCAGCCATCATAGATATTCCTATCGCTGTAAATTCGAAACCGTCATGTCTTCTATGACACAAATAGCATTGTGGGTAATGTAGTTTATTATAACACCACTAACTGTAGCAGTACTGCACGCTGTGCTGTGTACCTCAGGCTCCGTTCAGCACTCTCTGTCTTGCCGCCGGGGGAGTCTGCCTGACGCGGACACGTCACTGAGCTTCAGGCTGTGTGTGGCCAAGGCTGACTACCGCCCCTCTCCAGACATGCCCCAAACAATGCTGCCTACAGTGAGTTACTGCCTCTCCCCCTGTTCCCCAGCATAAAACCACCCCTCCCCCATGTACCCCAGCGTGCGTACAACTGCCCCACGCCTATGTGTGCAGAGCGTGTCGTCCACCAATAACAATGAGATGATAATTACTAGGTCAAAATCTTTACATTGTTGTAAGGAAATGTGTCATTGGAAATACTGGGTAATTGGCACTATTGACAATAAATGAGTGTGTACCTCATCTGCATTGAACCTCCATATATGGCAAATACCGTATAGCATGAACTCATAACGTTTCTCGTCCTCTATTTACTGATCATCCTTTCAGTAAAGCAAAAGGCAAATTTAATTAAAGTTAAATTAGAGTTAATTTAATTAAAGTGCAAAGTTAATTATTGCTCGTTTCAGTGTTAGTTATACATATACGAAATGTTAGTCATTATCCAATATAAGTTAACCAAATTCAGTCAGAAATACAAAATAAAAAAAACTTATAATGCATTATAACCTTGTCATCTGATCATATTGTAAGCATTGGTAGTTCAGAAGTAGTGTTAATTGTAATTAATATAATAATTTTAGCTCCCGTTGTCTGCTGGTGAAGCAGTCCAAGTCACTGGGGTTCCGGACTGCCATGGACTGTACCATGCAGAAGTGAAGGGGGAGGTTGGCCTGGTTCCTGCATCTTTCCTGGAGGAGAAGGAGGGCCTGAACCATCAAGTTCTCCCCTCAGCGGGCAGTTCTAGTGTTTCGAGCTCAAAGCTGACCAGTCCTGAGAAGATAATCAGTTTGCATCAGCAACTCCAACAGTCTCACTTAAGCAATTATCAGGTATCAACATATCCATCCATCCATTATCTTAACCCGCTTCTCCTGAACAGGGTCGCAGGGGGGCTGGAGCCTATCCCAGCATACATTGGGCAAAAGGCAGGAATACACCCTGGACAGGTCGCCAGTCCATCGCAGGGAACACACACCATTCACTCACACACTCATACCAATGGGCAATTTAGACTCTCCAATCAGCCTAACCTGCATGTCTTTGGACTGTGGGAGGAAACCGGAGTACCCGGAGGAAACCCACGCAGACACGGGGAGAACATGCAAACTCCGCACAGAGAGGCCCCGGCCGACGGGGATTCGAACCCAGGACCTCCTTGCTGTGAGGCGGCAGTGCTACCCACTGCACCATCCGTGCCGCCGGTATCAACATATGTAGCAATTTAAATGTACTAATATCCACATTATGTACAATCTCTTGTAGCACTGGTCATTCCCACTAATGCTACATACAGTCTTTTGTACACTGGCAAAAAAAACAAGAACTATTGTCAGACCTTACATCCAACACAATCTGAATGTGATTTGTTTCCAGTTCAATACAGACGTCTAGAAACATCTATAGAATATAGGCCTATATATCTACAGTTTTTCTAATTCTGTCAATACAAATGACCCGGTTTTGGGAAACAACGGTAATGCAAAAAATAAATATCGTAGAAATTCTGTCCTGTGGTTGTTTGTCTTGATTGACAGGCCAATTACATCAAGCCATCTGAATTAATCTCACGCCAGCAGAATTAATTTGTTCAAACTGATTATTGTATGCATATTTTTAGAAGGTATAGCGCACAGGTGGGCAGTCATTTTGATGATCTGGGGAGTCATGTTCTGTAATGTAATCATGAAACGTATCATTTCATCTGAAGTGACCACTTGATTTCTGTCATTCAGAAGTCCTCTGGGAAAACATGATTGATGACAGTCAATGACATTTTCTTCCAGTTTCTTCCAGACCCAGTGACTCCATATTCTTCTTCCCATACTCTTCCATCACAGGCTGCTCATGACTAATCATTGCTTGTGTCGCACTCTGAGGACCTCATAATTCCCGTTGCAAATGTCTTATTTTTCTAACCCCTTTCTCTCCCTTCCTGTCTTCACGCCAGGTTGTTTCCTCAGCTGGACCCGGTTCGAGCCTCGAGACGAATCGCAGTCCTTTAGCCGGCCCGGTCTCAGACCTCTCTGGGCCACCGCTGCCCGCGGCGCGTTCCCATCTTTCCCGGAAAGGGGAACGGGAGGGGGCTGAGCGGGAGCAGGAGCAGGACCGGTGGCAGCAGGCCAGGGGGTGCCAGTTTGGGGAGTCGGCCAGGAGAGCCGTGGGAGACGCTGCAGCGGTGCTGAATAACGCCTGTCCCTCCAGGGGAGACGGCAGCGTCTGCACCTCCTCAGACACCTCCTGCAGCACCTCTTCAGTGCGTCTCTCTGACCTGCCACCGCTCAACAGGCAGGGCAAAGATGACCGAGGCGGCTCCACTAACACCCTGTTCACCGAGGCTAGAGCAGCTAGAACAAAACAAGGTATCAAGAGGCCGTTATTTTTTTAAATTGTAGCTTTTATTTTTTCCCTCACACAACTGCACACATTGATGCCAACTGTCTCATTTAGTACTTATGCTGCTTATCAGCCCCGTGTATGAAACGGTTTCTGCCAAAGCAATTTTCCAGTGCAGCAGATGTCTAGCTTACACAAAGCAGAAATAAAGCTGTAAAGGTTAGATATGGCAATAATCTTTCCATAGCCCTCTGGAAAAAGAGACATTTAAAAAACATATGATTATACCTAATTGACATCTCAAAGTAAGTTGAATTACTTTAAAAGGACCTTTCAACTATTTAAAAGGACCTTCACAACCAAGGCATATGACCAGCCTGTTCAATTCTGTAATTATTAGGAGGGATATCGTTTTGAACACTAGTGATGAGTTTGCTGTTTTTAATTAATCTAAAAGCATTTTTCTGAAGATTCATGGCCTTCCAAATTGGAAAGTAGAGACCTTTTTTTATTATTTTTTTAATATGGTACGTGTGCTTTGGCTGTTGGGTATGACATCACTGTGATTTGGTTGGGTATGACATCACTTTTGTCCCGCCCACAGAACCTCCTGCAGCAGTGGGCTCATTGGACGTGATTAAGACAGTGGGCCACAGCAGCCTAATGATTGGCTGGGAAAGACCGCCACTTGACGAACTAGGCTGCAGTAATGGTACCTTCGTGTATGGATACAGGGTAGGAGGAATCTCTTTATTTCTGATGATTTAAAGATTTATGGTAGCAGTCCTTCCCTGATTTCTGTTGTACGTACAATAACTGTAGCTTGTGCATGGAAAAGCCGGCCACTTATATCAATTTGTGGCATTGGCCAGTGGCTGGGTGTGTACAGGGTCTGCACGGACGCTCTATCTGAACAGACACTGTTGAGCAGTCCAGATTTAAGGACCTGTGACTTCTTTCACCTAAAATATAACACACAGGTAGTCAGTTCAGCCACCAAAAAACGAGGTCATCCATTTCTCAGCAGCTGCGCTCTATTTATACGCACACTGACCCAGCTGCTGCAGCTGTATGCAGGGAGACGGTGTTTCCGCTAATACTTCACCACCCTGCACAGCTTGTAGGAGTGCAGGAGGTATGTGTGTGTGTGTGTGTGTGTGTGTGAGCGAAATCCCTGCCGATCGCGAGTGTCCTGTACTTTGAGCACAAGGTCAGGTTTGGTCAGCCTGCCCCCTCATGCCATCTCTCACCCACAGACTCCCATCTGGGGGGGGGGGGGGGGGGGGGGGCGACAGATGGTGATGCAGACAGTGACACGTCTTGTTTATAATTGAAAGTGTGAGAAAGCAGGCGACAGCTTGCTCTCCACACTCCTCTGCAGCGTGGCTGTCTGTCCGTCCGTTCCTCCTTTTCCCCCGGCGATGGTTGCTCGACACGTACGCCGGCATATCCACTAACTCTGTTCTCTATTGGAGTTGCCAGTCAACGTTTTAATGGAGCAAATCAACTGCCTACATGAAACTACATGTTTGCCATTGGAAGTGCTTAACCACTTCAGACCTGAATTACATTCCAGGGATGGGAAAAAAACAACTATATAACCCCCCCCCCCCCCCAAATGCATCCATAAATGAGATTCAATCATTTGTACTTTCCAGTGGAAGCTAGGTCCAAACGTTTGTAACACTTTTTTTTTTATAGATTAATGTGGTGAAAAATGTCACGAAGAATTAGAAAAAAAATTGGTGAACAAGTGGTGTACATTGTAGTGTGCACAGGATCTGAAAGGGTTAAGGATTTGTGCTGAAAAGGTTGAGTGGTTAGGGGGGGGGGGGGGGCTCTGCCTCACTCTTTCTAATTCTGACTTGTTTTGACAACGAAGGCATTTAGATGAAGGTCATTAGTTGATTAGAAATAAAAGAAAGAACCAGACTTTAATTATGCGCTACGCCTGCTTAGTGGATGTCTTCCTCCACGGGGATGATGGGAACGTGCGTTTTATGCATTTTCTTGAATATGCAATTTAATATGTGATCCATATGTGATCCATAACTCACGGATTCTGCTGGCTCTTTGACTGCTGCCATGTTGCTGCTGATGCTTCAGCAACACCTCCCCGGGCGTGTGACCTCTGAACTGTACTTGAACTCCAACGCTCACCACTGCACCGCACTAAGCAGTCTGCTCTGGCTCTCTGCAGATCTACGTTGATGGAGAATTTCACAAGTCGGTCATGAGCTCAGCCTGTACCAAGGTAGAGTAACGCCATTTATGTGTAAAACCGCAGTTTTGAACTTTTTTCTCTTGTGGTGAAATTTGAGTGATTTCAAAACTCTAAACGCAAGCCAGATAAGAAGCCAGAGCTAAACAGATAACACTTGGAGATAAACATCCCACTTCTATGGCAAAATTGAACTTTGCAATCCTTTTTTCAAAATGGCACTTTTGCAACAAAATGATACACACATGCTCCATCTGAATTACTCTTTCAAAGCAGCAACAACACACGGATGTACTTCATACAAAACACTGCTGTCTTTAGTACTTTGTATGCTTTTACATTTTCTCATACAGGCTTCTGAGAAAGATTGTTCCAGTACAGTACATCTACTCACATTTCAATGAACACAAAAATAGAAAGGCTTGTGGTGGGAATTTTAATTTATTCCTTTAAGAAAACACTCAGAGACAGAGACAGTAAATAAAATCCAATCTTTACTATGCGCATAGGGTCCAAGTTACATGCAAAAACAAGGACAAAGGTTCCAGGACCTTTGTCTGGATATATGTAGGCACAGAGCTAAACAAATGTACGCCCCTTCATTAGTATTCATTAATATTTCTGATAATCAATATTCAAAGACAATCCACTGCTCTTCTCCTTACTATAGATTGTTTATTCATATCTCCCCCTTCAATGTACGTCATGCAGATGCATGTTCTCAAAAACATTGAAGCATGACGTGTATGCAGGGGCCTGTGCAATTAACTGCGCATCTGAGAATAATCTATCTTATCTTGTTTTAACTCCCTACTTCTAGGAAGATAATCTCCATAGTAGCTTCTGTCATGAGGTATTATGTTTTTGGTTCTGCAGGCTCTCAGGCACCAAGACAAGATAATTCAGTACACACAGTTAATGGCCGTGGCCTTGGAGGCCCATGGTACAGACAGGGAGAGACATCTCCACTCACACAGTTACAGAAAATAATATTGAGTAGCACAAAGCAAGTTATGATACTTTATTAAGTGTGTATACTCTGGATCATTCCAGCATAAGCAACCAATAATAGTATAAGAAATGAGTAAAGGATAAGCAATTAATAATATGATAAGTAATTAATAATGAAATAATCACATGAATATATAATTTCAACAACAGGCTTCAAAGAAAAACATATACAGTAGTTTTTCGAACCACAAAAACACAAAGAAAAGTAGAATTATGTTAGAGTCATCAATACAATATGTTACTGTAAACTCACAGAAACAAAAATAATGACATAATATTTAAATAAATTGTTAGGGATGGGATGGATGGTTTATGGATCTCGCCTTCAGTTAGGGTCTGGCCACATCATAAGCAATGTCATCCTTGGCTAGGCAACGGGCAAAATAGGGCCCCCTAAAAAGGCACATGCCTAGGGTACGTACTGCTTTGTCTGAATGTATCTATGCAGTGCCAATATGACACAATCTACTGCCATTAGTATTAGAGTATAGTACAGTGACACTTACTTGCACATAGTCATAGCAAAGGTCTTTGACTTCAACACTGTAACACAGAACCCTGTGCAGTTGCTTCATCGCGGCAGTGTGTCGATATTCTGTGCATGTACATGTGTGTATGCCTGCATCTGGGCATACGCGTGGGTGGGTGGGTGTGTGTGTGTGTGAGTGCTTTATCTCTCATATTGTGTTGTTCTCAGGCAGTTTTGGAGAACCTGGACCTGTCAGTGCCAGTCCACATCAGTGTTCAGACTCTGGGCTCGAACGGGCTTTTTGCTGAGAAGGTTCATGTCCTGCACAAGAGCAGCAGCCCCCCCGCTGGGTCAGCACCGCCCACACCAGACCTGAGGACCCCCCCACCCCATGGGGCCACACAGCCAGTGAGTTACTGAGGTCACACGCACTCACTCCCATACAAACCCACATTCACTACACACACACGTACACACACACTCACTCCCATACAAACCCACATTCACTACACACACACATACACACACACTCACTCCCATACAAACCCACATTCACTACACACACACACACACACACACACACGCACTCACTCCCATACAAACCCACATTCGCTACACACACACACACTCACTCACTCCCGTACAAACCCGCATTCACTGCAATGCAGTGTTTGTATGCAACACACAGGCATAAACCTGGTGTGCAAGGGCAAGGTGGTTTGTAAGGACTAGTTGCGATTAGGGTTTTGCTCCATAGCCAATGGCGTGGGGGGGAGGTATGAAGTGTTTGTTGCTGCAATTCCTCTCGACTGTATGTGTATGTGTCTGTATGTGACAAATCAAGCATGGTGTGCAAGGACTATATGTCTTATAAGGAAACAATTTAATGAAGTCAAAAGTAAGCATTAGGGTTTAGAGTACAGCCATTTCTGTCAGACAATGGACTGGTTTCTCATTTTAAACACATACTCACCTCACTGGTGGGGCTGGTAAGAGTACTGCTGTGAAGAACTTAAATTAAATATCACACTTCCTGTTTTCACATCCTCAATGGCCACTGAATGATTAATTAATCCAAACCACAGGTAAACCATTTTAAGGGAATCATCTTATCATTTCACCCAAACTGATGAAGTTCATTTGCAAAAACCGTTCAATAGCCATGCCTATTTGGTAAATGGTTGGAATTTATATAGCGCCTTTATCCAAAACGCTGTACAATTGATGCTTCTCATTCACCCATTCATGCACACACACACACTGACAGCGATTAGCTGCCATGCAAGGCGCCGACCAGCTCGTCAGGAGCATTTGGGGGTTAGGTGTCTTGCTCGTGCATGTCGGAGCACAAACCAAGCATGAAGTCAAAGGAATTGTCTGTAGACCTCCGAGACAGGTTTGTCTCGAGGCACAAATCTGGGGAAGGGTACAGAAAAATTTCTGCTGCTTTGAAGGTCCCAATGAGCACAGTGGCCTCCATCATCCGTAAATGGAAGAAGTTCGGAACCATCAGGACTCTTCCTAGAGCTGGCCGCCCGTCTAAACTAAGCAATTGGGGGAGAAGGGCCTTAGTCAGGGAGGTGACCAAGAACCCAATGGTCACTCTGTCAGAGCTCCAGCGTTCCTCTGTGGAGAGAGGAGAACCTTCCAGAAGGACAACCATCTCTGCAGCAATCCACCAATCAGGCCTGTATGGTAGAGTGGCCAGACGGAAGCCACTCTTTAGTAAAAGGCACATGGCAGCCCGCCTGGAGTTTGCCAAAAGGCACCTAAAGGACTCTCAGACCATGAGAAACAAAATTCTCTGGTCTGATGAGACAAAGATTGAACTCTTTGGCGTGAATGCCAGGCGTCATTTTTGGAGGAAACCAGGCACCGCTCATCACCTGGCCAATACCATCCCTACAGTGAAGCATGGTGGTGGCAGCATCATGCTGTGGGGATGTTTTTCAGCGGCAGGAACTGGGAGACTAGTCAGGATTGAGGGAAAGATGAATGCAGCAATGTACGGAGACATCCTGGATGAAGACCTGCTCCAGAGCGCTCTTGACCTCAGACTAGGGCGATGGTTCATCTTTCAGCAGGACAACGACCCTAAGCACACAGCCAAGATATCAAAGGAGTGGCTTCAGGACAACTCTGTGAATGTCCTTGAGTGGCCCAGCCAGAGCCCAGACTTGAATCCGATTGAACATCTCTGGAGAGATCTGAAAATGGATGTGCACCGACACTCCCCATCCAACCTGATGGAGCTTGAGAGGTGCTGCAAAGAGGAATGGGTGAAACTGCCCAAAGATAGGTGTGCCAAGCTTATGGCATCATATTCAAAAAGACTTGAGGCTGTAATTGCTGCCAAAGGTGCATCAACAAAGTATTGAGCAAAGGCTGTGAATACTTATGTACATGTGATTTCTTAGTTTTTTATTTTTAATAAATTTGCTAAAATTTCTAAAAAACTTCTTTCATGTTGTCATTATGGGGTGTTGTGTGTCGAATTTTGAGGAAAAAAATGAATTTACTCCATTTTGGAATAAGGCTGTAACATAATGTGGGAAAAGTGCTGTGAATACTTTCCGGATGCACTGCATGCAACACACAGGCATAAAGGGCAAGGTGGTTTGTAAGGACTAGTTGTGATTAGGGTTTTGCTCCAAATTTCCCTGACTGCATACAATAGCATCCTTGTGCGTGTGTATGTGTGTGTGTGTGTGTGTGTGTGACAAATCAAGCGTGGTGTGCAAGGACTATATGTCTTATAAGGAAACAATTTGATGAAGTCAAAAGTAAGCATTAGGGTTTAGAGTACAGCCATTTCTGTCAGACAATGGACTGGTTTCTCATTTTAAACACATACTCACCTCACTGGTGGGGCTGGTAAGAGTAGTGCTGTGAAGAACCGGCTGATTGACTGTCAGGGTTGTGGATGAGGGACCCAGACCAGGGCCGCTCATTTGGCCTAATTTGGTTCCTGTTTTTAACTGGACTCACTGTACATTGACAAGACTTCATGACCCTGATCTGTGGAATAAAAGGAGAGGAACGAGAACATGATATTAAATATCACACTTCCTGTTTTCACATCCTCAATGGCCACTGAATGATTAATTAATCCAAACCACAGGTAAACCATTTTAAGGGAATCATCTCGTCATTTCACCCAAACTGATGAAGTTCATTTGCAAAAACCATTCAATAGCGATGCCTATTTGGTAAATGGTTGGCATTTATATAGCGCCTTTATCCAAAACGCTGTAC
Organism: Conger conger; assembly: GCF_963514075.1. NCBI lineage: Eukaryota > Metazoa > Chordata > Actinopteri > Anguilliformes > Congridae > Conger > Conger conger. Next base: position 56,958,119 of record NC_083767.1, on the reverse strand, counting down.
AATTGATGCTTCTCATTCACCCATTCATGCACACACACACACTGACAGCGATTGGCTGCCATGCAAGGCGCCGACCAGCTCGTCAGGAGCATTTGGGGGTTAGGTGTCTTGCTCACGGACACTTCGACACAGCCCGGGCGGGGGATCGAACCAGCAACCCTCCGACTGCCAGACGACTGCTCTTACTGCCTGAGCAGTCACCCCTATTTAACAGGTTTTAAATGACAAATGAGCAATGACAAATACTTGGTGATGTTTCATGTGCCTCCAAGTTTAATAATATCTAGCACTGGTAACTAACCTGTTACAATGTCCACTGGTGACATATTCTTCAGAGCCTTGGAGACTGGTGGTCTAAGATCCCGCTCTCCCAGCTGAGGGTGCATGGAGGACCATCATCACTTGTTACCTAGGTAGAGAGGAATAGTAATGGAGAGAGAAGAATGGATGGACAGAAGAGATTGAGGAGTGAGACAAAAAATTCCACAATTTGGCCAGACCAGGGCCACTCGTGCTTCCAGGGTAATTCGGTTCCTGGTTTTGAATGTTTTGACTGGACTGACTGTACAATGGCAAGACTTCATGGCAATGATCTGTGGGTGAAAAGTAGAGGAATGAGGACATATTGTAAAAGAAGACTGAAATATCAAATATTAAAGTAGGTTTTATATTAAGGTGCATTCCATGATAGTTTTAAAAGGTTCTCCAATGTTTTTTGACATAAAAAAACCTAACATTTTTAGACATAAAATGATCAACTGGAAAGGTACCATCAAAGTAGAAAATGTGTGTGGAGGCAGGCAGTGGCCTCATTTGTATGCATACATAAGTTCTGAGTGACAGCTAAACTGGCCACGGTATCTCAGCAACGACACATTGTCCATTCTTGACATGTAACCCCAGTTGTCAAATCCACCTTGTTCGCTTAGCAAGCTATAATATGGCATCAGGGAATGGTAGGATAGGGATGATCAAGTAGGGATGGGAGAATGAGGCTTTATGAAACAAAAACTGGTGGAGCTACCTTATGCTATAAGTGACTCAGTGATTTCAGCCAATTACATTTGTCAGCTGTGCAAAGTAAAATGTTTTGATTGGTTCAAACAAGTCAGTGACTAGCTTGTAGCTCCACCCATTGCTGGGTTTCTGAAACATCAATCTCTCACCGCTACGATCCAGCCCTACATGTATGAGCCACTACAGCCTGCAGCATCCTGCTGTGGCAGACATTTCAACTGGTAAAAGCTAGGTGGGTTAGCAATACATTTCACTAAATATCAACACATCACAGTAAATGTTAGTGATGTGGTGACCAACCCTTCCCTGGTGACCCCAGACCCCCCTTCTCCAGGCAGGCCTAGCCCCCATCGGAAGGCTGGAAACTGCACAGCAGAAGGCCCAAGAGCATAGTAGTACAGGTGTGATTTCTAGCTGATGTTAGGTAGTTTACAGCGTTGCCAGGTATTGAATTGAGCTTGCTAATTTAGTTAGCTGGGTAGCTACATTCCTCCTGGTTTTCCTCCCAAATTCTGTATGATAATAACTTGATATGGCATAAACAAGTACAATAAGAAGAGAAGATGCCACTCGTGCATCTTATGTCGTTTCTTAAGGTTCACAGAAGATCCGTGTTTATTTGTTGACACGCAAATTCAAACTACGGCAAACTGAACGTAGCTTTCCACGATGCTGTATCTACATAAAAATAAACAAAGCAATACATCATTGCACAAAATATTACAATACGCTGTCTACATTAAAATCCACAAGCTACAGGAATCTGCAGCCATTTCAGACGGTTAAGAATGCAAACACCGCATGGAATTGAATGCTACAGTACTACAGTTGTCAAATAATTTCTGTGTGTTTTAAATCTGTAGCCGTTGGTTCACTTATGGCTTATTCTTTGGCGTTTGTTCATCCGTGTTTATTCGTTGACACGTTCAGCAAACCAAACTTCACTTTCCACTATGCGGTAGACCATAAACCAGCCGCCTATGGTAAAATGGACCGGGTGTTATATTATATCAGGCAAATATTGCGTGACCACGGACATATATTTACAGATTTCATGCCAATCAAGTCTATCAGGCAGAAGATAGAGAAGAGGGATGAAAACATGAAGAATTAACCGATGCATTTAAAAAACTGTGAGGTTACACTGCACAATATCAATGTACAGTGCATCCGGAAAGTATTCACAGCGCTTCACTTTTCCCACATTTTGTTATGTTACAGCCTTATTCAAAAATGGAATAAATTCATTTTTTTCCTCAAAATTCAAGTTTTTTTGAAATTTTTGCAAATTTATTAAAAATAAAAAACTACCGGACTAGAGTGAGTGGTCTAGCTGGGGAGTAGGGAGTGATCAAGGATTGTATGTAAGGTGGGGCAGTCCCCTTAGCAGCCTGAAATGGCAACACTAGGGCCTTGAATCGGATGCGTGTGGCAATAGGAAGCCAGGGGAGGCCAATGAGAAGCGGGGTGACATGAGCCGACCTGGGCTGAGTGGTGATCAGGCGGGCTGCAGCATTCTGGACCAGCTGGAGGGGCTTGATGGCACACGCTGGGAGACTGGCTAGGAGGGAGTTGCAGTAATCCAGGCGGGAAATGACGAGCACCTGGACTAGGAGCTGGGTGGCTTTCTCCGTCAGGAGATGATGGATACGGCCTATATTATACAGAAAGAACCTGCAGGTTCTGGCAGTGGAGGATACTTGTGGAGCCAGGTGTGTGCCTTTCCAAATCATGTCCAATCAACTGAATTTACCACAGGTGGACTCCAATTAAGCTGTAGAAACATCTCAAGGTTGATCAGTGGAAACAGGATGCACCTGAGCAATTTTGAGCTTCAAGGCAAAGGCTGTGAATACTTATGTACATGTGATTTCTTAGTTTAGAAGTGTAGAATTTTGAGGAAAAAAATGAATTTATTCCATTTTGGAATAAGGCTGTAACATAACAAAATGTGGGAAAAGTGAAGCGCTGTGAATACTTTCCACATGCACTGTAAATGTGAATATTAGGCTGACTTACTATTATCTGACTTAGAATGTTGACGTTTAAATATTGAGATGGCCCAAAATAACATTTGAAAAATGCAATTACATTTCTCAGTAATCCAGTAAAATAAAAAACATACGAGCCCTAGCGGGCATAAGCAATATCAGTTACCCGGTTAACCGTTTAAAAAATGGGATAGTAACCGGTTACAAAAACTGATGATTTGTCACATCCGTTGTAAGAGGTTTAGAAAATGTATGGATGGATGCATTAGTATAGTCTAAGTCTAGAAATAGCTAGCACTGGTAACTAACCTGTCACAATGTCCGCTGGTGACATTCTTTAGAGCCTTAGAGGCTGGTGGTCTATGATACACACATCACACACTGGCACACATACACCCACACACACACACACATCCAGACACACACACACACACACACACACACATGCACATATGCACACACATTCCCATACGCACTCACACAGACACGCACACAACATATGCACCTACTATATTCAGGAAATTAGTTTGAGAATAACATTTTCTGTTTGAGGATCACACTTCAAAAACAAACAAGCGAATATGCAGTCAAAAAGTGATAGTGAATACTGTGATATATATATATATGAGCTTATTTCAAGAATGTTAAAGTAAAGAAGGTAAGGTTTCGTTTACTACCAGTTCTTAGCTTACATTAATGTGCATTACTGGTGTGCAGGAAATCATTTTACTGGCCTGTTTCAAACTTCTTGTACCATACCGTCCCAAGGAGCCCTCTATCCAGGACAGAATTCCTATAAATAATTATTCTGTTTCCACAGCGTCATTTCCCCTGCCTGTCCCACTTCTCACCATTACACGCAACCCAGTTTTGCATATGACGATGAAACACTCGTGATTTTTTACAAGTAATGTTTGTGTTAATGTTCTTGTGAATCTATCCAGAAGAGCTGTGGGTCTAGAAAGCCCCAATGGTCTGATGCTGGATCTGTATGATTTTATCATGGGGCTGACAAGTGAAAAGGCATTCGGTGATAGCTGTTGGTGCTGTTTACATGCACATGTTTATTACAGTGAACGTGATTTTGGAGCTGAACTTTGGTGGGGTGACTATTTCTTACAGGTGGAAAAGCTTCTCCTGTCTCACAAATTCAAATCTACTCTTTCCTCCAGGAATTGTCCATTTCCACTATTGTGGAATGCAGATATATTCCTTTCTGTAACCTTAAAATATTGCTCTTTCTTTTTATTTTGCATTTGTAAGCACCTGCATCTAGCCTTCTTTTTTTAAAATCTATATTTCCCCCCTATTCCCAGACTTACTTTGCAAAAGCTTGATCACAACTTTACAGACAGTAATACATAGAGCCATCTTTTCAGTTTACAATGAACTAGCTGAGCTTGTATTAGGGACTGTTTTTATTTAGGATGGCACACCATTTGACACTGTGACACTGTGACATGGTGGCTCAATGTTTTCTCCCGCAGTCTAAAGATATGTAGCCCAGTGACTACAGATGAAAATTAGCCTCCTTGGCTAACACTAGATTGGCTACATTTGTAGATTAAAATTTGCCTCCTTGGATGACTCTGGCACATTTGCAGATAAAGGTTGGCCTCCTTGGCTAACACTTGCACATTTGCAGATTAAAATTAGCCTCCTTGGATAACTGGCATATTTGCAGATTAAAATGAGCTAATAATATACTACAAGTAAATACTTATATATCCAGGCTGACTTTAGGTCTGAGTAAGTGATGAAATTAATGTTTTTCCATTTCCAATTCCAGCTTATCAACAGATCACTGGCATTGAAACCATCCTCTCCAAAGTCTGTGAAGCCAGTGATGGTAAGTCCCCTGCTCTGGGCTGACACCAAGCAGCTTAGATAAAGGTGTGATCTAAGCATGTATTATTTACAGAGGCAGAATGTTGAAAGATAAAGCAATAGTGATAAAAAAAGGATTTTTTTTATCTCTCACAGATATGTGGAGTGTTTTTCACTGATTTAATAGTGGAGAGTCATTGCCCTTTTGATTTCATTTTTGCATTTGTTTTTAATAATGGCGAGTGATCGTACAGTTGTATATTACAGGTAATAAATGGAGACTAATTTTGCGGTTGGATTGGTTGAATTTAGTGGAGTGTGATTTTGCAGTTCTATTCCACAATGGAGAGTGATTTAGCAGTTGTGTTTCATCATGGATAATGATTTTGCACAGTGATTTCATAATGGAACAGTGTATTTAATGGTGAAGAGTGGTTTTTAACGGTGAAGAGTGGTTTTTAATGGTGAAGAGTGGTTGTTCCGTCGAATATGCAGGATCAGTGACAGTAGATACAGGGCAGAGCGCAAATTAAATGAAAATGATAGTTATATTCAACAAATTCCGGTTGAGGACTTTTGAACCTCGGGAAAATGTATTGTAAAATAGATTCAATACGCAAATACATTTATCAAATGTCACATAACCTGGCAATACATAACTGACTATATGAAGCGGGCATTATTTTTTTCTGTATAGGAGGTTATGCAAATTCAGCTAACACTACAATTTGTTGACTTCCATGAATCGTAAGTTCGTCAATCGAAACCGTTGCTTGGGGGCCGGTGTCAAAATCATCAACTGAAATCTTAAAATACTGTTACGATGCATGGAAGTAAAACTCGGAAACGTAAGTTAGTTAATTTTGAAATTATAAAGTGCAGCTGAACTAGCAGCTAACGTTACCATGGTAGTTTGACGTTATGTGTGTTAGATAACTGCAACTTCGCTAACGTCAAAGTACCTATCTTGGTAACGTTAGCTAGTTAAGTGACCCGTTAACGACTGACTTATTTATGTTAGCTAAGTGTTATCATTTTAGACAAAGGGTGTCAGATTGTTTTTGTAAAATAAGTAACTTAGCTACCTAATAATGATTAGCTAGCTACCTAGCGGGTAAGTTAATGACTTCTAATGAACACCTGACTCTCTGGGTGGGTCTTTTCCTCTCAACGACCATCTGTCCTCCCCGGAGGTAAAACCACTGGAACTGCTAACAATTAGATCGTGCTTCTTTCGCGATTCCTGCTAATTTAAAATATACTAATTGGTATAAAATAAACCGTTTGTGCTTTTCGCCATTACTGTTGCATTTTCGCGGTAAACTACTGAATCTGGCCCGACAGACAAGCGATGTCATAACATAAGGTTGAAAGAACGTGCATGCTAGTGTGCACAATGTGCAAGTCGGTACAAGAGTACTGACTTCGCACTCGCATACAGTTGGATTTTGAAAACATTGACTGACAATGCCGCATTACCTTTTCAGAACTAAACTGCATATTAATTCCCCTCAGAATGAAGTGTATAAGTAGGCCTAGACTACTCATAAACATAGGCTATAGACTTCACCGAGCCAAAACACAAGTAGTTAACCCTGTTTGAGTGAACCAGATGTAATGAAAGCCGACACCACAAGTAATGCCTTTTCAGCCATAGGCCTAATGCTGGAGAACATTACTTACTTGAGAACGTGGTATCTATCTTGTGCATTACAGACACAATTTTTGTTGCTCAAATGTTTATTATTGTGATTCCGTATATTTACAATATGTACAGTGTGGTCCATAAGTATTTTAAAAGTTATGCAACTTGTATTGTTTTGACTCTGCACTGCAGTATGTTGGATTTATTTGAAATAAAACAATTATCATGTTAAGTGCAGACTTTCAAACTTTCACACTATCCAGACTGGCACCAAAAATCATTTGCTTCGATCAAATTTTTCATGAAAAAATAGTATTACTCAATCAAAAGAAAAGAAAAATGAGAATAGTTGTATTAGGAAAAAAGTATATAGTTTTCCCATATGTGTGGAGATCAAATATAGCTCATTATCTGTGTTGTTTATTTTATACAGCCTTTTTTGTTAATTTTTATAAAGGGTGCCAATAATTCTGGACCTGACTGTATCTGCATTAGCAAGCTGGTGTAGAGGTCTACCTAATAAATTGGTTACTGAGTGTAATTCACATGCCAGTAGTTATAATGACTTGTATTGGTTACTGTGAATTATATAAATGTTTTAAATCAGTGACAGGTCGGTTCTCGGGGAAAAGAGTCAAAGTCTGGGGTTGGTGGAAAATATGTTTTTATTGCAATAATATTTTGGTCCAGAAGAGCAATGCACGAGACAAAACTTAATGCATTGCGAAACATCTCTCGTTCATTCCAATCTTTCTACCTTTTCAAAACTCATCAGCGGAAGGGGGGCTGTTCTGTCAACAGTCACAAGATGCTGGATCAATGTTAGCAGCCGCCTCCCCACTCTCACTGATTCTAGGTTTCACAGATAACTTGCTAAGTATCTTTGCATGGTGTATCTATTCCCTATAAGCATTTAACTCTTGTTAATGTTGGCTGTTGACATTTTATCATTCATCAGTACAATAATCCATAATGCTAACTATTGTTAATACATTGTTATTCTTTGGTATACATGTTATATTTGAACATACATTTTAGTATTAAGGCAGTCTCTTCTTTTGAAATACAGAGGCTTCCCGTCTGTCAATGGCTCTGCTTCACATGGTCTTTTTCCAAAATAATCTTTTAAAATATGGCCTATCAGAACATTAAGATATATTTCATACAAACTGCATAAACTCATCAGACAGGCAAACTTGTGTCTCTTAGATCATAAATCCAGATTCCCTGTTACCCTGTTGGACCCGAGCAAGCATCCTGTTCATGCACAATCTGTTTGATAACATCGTTATTGTGAAACAACATCAGTCTCAAATGAAAAGTCCATCCATCTTAACCTGCTTGTCTTGAACAGGGTTGCAGGGGGGCTGGAGCCTATCCCAGCATACATTGGGCAAAAGGCAGGAATACACCATGGACGGGATGCCAGTCCATCGCAGGGCACACACACCATTCACTCACACACTCATACCCATGGGCAATTTAGACTCTCCAATCAGCCTAACCTGCATGTCTTTATGATTGTGGGAGGAAACCCATGCAAACACGGGGAGAACATGCAAATCACAGATTTCTCTCTTGGTTACACATTTTGATTATTCAAACAATATTTGTTGATTAGCTCAAAAGATAAATATGTTTTAACTCAAAAGATATATATGTTTTACTTATGCCACTTTTTAAAAATAAGTCTCTTATTCACAGCCCCTCATTCAGCATTTAAACAAACCACTCAACTGAAACCATTGATTGGCAGTATGAGTACAATTTATTTGAGTAATCATGCAGTCACAGCTCAGTAGTTAAGATGCATTTTACAGCGTTCACAGGTTATATTCTCCACTGAACCTTTTGCAAAGCATTTTTAGTATGTATATTAAAACTTTAAAATAACTTACAAAAATGGGAAGTTGGTCAATTTTGAAACGATAAACTGTAGCTGAACTAGCAGCTAACGTTACCAAGGTAGCTTGACGTTATGTTTGTTAGAAAACTGCAACTTCGCTAACGTCAAGCTACCTATCTTGGTAGCGTTAGCTAGTTAAGTCACCGTAAAAAACAACTTATTTATTTTAGCTAATTGTTTAGTTTTAGTACATAAACCTGATTGCAGCTGTACATACCCACATGGGTGCTACACATTGGTGGTGGTTGAGGCAAGTTTTCCAATAATCAGTGTAAAGCGTTTTCAGTCTCTAGAAAAGCAGTAATATGATATGAAAGCACTGGTTGAGGTATCCTCAATTCCTTTTCTGGGTTCAGAAGGGGTTCTCTTTTTTTCTGCGCAACAGCCTTGCTGTCTGCAATCTTGTCCTTCCTGTATTACCTTTATATGGTGGTGGTTTGTCCTGACAGTGGCCATGTATATTTTATCACTTGTCATGTTTCTTTACATTTAATGTTTACTTGCATTTAAAATGGCTTTCAACTGCAGAGCTTCATGTGTAGAACCACAAAATACATTTTGTTTGTTGATATAAAGAGATATAAAAGTACAATGCCCACAGTGGGGACACTGAGGCAGTAAGCTAGTAGGGTCTTGTGGAACTGGTCCTCAGTACATAATTATCAAATCATTTAGTTATTTCCTGTCAATTAAATGGGGAAGAGCAGGTGGCCACTGAAAGTATTGTACAAATTTCCATTATCGTGGAGTTGCGTGTGTGGCCGAAGCTTTATGTAAAGAATGTCTCCTATGTCCAGCTGCACTGTAATCATGTTTGCTGCACCACGCCCCGGTCCTGGATTGTTATCATAGGCGCTCATGAAATATACATGATTCAAACAGAGAGTGACTTTAGCAGGAGAATTACTCCATCCAAAGGCAGTGAAACTGAAATAGTAGACACCCTTTTTTGGGGCTGTGAAGATGCCTGTAAAATGGGAAAAACATATTTAAAACAATTAAGTCAGGCTGAATGCATTGGTTTGATATATAGGCACCCAATCAATGTATTAGTAACTTCAGCTTTGCATTTTGCATTTTGAAGCAAAGAGACCATTTTGCTGTTGTTGTTTTCAGTTTAATGTACTAACTATACAAGTAAACCAGGCTAATTGTATAATGACATTTCATCATGTTAAATGTTAAAATGCAAACATGTAATTTACATTGTACCTGTAGATGGGTTATAAGCACCTCCAACATTGATGGTGACATAGTTGTAGAACAGGATGACATCCTCAGGATGTGGCCCCAATATGATACTCTCTGAATTGCTCACCAGAGAAGCTGAGAATGCCATTGCCGTAACAACAGGAATTGTTGTGGAAGTGGGCAGTGTTTCGGACGTTACTAAGTCAGCACATCCATGCAAAGAAGTTACTTGCAGTGAACTGTACATAATTTATTTTTATATTTAATATATATTTTTTAACATTACTAAACCAAATGAAGTGCTTTGCAATATTCAGATTAAATAAAACATAGCACATAGTGGCAAAAATCTGTAGCTTGATTTGTGTCATTGAAAACATTTAAAGATACCTCATTGTGAAAATTGAAGTAACTCTTAGAGAAATATACTTTATTACCTCCAATTTCCGTGGAATTTCCATGCTTCAGAGCCTCCAGCTCACTCTGTATTGCTGATCTCTGACCACCTGTGTATGTGTGTGTGTGTGTGTGTGTGTGTGTGTGTGAGAGAGAGAGAGAGAGGCATAGTGAGGCATAGTGGGGATGAAGAGATAGAAGATACGTTTCATGATCATATCCATATACTCACATACATGCAGCTATAAGAACCACAGCAATGTAATTGATTCTTGTTAGTCCAGTGCTATTTTGTTGTCTTGTGAATGTCTCAAAGACTTACAGTAGAGGACCAGTCCAACGATGAGTGTGATCAGAGTGATGAGCCACAGAGAGACAAAGATCAGTGAAGCCTTTCTGTCCAAAGACCATCTCCCAGCAGAGCTCTTGGGTTCTGAGAATGGATATTCATAATTAAGCTTGTCAAATATTAACCAATTCAAGCGTTCTGAACACTGGATGGCCTACATGATGACCATAAACTTTCCCCAGGTATTTCATAAAGTATTGTTTTGCATTAAATTAAAATAAAGTAAAAATCACCAAAACAGTTAATCTGTTCAAGAGCTTACCATCAAATAAATGACCAATACATTTTTTCCTTCTGCATTTCTAGAATTATTCATATTTGAATATTTAGTTCAAAGCCTTGAAGGTATGTACCCATTTCTGAAACTTTTTGGTCACTGGAATATATTACACTAATCGTTTAACTAGAAATGCCTCCCCAATAACCAGTCGTAATTAAATTGTAAAATATAGACTGAGTTATACCTGTTGACCTGTTACTGGGACCAGTTTTATCCAGGTATGTGGAGACAGGATTGTTCTCTATCCCTGTAAAACATAAATACAGAGCAGTAGCTATAATTTTAATTTATTTATGTTATTTTATATTTCATGTTTATTTATGATTTTTCAGAACATTAATATAATTTCCAATCACTTTTCATCATTTGAGGGACAAGCATACAAATGGTCTCCTCCCCTGTAGTATGTTAGGAGAAAGTTCTCTAAAAACGGGTGCATTTTGACACCTATCTTTTTGTGGAATGAAATAATTTTAACAAATCGTGTTATATCACAAAGCCGTTTTACTCCTCTTTATCGAGGGCACTTACATGGAATTTTATGCACGGATGTCGTCTCCTTTGGAGGGTTGTCATTGGTGTATATGCTGTTGGAGTTCATCCTCTTGCTTCGAAACTGCTCTACCGAGTGCAAGAACTAAATAAACAGCCTTTCTGAGGGCCTCCAAATCTGCAAATTTTCTGCAAATAATGTTGTGGTTTTCCAATCTTTTAGTGCAACAGTCGGTTCACCCTTATGTGATCCAAAATCCGTTCAGTTTCAGACTTTTATACCGTTTCCAAACAGGCTTATCTCCTCCCAACATGTGTCTCCTTTCACCGTGCCCCAATGATCTCACAATTCTTAATAACATAGGTGTCATGTTTCATGCTTGTCACGTCATGTTTCATGTTCTCCTGGTCTAAAAGAAATTAGACCAGTGACAATTTTTGACTGTCCACAGATTGTCAAAAAATCTCTAATTAAAATTACATAATTTACATAATTTAATTCTGTAATTGTCCTGCCAGGCACGCAATATGTCTGGTCTGCCCCAATAACCTGCCCCATCACTTCTCTCAACCTGTTAGCGAAGGTCTTAGAGAGGAGTTTGTAATCTGTGTAATGCCACAGGTCTTTTTTACTTCTTTTGGGTTTCCTTTTTTGGGAAGTAGTATTATAACTGCTTTCCTACAACTCAGTGGTAGTTGTCCCTCATTAAGCTCAACTTCCAAATCTTCTCCCAAAAGCAGCCTTGTAAAATCTGATGGCAACCCATCGATTCCAGGGGACCTTGTAAGGTTGTGGAGAGTTCCTGCTTAGACAAGTCGCCACAGATTTTCATTAACCTGTACTTTTGGAAGCCTTTCATAAAAATCATGGGCTCCTCTTCCGATTCACTGGATTCCAGCTCAGAAAAGTAATCCATTGCCCTTCTTCTAATTTCAGTTTGGTCTGTAAGCTTCTGACTTGTGGCAGAATTCAAACAATGAATATATCTCCTTTGACCATTTTTCTTTTCTAGGCTAAAAAAGAATTTTGATGGTGCATCCATTTCTGCTATATTTTGAAATCTGGACCGCACAAGAAATCCCTGAGCTCACATGCATAGCAGGTCAACCAAAGAGGTTTTTTTCCCTGTTGGGCTCAAACTGCCTCTCTTTCTGCTGATTTCTCTACCAGCATTTGGAGGTTCTCTATTTCACTCTCCAAAGCCTTCATAGGCTGTGCGTAGTCTCTGGTGGCACCGAGAGTGTACTGCATGCACAGCTGTTTTGTCTGGACTTTCCCACAGTCCCACCACTGTTGTAAAGAAGCATACAGGTGCTTTTGTTTTCTCCATGTTCCCCCAAAAAACTAAAAAAACCTGCCTAAAATGAGCATCCTGCGGTAGTGTTGTGTTAAAATGCCAATAAGCACTACCAGGCTTCACAGCTGGCAAGGAGAAGGTCCCTGACACCAGGCTGTGATCAAAAAAACCCACAGGTGGTGATATGGCACTGTTTAATCGTGCTAGCTTGATGTCTGAACACATAGATCCTGTCTAACCTTGCCATAGAAATCACATTGTCTCTGGTGTGTGTCCAAGTGTATCGTCTCTGCTGCCCATGAACCTGCCTCCAGACATCACACAATTCATTAGTGTCAATGATCCTGCGAATCAACCTACTGGATTGTGCATTTGGCTCTGTATGATTCCTATCCAGTGTGTCTTGGGCTGTGCAATTAAAATCTCCAGCAACATACACCATATCATCAGAGCTAAAATGAGCTAACATGTCATTAATTTTGTTCAAGAAGATCATTCTCTCTGGCCCATTTGTTGGGGCGTAGACATTAATGAAGACAATGTTAAAATTCTCCAAATTTTGCTGTCACCTTCAAAAGTCTACCCCCTACCATTTCTTCCACATCATAGGACGGTGGTGAGAACATTACATTATTGGCATTTGGCAGACGCTCTTATCCAGCGACGTACAGTTGACTGAGCAGGAGACAGTCCTCTCCTGGAGCAATGCAGGGATATGGGCCTTGCTCAAGGGCCCAACGGCTGTGCGGATCTTATTGTGGCGACACCGGGATTAGAACCACCGACCTTGCGTGTCCCAGTCATTTACCTTAACCACTACGCTACAGGCGTAGACCTTTGAAAACCGAATAGCAACGCTGGTTGAGCTCTTATGGCTCAGATGCACATTACCCTCCCAGTCCTTCTTCCTGTCAACCTCGTTTGCGGTGTCATGCGTTTCCTACACGAGCATGACATCAATACGTTTGTGTCTCAGTAAAAACATTCCTCTTTTTTTACCTTCTCGTGCCCCATTTAGGTTTAAGGATGCTATCCTAAAATAATGTTTATCACTGAAAGATAAAGGCAGCAATAATTTTGTTCCTCATACTCGTTTTTTTAGTTGGGCTTTTACTTTCTGTACAAGATTTACCAGCCTGTATATTTCAGGTTGAGGTAGAGACCCTTTCCCTTTTATTCTAATATGCACCTTTACAGAGTCAACAGATAACTTCAAATTTGGGAAATGGTCCTTAATCAGAACCCCCTTTTGGTTTTTTGTTGTTTTCAAAAAAGACACCATTTCTTCAATGGCGTAGCCGTCTTTAATCCCATTTCCACTGACTGTAGAGGAATCAGAGGCATGCTCATCCTCGCTGGAGTCTGCCATGCTAGAGACTGGCTCCTCCCCCTCGTCACCCGTTTCTGCTGGGGATTGGTCAACAATTTTGGATTTTAACAAATTCCTGCTTGTACACTTACGCTTCCGTTTCATGGCGGGTACTTTTAAACTGACATTATCGATTATAGCCCCGCCGTCATCCACTTGATTTATAACAGTATTATCTGTCAACAAGGCCCCAGTATGTACCTATTCATTCACCGCCTCTTCCTCCATCTCATCGTCTACAACAATTTGCATCTTCTCTGACGCATTATTGTTAGACTGTTGGCTACTCCCCTTTCCAATTTCCAAAACTTGTCCAATTTTCCCCTCACTATTCCCCGCAGCGCCTGACGTCGCGGCTCCTAAGTCTGTTGGCCCAGGCGTTTCCGTAGTCGATTCTTTATTATTTGTTTGTTCCTTATTCGGACAGAACCGGTCTATGTTTTAGTTTAGTTTTATTTTGCACAATTTAAAGAAATACAAGAAAAATCACAAATAACAAATAATAAACAGTGCATGAAGAGGCAGAAAGCCAAATTGGCTTATTTGAAGCCTCCAACTAAAGATGGTGTTGTAAAGAACACAAAAAAAAAGAACATACAGAAAAATAATATGACTACATAAGAGTGATGGCAAACTAATAATAACAAAATATATAACAACAACAATAACATCAAAATAAAAATAGAAAATGTAATTGTGTAATTGTGTATTCTAAGTGCAAGATATGTCCATGGTCTACCTTTGGTGCATGTGAGTGTGTGTATGGAAGTGTGTGCATATGTTTGCATGTAATGTGACCTTCCTCTTTACATATAAAACACATCAGAGGTGGCGTACACAGTATTATCGAAATTGTCTATTCTAAAATTAAAAGACATGGTGAAATGATCCGTGTCGTTTAGAATAATGTAAACCGGTCTTCTAAAAGACATGACATCTTTTAAGAGAGGGGATTGAAACCCTATTTAATCGGCGTAACTATTTTTCCATGCCAAACATTTCGTTTGTTGCCATTGGCGGCATGTTTGATAATGATGTCCTTCTCGCTGGGTTAACGAGAGGGAGCGAGTACCACGGTGAAAGGTTCTTTAATTACTATTCCATGTTCTATCACGGCATTTACTTTATCAATGCTGTCAAGGAACAGCACAATGCCTTTATTCATCTTTGATGCAAATTTGATGCATTCGTGTCCAACCACCTCCGGCACAGCTAGCGTACACTCTTCCACCGAGCAAGGTAAGATCGGGGCGGCTTTAACGTCGTGTTACCTGCTCACCGCGTTAACTGCTCACCCCCCCGGCGCTGCTGCCATGTCAGCCAGCTAAACTGGCCCACGGCCTTCTTAAAAAAAAAATAAACCCTATTACTTTTAACAGTGATTTAACAGCAGTACAGCAGAGAAATATAACGGTACAATTGTTTTATTATTTTTAAATTCCACAAGTGCAGAATATAGGAAAAGGTTTAGCAGAGTTGCTCAACAAGTCGTGCTCCCGCCACTCATTCAGGCATCCATTCTCAGCATGCCGAGGGAGAGAGGGAGAGAGGGATAGTGGGGGAAGGGATGTTGAGTGGTTTTTAATGGTGAAGAGTGGTTGTTCCGTCGGGTGAATATGCAGGATCAGTGACAGCAGATACAGGGCAGAGCGCTTCTCTGCCCACCGGCTGATGGAGGAATGTAGGTCAGCCGCAGCAGAATGCCAGGGGGCCTGCTCTTCTTCTCTGATCAGGGAGGGGAGGAAAGAGGGATGAAGCGCAGAGATATAGATGAGAGTCACAGAGGGAGGGAGGGAGGAAGGGAGCTTTAGCTATGTGTGTACTAGCAGTGGATGGCCCCTTCAAAGCTTTGAATTTCATTTGATTTCTGCTGGAATTTGTATCTGTCTCTCTCTCTCTCTCTCTGTCTCTCTCATTGTCTGTCTCTCTTTCACACATGCACGCACACACACACACACTCACACACACACGTCAGCTGTAAGAACAGCAGCACCTGTGTTTAAAGCTTTGAATTTCATTTGATTTCTGCTGGAATTTGTATCTGTCTCTCTCTCTCTCTCTCTCTGTCTCTCTCATTGTCTGTCTCTCTTTCACACATGCACGCACACACACACACACTCACACACACACGTCAGCTGTAAGAACAGCAGCACCTGTGTTTAAATCTGTGAATAGCATATCTACCACTATAAATTGATTCACATTGTAAGGCTGAAGAAAATAGTTCATTCTCCTGTTCATAAATCAGTGGTTTACAGTATTTTGTAAATTTGCAGACTATATGAAATTAAATGTGTGTAAAATGTTGCAGAGATGACATCAACCTTTCCTGGTGTAATGATCCGCAAACATTAGACATAAAAGTGTAACTGTCAGCCTTCAGCCATGTCCAGGAGTAATGTGTGTGTCTGTGATGTGTGTGTCCATTCATTTATGTGCGCAGTTTGTCGCCGTCTACAACTACAGCCCTCTGAAGGACAGTCCCAACATCCACCCGACCCGGGAGGTGGCCTTCCGAGAAGGGGACACCGTCTGGGTGTTTGGCAAACCACGGCGGGACGGCTTCTGTGAAGCAGAGGTGGGTTCTCGTCCGTGTGCGGCATTCTGGGATACTTTGGTGGGATGGAGTGGGGGAGTCGTCTGGCAGTTGGGGGGTTGCCGGTTTGATTCCCCCACCCGGGCTGTGTCGAATTGGCCCTGAGCAAGACACCTAACCCCCATTTGCTCCCGACGAGCTGGTCGGTGCCTTGCATGGCAGCCAATCGCCGTGAGTGTGTGTATGAATGGGTGAATGAGAAGCATCAATTGTACAGCGCTTTGGATGAAGGCGCTATATAAATGCCAACCATTTACCATCTACACAAAAAAAAACCCCACGGTATTCTCCTCTGGAATATTGGTGTGTTTTATAATGTATTCATATGTAGTTTTGTATTTGCATGACTACACTCAGCATGCTCATAATGTTCTGTAATTGTGTATACACAGTATATTATAGATTTAGGTTACCATTGGCTGGGAGGGGAAGCCAATTGTCCCATTTATCTCCCGCTTGTGTAGAAGTACTGGAACGTATCAGTTCTGCTGTACATACGATGATATTGTGAGCACCATCGTTCTTCCCAGTTCCTCACCCTTACAGCCAGATTGGCTGCAAATTGGTGGTGTTGTGAGTTGCTCTATGCGTGCGTGTGTGTGTGTGTGTGCGCGCGCATGTCCACCGGCCTTCAAGGATCTCATTGCATCCCTCAATTTTAGGAATGCAAAAATAATCTCTATTCTTTTCAATAAGACCACACAAAGGTCACACAAAGAAACTGCCCTTTGAGTTTGCCCTCACTGGAAATACCCTGACTTTACTGACTTCCTGTCTCATCTATCTGTCTCATCTGTTGTAGGGGAAAATTCACAGAACAAAAAGATCTCCCTCCTAAAAGCATGATAAACAATCACAAGTCAAAATCAGACTCCACCTTAGTGAGCAGGCTGGTTCCTCCAAAACTCTCGACGATATATGCTAAAAGTGTATCAATATATCCGTATTAAAATGTGTTGAAATGAGAGCAAAGAATGCAAAGAATGAAACGTACATTTATTCCCTTAGAAGAGAATAATTAATCAAATGTTTAGTCTGTCTGTATATTAGAAAAGTATATTAGAAGTGAATATTAATGAAATGTTTAGTTTGTCTGTATATTTTCAATGATTACTGCTGCTTAGTTCGTCTTATAAAAGCGAAAGATACAGAGTGACGTGTATGGATGACGTGTGTGTTAGAGGGGGGCCATCCAGAACTTTATGAGGTCTGGTAGTTTGCCAAGAGCAGGTGCGGGGTGAAGTGAGGACAGGGGGAGTCCTGAACTTTGTTCGTAGTTGGCAGAACGCCCTGAACTTGGCAGAGCATAAGGACCGTTGGCAATTTGCCACAATGACGTTGTGGGAGGAGCGTTGGGAGGAGTTACGATAAGAACAGTGTGGGTGATTTGCCAGAATGAGGTTTGAGGAGGAGTTGTAGGTGGAGTAACTGTGTTTAAAATGGGTGTAAAAATGACAGTCGGGGTTCAGTTCTGGAGAACTGATCCGGCTTTATGCACGTGTGCTAATAAAGTCTGATTTTCCTGAAGATCTTGCTGCCGTGGTGTCGTCTTTTCCCTTGCGAAGATGTTTTTCGACAAATTGAAGATTTTGACTCTGTCGTTTCCTAGACACGACACTGTCTGTTGCACAACTCTTATCTTCCTCAGCCAGGCCATCTTTCTAAAGTCACGCTGTATATTATGCATACACTATGGATGTCTCTACACAGAAAGAGAGCTCAGGTCTTCCAATCTTCTTAGTGGTATTAGCTGATTCCCACTCCTTTCCTCTCCTGAATGATGATGGGAGTACAGTAAGCTTGTCACATTGCATGAATGTTTGAGTTTTCCCACATTCATGCTAAAAGATTGGATATTAAAATGTGGGAATAATGTTTCACTCAGAAAACAAGTATGTCATGTGAAATTAAGGATTGTGATCTTAGGATTGCTTCAGTTAACTCTGAAGCAGTGTTTGCGCACACGTGTGTCACAGCTTGAAGTAAATTGACTAGTCACTGGATCACAAGTTTATACTCGGATCAGAGTTTTATTAAAGGACATTCTTCTGCACCTCCTAGTTTCACTTGTAAGCTTCCTTCCACAGCGATTCAAATGTGTTTGAATGTTTCCCCGCTCTCTCTGTCTCTCAGGCCAACGGGAGGCGGGGACTCGCACCAGTAGCGTTCCTGGAGGAGATTCCTGTGCGACCGGCCAAGACGATGACAGAGAGTGTGGTGAGCAAGCACCTTCACAAAGACCAGCTACGTCTGTCACCAAAAATCTCTCTGTGACTCACTGGACACAGCAGGCTGCTGGTCAGCTGGTCTACAATGGGAAACTGACCTGCCGTCTCCCACTTCCGAGCTGCACAAAACCCATACGCTGCTGTGATGCGTTCTGAAGGCACTTTGTGTCATTGCACACTGTGGTCACAGGGGGGTCACACATGCTATGCCTGAAGACTTTTGATACAATCAAATCAGTTTGATGTTCGGCCAAGAGTGGAAGACCAGCTTAAGGCTGGATATGGAGAGCTGTGACTGAGTCTCTGACTGTCCTTCATTAAGAGGACAATGTCAGAGGTATTTCATTTTTTCTTTGGAATTCTCAAGATCTTGAAGCCTGCAAAATCTTGACTAAAACTCTGTAGCGTATGGTAGACATAAGGTCCCTGGCACAAGAAAACTTAATTTAGGAGACGGTGATACGACATTTACCCATGTATCCCTGCATCACAAAATAAATAAATAATTTATACAAAATAAATGTCTTGATTTTCTATGGCATTGTAGTAGTTTGTGTATGAGCATGCCTCTGGTATGTGCCCACCTTAGTGTACTGTTCAAATGACGTGTTAAGTGTGTCATGGACTAGGCCTCGAATTGCACACTGTACAGGAAGACCAGCCTCTCATTAATGAGAAAAGTAGAAAGCTAGTCCAGTCATTTGAAACCCTAAACCATTAATGACTGGACTGGAGGTGCTTCAGACAGGACTACTGCGGTGAGCAGACTGGGGCTTGTGCTCATGCATTTGTCTCCTGTGTACTGGATATGCATGTCTCCTTCAGTTTGTCACTGGATGTGATCTTTTCCAGACAGGGCATAGGACCGTCTCTCCTGGGGCGGAAGATGTGGCTCACTCCCCAGGCTGTTCCCCGTGCCCCCCTGCTGCCCCGCCCCTGCGCGGGAGGAAAGCCCCGGTCCGGCGACTGTGAGTTTGAGAATCATCAAAATCCTGACCTCAAAACCTGCCAAAAAGTCTGACATGGATTTGACTGTTTTGTGGAATATCTCCTTCCCATTTTATTTCTGACATAGTGTTCCTGTCAGTGGTACGGCAATCAGGATTTCTCAGCTAAGATGAAAGTGGGTAAAGGCAAGCCTGGAGAAGTTCATGTTACCATGGTGATGCGTGTATGTGGGAACATACTGCACCTTCAGTGAGCTTGTTC
Organism: Conger conger; assembly: GCF_963514075.1. NCBI lineage: Eukaryota > Metazoa > Chordata > Actinopteri > Anguilliformes > Congridae > Conger > Conger conger. Next base: position 56,938,325 of record NC_083767.1, on the reverse strand, counting down.
AGCCCGCTATGCCAAAAGTCACAGGTCACACACACCACAAGAGCCACTTGTGCTTTGGTCAGATTCCCAGTGGGCACAACATGTCTGCCTGTCTTCATCTCACCCCTTCTGTCCTAAAGCTGTACTGCAGCTATGCAAGGGTCTCAAACAGAACTCTGGTGCTCATTATTTACAGCCAATTTGAAAATAAACCCACTGCCTTTTTCCTTGCCATTCATTACCAACCTGTGGGTAAGGCTGGAATTTCAACCCCTGGTTTAGATGAAGAAATTGATAGTTCCTTATCAAGGTTGCCAGGTCCATTGTGATGATCTTAACATGTTTTTTTTTTTCTGGGTTTCGCACAGTCACTTGTACTGCCTCTATCCACGTGCAAAGCTGAAGTTGCTTCTTCTAGTAAAATTGTGTAACTCATTCTGGTATTGCCACATGCCTAAAGAAGTACACGACAATGCTGAGGCATTGATGATGAAACATATACAAAAAAGTGTTTTTTTTAAAGACCACAAGACAAAGAAGAAGCGGTCTCAGCTAGCTCATTTTCAGAGACAAACTGTTGCACCAATCACACATATATCTAGTGAATTAGCCAGGGTGAGATTTGGGTAATTTTAGATGGTGTAAATGGCTTTCAGTTGAAGTGAGATTCTTTAGTGTTTTATGGAGGCAGACAGGATTACAGACTCTATGACGAATCTGCACTGATGATACTCCATTCTAGAAACGTCTACCAAAATGAACCAAGGTGAGGTTAGAGTCCAAAGATTGAGAATTCAAGTTGTACATTTATATTTCCATGAAATCACTAAACTATAACCTCATTTATCCAAAAGCATTTCTCTAATGGTACACGTTAATTTTTTTATGTCATTGAAAAATTTCAGAATAATAAAATAAAACTAACAAAAGTTACCCATCAACCCTTCCACTTTACTTAATGAGACTAAATCACAACTCACCAGTCTACAACTCCACTGACCATTTTAAAGAAGTTTGTAGGTCTGCAATGTTAGAAGATTTTTCACTTATGATATCCAAGGCTACTTTCTCTGTTGACTGTTTAGTCATGCAATGTGCTGAAACAAAAAAGCCGTTTTAGTTATTTCTGTTTACATTGTGTCACAGCATTGTTGTAACACTACTCCTAGAATGAATTGTAAATATATGTGTCATGGACTTGCTAACACAAATGTATTTTTCTATGTTAAGACATAAATGATTTATAAAAATAAAAATTTTCTTAACATTGTAAAGAGAATAAAGTTTGTTTAAATAACAATGTCTATCCTGAATTTGTGGAATAGAAAATATATTCATAGTTGGTTCCTGTATTTACTGTATATTTACAATTGATTTGTGTATGTCATGCAATTTCAGATCATATGTTCAACAGCATTCATGAGCTCCTGAAAAAGAAGAGACCAATCACGTCTCACTAATTTCATCCAATCAGTGTTTTGAGATGGAGAGCAAAGAATTTTGACTTGTCTGGAGATGACGGCTATAAAGGATACAGACAGCTTACTTGTGACTGAGACTCATATGATGAAGAGCAATTAAAGTAGATACACACTGAGACGCTGATACACACATCAGAGTAAAATCAAATTTAAAATGGCTCTTATAAAGATTCAGAAAGTAACAATGAGAAAAGCAGAGCATTAGGGGCCTCCTTCCCCCCAAGCAGAAATTTAAGCCTGTTCCCCTCTCCAGTCCAGTCTGTTCTAGCAAGCCATGCTGTACTAGGTCCACTGAACAACAGGCCATGTAACCCATTTCAAAATAATAAATGTTATACTGCATGTACAGAAAGCCGAAAACATATGGCTGAATATGAAAATGCTATATATGTACACATTTACTTCTGTAACAGACACAGTATAGAACAGGGGTGTCACCTGATTTCCCAGGGGGCCGCAGTGTCTGCAGGTTTTTGGGGTTTCCTTCCTATCAGCTCTCAATCAAGGCCTTCAGAAGAAGATGTGTGGATTCTTTAGCCAATCAATGACTTGATTGAACCACGGGTGCCAAGAACATCCCAAAAACCCGCAGACATTGTGGCCCTGCAGGACTGGAGTTTGACACCTGCGGTAAAGAACCTGCAGATCAAGGCTGAGCTTCGACCGACAGCCGTAAAGATAAACCAGATACCTTGATCAACTGTGAAAGGGGGCATTTGAGCCTTGGCTTCATTTCACAGGGTGAACAGCAGCCGCCCGCTGAAAAGGTTGTAGTTCCCGGGGCTGACTTGGAGCCGCCGGCCCTTGCTGAGCCCCATGTAGATCAGCTGTCCCACGTCCAGCTCCAGGGTGATCATGTTGGTTGCCCCTCGTCCCGGGCCGGGATTGTTGTCGTAATTACCCATTAAATAGTCCTCATTCAAGTGGAGGAGGATGCCACACGGAGTGCGTTCGCCCCATCCGAATGCAGTGAAGTAGAACCTGTAGACGCCCCGCACGGGAACCGTGAAGATGCCTGTACCACAGTGAGGAAAGAGCTGAATAATACAGACAGACTAGCCAGACAAAGGTGAACGATAAATGGTAATAGGTGACATGCAGTTGGTGCTAGTTTGGCTAAAGGTACAGCTGAAGATGGCCACGATGGTAGCTGAAGATGGCTACCATAATCTAAAAAGATAATTAATTAATTACAGATTTCTGAATTTAAGCAGCTGGTCTCATCATTCTGCAGATTCATATCATAACCTGCATATGAGACCCATACACTTCCAGAAGCCTGCTATTTTATCTTTATAGGAATGATATATTGCATAACCAAAATGCAAAATACACAGTACCTGTAGAGACATTGTAAGCACGACCAACATTTGTTAAGACGTTTTTGAAGACCAGAATGTGAAATTGAGGATACGGTCCCAAGGTAAAGTTCTCTCCTTTTCTCAAAGATGCTGAGAAGGCCACCTTCACCGGCTCTGTATAAACACAGGAGGGTTAAGACTATTTTCCGGTGGCATGCCTATTTACACCAACCATCAACTTTACCATGTCTTAGCAGCAGCCATTTGCAATTATTATTAATGTGAATTAAATGTAAAAATCTCCAATTTTGGATGGCACAGACATGCGCTCCTAAAATACATGCAGCCAAACACTCGCTCTTTCAATTTTTATTTTTGTTTCTTTTTTATCTCAACAAGTCTTCAAAGAGTCCTTCCACTCTGAAATCCGCCACCCAACATTTGCACAACGCAGTTACAGTAACAGAGGCAGACTGCATGCACCTGATTGAGCATTGCAGCGATTCACTGTCTCACTCACCTTGCCATGAGTCCAGATATGCCCTAAGATCCTTCACCTCAGACAGTATCGCTGCTCTCTCAAACACTGTGTGTTTTTAACAAAAAACACAAAAGCAGAAGGTGATGAAAGAAAAATGAAAGTTTTAACATTAATACATTCAAACTGCTTACATAATGAACATACTATCACTCAAATACACATAAAGTCCAACAAAAAATTTTAAATGTATTTATAATGTATACATTTAAAAATTTGACTTTGTCTTTGTGTGAAAGAGTCCCAAGCACACCCCTAAGTAACAATAACAGGAGTTCAAGTCCAGTGTGGTTTGTTCTGATCGGAGCCCCCAAGAACATGGACCATCAACCCGTGTGGTGTAGTTTTGTCAGGTAAACCTTTTAACACTTACAGTATAAGTAAAATACAGTGACGAGGCAGGCCAGGGTGATGATCCCGCCAAATACGGACAGCAACAATAACCTCCTTTTCAGGGGCGTTCTTGGAGCATAACGCAGAGGCGTGGGTGCCACCTGCCAGTCTTTAGCATGTAAGAAGAGACGACAGAACAGAGCAGCAAATGCAGATAATCATGCAATTCAATCTCACCTGACCTACGACTATACATTTTACATTAGCGAGATTCATAGAAACATCAGTTTTGTGTGTGTGTGTGAATGGGTGAATGAGAAGCATCAATTGTACAGCGCTTTGGATAAAGGTGCTATATGAAAGCAGACATTTACCATTTACATGACTACTGAACTACTGAGTGGCTCATCCTGCTATGGTACTGTTCAAGCATGTGGTTCAGTATCGTACCCACACAGTGCTAACTGTTGCTGGCAGGCCTGCAGGACGTTGCTGTAAAACTGGCACTAACATTGACCAGGGATGGGAGGGTTTCAGTCAGATGGGATAGCAATGTCTTGCTGTGTACACCAGCTGGCGAATAAGATGAAGTGTCTGACATCACATGCTTTCGAGGAGAGCGCATGCTTGTCTGCACTGTATGAGCTGGGGCATTTCAGCTCAAGCAGGGAGAAAGCATTAAAAGTGATTATAACAGCTCAAACAAATACAGTGAAGCACATTTAGCTGTACAGCCAAAATTATTCCTTAATGGGTAAGCAATACTTCTGTGAATATACACTGGAACACTGAACAAACAAATAGCTTCAGCTTTAATACAAAAACACTACCTTCGGTTTGATTCTCAGAAGCACAGATTAGCTCTGTGCTAATTTCAGAAGCAGGGGATTTGACCTGTGGGCTCTCACAAACACTTCTACTTTCCATCTCTGAAACACAAACATAGTGCACACTTGTTATTCTCTTAAAGACTGAAGTCTGATAATCTTCAGTCTGCTCTTAATTATTTAATTAGCTAAATAATATCTTGATCAGACATTTGTACAGGTGCATCTAAAAAAAAAGTTATATCATGGAAAAGTTCATTACACATAAAGTGAAATATTTCAAGCCTTTTTTTATTTTAATCTTGATGACTACGGCTTACAGCTCATGAAAATAAAAAAACCAGTATCTCAAAATATTAGAATATTACATAAGAATATTGCATAAATGAACAAACTTTTCAGTAAGTCGACTTTTCTGTATTATAAATCATTTTTTTGATTGGTCTTATGTAATATTCTAATAATTTGAGATACTGGATTTTTGTATATAACTGTAAACCGTAATCATCAAGTACAGAAGTGAACAAAATTTAGAGAGCTGTCAGAATAATAAATTAATTGTAATTGGTTGGCACAAAAACCAGCTCACAGACCCGCCCTCAAGGACTGGCGTTGTCCACCCATGGTAGTGAATCTTAGTATGCTTACCTTTGTTTTTGTATTGCACAGCACAGCTCCTTGTTTTAAAAGATGTGTCTGAGTAGATACCAATATATGCAGTCCTCTTAGATTTCATCTATGTCAGTCAGCAACACAAAGAAAATCTGAGAGTTATGAAAATTATAGTTATATTCAACAAAATACTGGGGAGGACTTTTTAACTTGGAAAATGTATTGTAAAATAGATTCGCAAATACATTTATCAAATGTCACATAACCTAGCAATACATAACTGACTATATGAGGCGGGCATTTTTTTTTCTGTATGGGAGGTTATGCAGATTCAGCTAACACTACAATTTGTTGACTTCCATGAATCGTAAGTTCGTCAATCGAAACCGTTGCTTGGGGGCCGGTGTCAAAATCAACTGAAATCTTAAAATACTGTTACGATGCATGGAGGTAAAACTCGGAAACGTAAGTTAGTTAATTTTGAAATTATAAAGTGCAGCTGAACTTGCCGCTAACGTTACCATGGTAGTTTGACGTTATGTGTGTTAGATAACTGCAACTTCGCTAACGTCAAAGTACCTATCTCGGTAACGTTAGCTAGTTAAGTGACCCGTTAACGACTGACTTATTTGTGTTAGCTAAGTGTTATCATTTTAGACAAACGGTGTCAGATTGTTTTTGTAAAATAAGTAATTTAGCTACGTAATAATGATTAGCTAGCTACCTAGCGGGTAAGTTAATGACTTCTAATGAACACCTGACTCTCTGGGTGGGTCTTTTCTTCTCAACGACCATCTGTCCTCCCCGGAGGTAAAACCACAGGAACGGCTAACAGTTAGATCGTGCTTCTTTCGCGATTCCTGCTAATTTAAAATATACGAATCGGTATAAAATAAACCGTTTGTGCTATTACTGCTGCATTTTCGCGGTAAACTACTGAATCTGGCCCGACAGACAAGTGATGTCATGAGGTTGAAAGAACGTGCATGCTAGTGTGCACAATGTGCAAGTCGGTACAAGAGTACTGACTTCGCACTCGCACACAGTTGGATTTTGAAAACATTGACTGACAATGCCGCATTACCTTTTCAGAACTAAACTGCATATTAATTCCCCTGAGAATTAAGTGTATAAGTAGGCCTAGACTACTCATAAACATAGGCTATAGACTTCACCTAGCCAAAACACAAGTAGTTAACCCTGTTTGAGTGAACCAGATGTAATGAATGCCGACACCACAAGTAATGCCTTTTCAGCCATAGGCCTAATGCTGGAGAACATTACTTACTTGAGAACATGGTATCTATATCTATTCTTGTGCATTACAGACACAATTTTTGTTGCTCAAATTGTATTGCATTGTATTGTTTGGCTCAATACAATTAATTGTCATGTTAAGTGCAGACTTTCTAGCTTTCATTTGATTTACAACTTTATACATACCCCATTTTGGGGGACCAAAAGTATTTGGACAAATTAACATAATGTTAAATAGAAGGCTGTAATTCATACACAGATCACCCAATATAAATACCCTCAAAGGCTGACAGTCTTCAATTTAAGATCATTATTAAGTGTTTCATTTAAAATCCATTGTGGAATACAGAGCCAAAACAACAGAAATTGTCACTGTGTCACTGTCCAAATGCTAAATCTTCTACGATGCTTTGTCTAGAATTTGTATTCTCCCAATTCTAATATTTCATAGTTATGAGTAATATGATGTGATATATGGCCAGTTTATTTACCTACTATAATTTCCACTATTAGAGACTTTTTAATGTCTTGGCTTGTGAGTTGCTTATCAGCTACAACCACACTGAGATCACTTTATTCCTTGCTGTCCACTCCTTGTCACCTCCTTTTAATACAGTATTGCTGCAACAGCTAGCTGTTAATATGGTAAGGCACCCTACCATACACTCAGTGACCACATTAAGTATTATCAGACTTATTTTTTTACTTATGGGTTATCTGCTGCTGTAGCCCATCCACTTTAAGGTTTGAAATGTTGCGTGTTGAGATGCTCTTCTGCATACCACTGTTATAACGTGTGGTTGTCTGAGTTGCTTTTTCTGTCAGTTTGAACCAGTGTGGCCATTCTCCTCTGACCTCTCATTTTTTTGCCTTCAGAACTGCTCACTCACTGGATGCATGTTCTTGTGCGTGAAAATCTCAGGAAACATTGTCAAACTATCCAAACTGGCACCAAAAATAATTCGCTTCGATCACATTTCTTCCCCATGATTGGTCAGAAGAAGAACTGAAGCTCCTGACCATGTCTGCAATTTTGGTCTCATCTGACCATAGCTCCCTGTTCCAGTCGTTTCAATGACGTTTCGCAAACTCCAGACACTTGAATTTGTTGGTTGCTCTCAGCAAGGGCTTTCTTCGTGCAACCCTTCCAAAGAGCCTGTTGGTATGGAGGTGGCGTCTTAAGGTTGATTTTGAGACTTTGTGATCCCAAGACGCAACTAAAGTCTGCAGTTCTTGAACTGTGGTCCTTGGGTTCTTCTTTGCCTCCCTCACCATCTTCCTCACTGTGCCTGGGGGCAACATGCACTTGCGTCCTCTTCCTGGCAAGTTTGCAACTGTTCCAGATATTTGAAACTTTTTGATTATTGCCCTAACAGTGGTTAGTGGTATACGACATTTTTCATGAAAAAATAGTATTACTCAATAACTAAAAATTTGAATAATTGTATTAGGAAAAAAGTATATAGTTTTCCCATATGTTTGGACAGAAAATATAGCTCATTATCTGTGTTGTTTATTTTATACAGCCTTTTTTGTTAATTTTCATCAAGGGTGCCAATAATTCTGGACATGATATAGAATATTTTCCCTAGTTATTCCTAGTTATTCTATGTTTATCTTGTGAATAAGTATGATTATCTTATGTTATTCTATGTATCAGTATCTGCACTAAACTGAAGAAGTACACTGAAGTATGATATTTGCAGTGTATTGTATTATGTTTTATATATTCCCAGCACTGAAGTACACTGCACTGAATTATATTATTTCTGTTTCTCCTTAAAACACTGTAAAGAATGTTTTCTTTATGTCAAAGGTATTAGGGGGTCAAACACTGGAATGTTGGTTAAAGTTTTCTGAGATATGGATGAGAAGGTGTAAGACAATCACGAGAGGTGTAAAAGCCAATCAGAAGCAAGAAAACAACTCATGTAGATGTAGCCGTACCCAGACAGGGAGAGACCAAGGCCACGAAAATGAGATATAAGAAACGGTGTTGCAAAGTGTGTGTGCTCAGCTTGCTTAGTTTGTTCAGCTCTGCTCACGCTGTGTGTGTGTGTGTGTGTGTGTGTGTGTGTGGGTGTGTGCTTGCTGTTATGTGCCCTACTGATGATCACTGCTTTTTTTGCACTTGGATTCCATCTGATGGAATAAAGGCCTATTATTCAACACTTACGACAAGACTCCTGATTTTATAAATTGGATTGTTTATTTGTAATTGGATTGATAATTTGTTGGCCTGGGAACCCACAATATCTGCATAGCAAGCTGGTGTAGAGGTCTACCTAATAAATTGGTTACTGAGTGTAATTCACATGCCAGTAGTTATAATGACTAATAATGAGGTCGGTTCTCAGGAAAAGAGTCGAAGTCCGGGGCTGGTGAAAAATATATTTTTATTGCAATAATATTCTGGTCCAGAAGAGCAATGCACAAGACAAATCTTAATGCTTTGCTAAACATCTCTTGTTCATTCCAATCTTTATACCTTTTCAAAACTCATCATCGGAAGGGGTGCTGTTCTGTCAACGGTCACAAGATGCCGGATCAATGCTAGCAGCCGCCTCCCCACTCTCACTCATTCTAGGTTTCACAGATAACTTATATCTTTGCATGGTGTATCTATTCCCTATAAGCGTTTAACTCTTGTTAATGTTGGCTGTTGACATTTTATCATTCATTAGTACAATAATCCATAATGCAAACTATTGTTAATACATTGTTATTCTTTGGTATACATGTTATATTTGAACATACATTTTAGTATTAAGGCAGTCTCTTCCTTTGAAATACAGAGGCTTCCCGTCTGTCAATGGCTCTGCTTCACATGGTCTTTTTCCAAAATATTCTTTTAAAATATGGCCTATCAGAACATTAGGATATATTTCATACAAACTGCATAAACTCATCAGACAGGCTAACTTGTGTCTCTTGGATCATAAATCCAGATTCCCTGTGGAAGCATCCTGTTCATGCAAAGTCTGTTTGATTACATGGTAAATGGTTGGAATTTATATAGTGCCTCTATCCAAAGCGCTGTACAATTGATGCTTCTCATTCACCCATTCATACACACACTCACACACCGACGGCGATTGGCTGCCATGCAAGGCGCCGAGCAGCTCGTCAGGAGCATTTGGGGGTTAGGTGCCTAGCTCAGGGACACTTCGACACAGCCCGGGCGGGGGATCGAACCGGCAACCCTCCGACTGCCAGACGACTGCTCTTACTGCCTGAGCCATGTCACCCCTACATTGTTATTGTGAAACCACATACATCAGTCTCAAATGAAAAGTCCATCCATCTTAACCTGCTTATCTTGAACAGGGTTGCAGGGGGGCTGGAGCCTATCCCAGCATACATTGGGCAAAAGGCAGGAATACACCCTGGACAGGTCGCCAGTCCATCGCAGGGCACACACACCATTCACTCACACACTCATATCCACAGGCATCAGCCTAACCTGCATGTCTTTATGATTGTGGGAGGAAACCGGAGTACCTGGAGGAAACCCATGTGAACACGGGGAGAACATGCAAATCACAGATTTCTCTTGGTTACACATTTTGATTATTCAAACAATATTTGTTGATTAGCTCAAAAGATACATGTTTTAACTCAAAAGATATATATGTTTTACTTTTGCCACTTTTTAAAAATAAGTCTCTTATTCACAGCCCCTCATTCAGCATTTAAACAAACCACTCAACTGAAACCATTGATTGGCAATATGAGTACAATTTATTTGAGTAATCATGCAGTCACAGCTCAGTAGTTAAGATGCGTTTTTCAGCGTCCACAGGTTATATTCTCCACTGACCTAATCTTTTGCAAAGCATGTTTAGTTTGTATATTAAAACTTAAAAATAACTTACAAAAATAAGAAATGGAAGTTACTTAATTTTGAAACGATAAACTGCAGCTGAACTAGCAGCTAACGTTACCAAGGTAGCTTGACGTTATGTTTGTTAGAAAACTGCAACTTCGCTAACGTCAAGCTACCTATCTTGGTAGCGTTAGCTAGTTAAGTCACCGTAAACAACTTATTTATGTTAGCTAATTGTATAGTTTTAGTAAATACAGATTGCAGCTGTTGCAACTCTACCTTAGTCCTCCCTCCTGATTTCCCCTGCCCCTCCTTTCTGATATCCCTATCCTTGTCTAAAAAAAAGGACTTATGATGACAACTATGTTTAGAATAGCATTTCATGTGTATTTTGCTAGTTTCTGGATGTGATGCTTTGACTTATGGTAGAACCTATGCACTTTGGATTAAAAGCGTCTGCCAAATGACTAAAATGTAAAAATGTAAATGTACATCACCCATATGGCTGCTACACATTGGTAGTGGTTAAGGCAAGTTTTCCAATAATCAATGTAAAGAGTTTTTAGTCTCTAGAAAAGCAGTAATATAATATGAAAGCACTGGTTGAGGTATCTTCACTTCCTTTTCTGGGTTCAGAAGGGGTTCTCTTTTTTTCTGCGCAACAGCCTTGCTGTCTGTAATCTTGTCCTTCCTGTATTACCTTTATATGGTGGTGCTTTGTCCTGACAGTGGTCATGTATATTTTATCACTTGTCATGTTTCTTTACATTTAATGTTTACTTATGTTTAAAATGGCTTTCAACTGCAGAGCTTCAGGTGCAGAACCACAAAATACATTTTGTTTGTTGATATAAAGAGATATAAAAGTACAGTGCCCACAGTGGGGACACTAGGGTCTTGTGGAACTGGTCCTCAGTACATAATTATCAAATCATTTAGTTATTTCCTGTCAATTAAATGGGGAAGAGCAGGTGGCCATTGAAAGTATTGTACAAATTTCCATTATCGTGGAGTTGCGCATCTGACCGAAGCTTTATGTAAAGAATGTCTCCTATGTCCAGCTGCAGTGTTATCATGTTCGCTGCGCCACGCCCCGTTCCTGGATTCTTATCATAGGCGCTCATGAAATATTCATTATTCAAACAGAGAGTGACTCTAGCAGGATTCTCACTCCATCCAAAAGCAGTGAAACTGAAATAGTAGACGCCCTTTGTTGGCACTGTGAAGATGCCTGTACAATGGGAAAAACATATTTAAAACAATTAAGTCAGGCTGAATGCATTGGTTTGATATGGCACCCCGTTAACGTATTAGTAACTTCAGCTTTGCATTTTGCATTTCGAGGCAAAGAGACCATTTTGCTGTAAACCAGGCTAATGGTATAATGACATTTCATCATGTTAAATGTTAAAATGCAAACATGCAATTTTCACGGTACCTGTAGATGGGTTATAAGCACCTCCAACATTGGTGATGATATGTTTGTAGACCAGGATGACATCCTCAGGGTGTGGCCCCAATATAATTGTCTCTGTACGGCTCACCAGAGAAGCTGAGAATGCCACCTTAGATGTTCCTGTATGAACACTGGATGGTCAGCAATACCTTGACTGGCTCAATAAGTCAAGTTTCATGAAGCACTATTACATTATTACTGAAGTATGCCACACACACTGTTCACATTTGTTTGTTGTATAGCGGTTTCTTTGGGTTCTATTTATTGTTGACACATAACATAATGTAACAACAGGAATTGTCAGGAAGTGGGCATTGTTACTAGCACTACGAAGTCAGCACATCCCTGTAAACAAGTGTGAAAATACCTATGCTCTCATGGTTCATGGATATTCTGATTCACACTGATTGGGTGACTGTTTAGTGGAGAGCTGTTAAGTCAGCTATTAGTTAACCCTCGTAGTGTCATCAAAAGTGAACTTTCTTTTTTCATTTCTGCTTTTCCTAGAATGACCCTACCATTATAGTTCATATTGTATGTTTATAAAATCGGTACACCATCAAGGTACAATGATTGGTGTAGACTGATGAAAAGCAGCATTTCTGAACTGTGAAGTAGAGAAACAGCTATTTGATGTATTAATCAGTGACAGTTTGTTGATTATTATTAATTTAGGGATTAAAATACAATTGAGTCCACTGAGATTGGGTCATTTCTGAGTGCACGTATGATATGAAGACCATACAAGTGTTACCGCTGTTGAAAACCATGAATAGTTCTTCAAAATGGCAGACACTGTGAGTCTAGTTCAGGGACATTAATTAAGCAATGAAATGTACTAATTTGTTTGTAATTTCTGTTATTATATTGCTGCTGATTCAGAATTCTGTCAGTACTCAATGGAATGATCAGAAGAGTTACTTGCAGTGAACTGTATATCATTTATTTTTTAGGAAAATTAATCTACATTACTAAACCAAATGAAGTGCTTTGCAATATTCGGGTGAAATGAAACACAGCTGGTTTTGATCAGTGGCAAAAATGTTTTTTTTTTTTTTTTTTGAAAGTATTATTGATTTTATTAATATTTAAAAACATCTGTAGCTTGATTTGTGTCATTGAAAACATTTATAGATACCTCATTGTGAAAATTGAAGTAACTCTTAGAGAAATATACTTTATTACCTCCAATTTCTGTGGGAGGGCCATGCTTCAGAGCCTCCAGCTCACTCTGTATTGCTGATCTCTGACCACCTGTGTGTGTGTGTGTGAGAGAGAGAGAGAGAGGGGGAGAGAGGGATAGGGAGGGCGAGAGAGAGAGAGAGGGAGAGTGGGAGAGAGGATGAAGAGATAGAAGATACGTTTCACGATCATATCCATATACTCACATACATGCAGCTGAGAATGCCACCTTAGATGTTCCTGTATGAACACTGGATGGTCAGCAATACCTTGACTGGCTCAATAAGTCAAGTTTCATGAAGCACTATTACATTATTACTGAAGTATGCCACACACACTGTTCACATTTGTTTGTTGTATATCGGTTTCTTTGGGTTCTATTTATTGTTGACACATAACATAATGTAACAACAGGAATTGTCAGGAAGTGGGCATTGTTACTAGCACTACTAAGTCAGCACATCCCTGTAAACAAGTGTGAAAATACCTATGCTCTCATGGTTCATGGATATTCTGATTCACACTGATTGGGTGACTGTTTAGTGGAGAGCTGTTAAGTCAGCTATTAGTTAACCCTCGTATTGTCATCAAAAGTGAACTTTCTTTTTTCATTTCTGCTTTTCCTAGAATGACCCTACCATTATAGTTCATATTGTATTTTTATAAAATCGGTACACCATCAAGGTACAATGATTGGTGTAGACTGATGAAATGCAGCATTTCTGAACTGTGAAGTAGAGAAACAGCTATTTGATTTATTAATCAGTGACAGTTTGTTGATTATTATTAATTTAGGGATTAAAATACAATTGAGTCCACTGAGATTGGGTCATTTCTGAGTGCACGTATGATATGAAGACCATACAAGTGGTACCGCTGTTGAAAACCATGAATAGTTCTTCAAAATGTTCCGAAATGTTTTGAGTGTTTAGTTTTAGATGTTTGTTTGGGTGGTGACGTCCATATTGTGGTTGCTGGTGTTTATCGCCCACCCTCTGCGCCAACATCAGCATTAGATGAGTTGGGGAAGGTGTTATCTATGTATGCCTCTTCCGAATTGGTGGTGCTGGGCGATTTAAACATGGACTGGCTCTCTGATAGCTCTACTAGTCTTAAACAGCTCTGCTTAGATTTAGATCTATCTCAACTTATTTTACACCCCACAAGACCAAATGCCAAATCTCCATCTAGATCCACCCTAATTGATATTATATGAACTAATAGGCCATTTAAATATCCTCAGTGCGGGGTGTTTGCACCAGGCATTAGCGACCACTGCCCTATAGCTTGTGTTAGATTAGTCAAAGCTAATAAATCCAATGGTCACCTCATCACAAAGCGTAATTTTAAAGATTTTATAGAACAAGGCTTCCTACATGATTTATCCCACTCTGATTTAGATAAATTATGCTTAATCCCTGATCCCGAGTTAGCTTCTGACCACTTCTCCCATATTTTTAATTCCATCACTAATAAGCATGCTCCTTATAAAAATCTCAGAGTAAAAAATCGCTCTAGTCCCTGGATCTCTGAGGAAGTCATCGAAACCCTTCAACTCAGAGACTCCGCCTGGACTACTGCCAGATCTACTGGTAATCCGACAGACTGGTTACATTTCAGGAAAATGCGGAATAAAAGTACTAGTATAGTCAGGAAAGCCAAATCTGATTTCTATTTATCTTCATTTGCAAATGCCCAAGGAAACTCAGCCAGTTTTTGGAAAGCTGTAAAATCACTTAAATCTGGATTCACCTCTACTCTCCCACCTCAAATTAGCTATGAGAATGATGTAATTTCAGACAAATCAATAATGTGCGACGCATTTAACCAACATTTTGTAGCTTCTGGCCTTCTATTCGATAGGCTATCAGCCAATACGGTCTCGCCGGGACACGTCCATGACCCGTCATTGGCCGAAAACCTCTCGGTCCCCCCCCCTCCTGCTAATAGATTCTCTTTTAGACCGGTTAGTGACTATGAAGTTTTCATGGCACTCTCCCATCTGAATATTAAAAAGTCTAAGGGTGAGGATGACATAGCCCCTTATCTTTTGCGTCTCAGTGCTCACCTGGTCGCCTCCCCGCTTGCTCACATTTTTAACCTAACTTTTATCTCCGGTGAAATCCCAACGGTCTGGAAGTCCGCACAGGTCGTGCCCCTGTTCAAAGGGGGTGACACTAGTGACCTAAACAATTATCGTCCCATCTCTAGACTGTGCTGCCTAGCTAAGGTTTTAGAAACCCTGGCAATTGAACAGCTGCGGGCTTTTTTAGACGCATACAATATCCTACACTCACACCAATCAGGATTCAGACCCGGTCATAGCACTGTTACTGCCACTTCCCTCGTCATTAATGATATTGTGAATGGTCTTGATAATCGCCAACATTGTGCTGCCCTCTTTGTCGACCTGTCTAAGGCCTTCGACACTGTTGATCATGGTATTTTGTTAAGTATGTTAGCTTCCATTGGCCTGGATGACCTTTCTCTTAGTTGGTTCTCTAACTACTTGTCTGGGAGAAAGCAGTCAGTTGTTGCTGGCAATCTTAGATCCAGCTCTTTATCTGTTGTTAAGGGTGTCCCACAAGGGTCCATTACTGGTCCAATTTTATTCACTCTTTATATAAATAATATTCTTTTCCCTTCTGTACACACTAATGTCCATTATTATGCGGACGATACAATAATTTATTGCTTTGGTCCCACCCCAGCTCAGGCAGCTGCAAGCCTGCAGTCAGCCTTCGACATTTTCCAACGATCTCTGCATGATTAGTCTTAAACTCAAACAAAACTAAATGGATGTTTTTCTCTCGATCGTCAATTGTTAACAATAGCCTTTCTCTCCACTCTCTGCAGGGAGAACTAATTGATTGTGTCGACTCATTTAAATATCTGGGTATTTGGCTGGATACCAAGCTCTCTTTTCGCACACATATTGAACATCTTATAAAGAAGCTGAGGGTTAAAATTGGCTTTCTTTACAGGAATAAATCCTGTTTTTCTCTTCAAACCAGGAAATCCATTGTTCAGTCCAAAATTATGTCTGTTTTTGATTATGGTGATATTGTGTATATGCATGCTTCTCCAGCCATTTTGAAGCTGCTTGATGCTGTGTATCATAGTGCTCTGCGCTTTGTAACGGGTGATGGTTTTCTTACTCACCGATGTGTTTTGTACGAAAAATTGGGTTGGTCGTCCCTAACTGCACGAAGAGAGCTACATTCGCTTCTATTCATCTATAAAGCTCTAATTGGTAAACTCCCATCGTATTTATCCTCGCTCCTCATTCACAACTCTATGAGTTGCCGAACACGCTCGCAGTCACACATCAGATTGCTCATTCCGCGCGTGAGGACAGAATATGGAAAGTCTGCTTTTTCTCACTATGCTCCGGACAAGTGGAATAGGCTCCAGGACACTCTAAAATTGGATCGTTTTGTTTCTCTAGACTCTTTTAGAGTGCTCCTCGTGGGTACCATGATTGAGAACTGCTCGTGTTTTACCTGATTTTTAGTGTCTTATCACTTATTATCTGTTTTTTATAACTTATTTTTTTGTCTGCTCTTATCTTGTCTGTTGCAACCTGTATCTTTTATATATGTTTTTTGTAAACAGGGCACCCTTGAAAATGAGAGCTTGCTCTCAAGGGACTTCCCTGTATAAATAAAGGTCAAATAAATAAAAAAAATAAAAAATGGCAGACACTGTGAGTCTAGTTCAGGGACATTAATTAAGCAATGAAATGTACTAATTTGTTTGTAATTTCTGTTATTATATTGCTGCTGATTCAGAATTCTGTCAGTACTCAATGGAATGATCAGAAGAGTTACTTGCAGTGAACTGTATATAATTTATTTTTTAGGAAAATTAATCTATATTACTAAACCAAATGAAGTGCTTTGCAATATTCGGGTGAAATGAAACACAGCTGGTTTTGATCAGTGGCAAAAATGTTTTTTTGTTTTTTTTTGAAAGTATTATTGATTTTATGAATATTTAAAAACATCTGTAGCTTGATTTGTGTCATTGAAAACATTTATAGATACCTCATTGTGAAAATTGAAGTAACTCTTAGAGAAATATACTTTATTACCATGCTTCAGGGCCTCCAGCTCACTCTGTATTGCTGATCTCTGACCACCTTGTGTGCGTGTGTGTGTGTGTGTGTGTGTGAGAGAGAGAGCGGGAGAGAGGGATAGGGAGGGCGAGAGAGAGAGGGAGAGTGGGAGAGAGGATGAAGAGATAGAAGATATGTTTCACGATCATATCCATATACTCACATACATGCAGCTATAAGAACCACAGCAACGTAATTGATTCTTGTCAGTCCAGTGCTATTTTGTTGTCTTGTGAATGTCTCAAAGACTTACAGTAGAGGGCCAGTCCAACGATGAGTGTGATCAGAGTGATGAGCCACAGAGAGACAAAGATCAGTGAAGCCTTTCTGTCCAAAGACCTCCCAGCAGAGCTCTTGGGTTCTGAGAATGGATATTCATAATTAAGAAATATTAACCAATTCAACTGTTCTGAACACTGGATGGCCTACATGATGACCATACACTTTCCCCAGGTATTTCATAAAGTATTGTTTGGCATTAAATGAAAATAAATCAAAATCAACAAAACAGCTAATCTGTTCAAGAGCCTGCCATCAGATAAATGACCAATACATTTTTTCCTTCTGCATTTCGAGAATTATTCATATTTGAATATTTAGTTCAAAGCCTTGAAGGTAAGTACCCATTTCTTAAACTTTTTGTCACTGGAATATACTACACTAATTGTTTAACTAGAAATGCCTACCCAATACCCAGTCATAGTTAAATTTTAAAATGTAGAGTGAATTATACCTGTTGACCTGTTACTGGGAGCAGTTTTATCTTGATCATTTATACTCGAATAAGTGTTCTCTGTCTCTGTAAAACATAAATACACAGCAGTAGATATACTTTTAATTAGTTTATGTTATTTTATATTTCATGTTCATTTCTGATTTTTCAGAACATCTCATTTCTAGTCACTTTTCATCATTTGAGATACAAGCGTACAAATGGTCTCCTCCCCTGTAGTATGTCAGGAGAAAGTTCTATCAAAAACGGGTGCATTTTGACACCTATCTTTTTGAGGAATAAAATTATTTTTTACAAATCGGTATTATATCACAAAGCCGTTTCACTCCTTTTTATCGAGGGCGCTTACCTGGAATTCTATGCATGTATGCCGTGTCCCTTCGAGGCTTGTCGTTGGTGTACATGCTGTTGACGTGGAGTGGAGTTCATCCTCTGCGTCAAAACTGTTCCTGCTGAGCGCAGGAACTAAATAAATAGCTTTTCTGAGGGCCTTTCCGTAGTCTTACTTCCTGTCTTTCCTGTCTTCAGTTCCAGTAAATAATGTTGTGGCTTTCCAATCTTATAGTGCAACAGTCGGTTCACCCTTATCCAAAATTATCCCGGACAAGACCCCATTTGTTGTGGTCTGCGTCAAGTGCGCGTTTTCGTCTTCAACTGTTTTTGTATCATTACCTCATTATGTTTCCGACCTGTTGTCTATTTGTTTAGCCCACATTTCTCCCGAGCCCCGCCTAGATTGTCACCTTCCCTCATGTATTTAAGCCTCAGTCTCTGCAGTGTTATTTGTCGGAACATTATTCAGTGCTGAGATTTAAGTATGCCTGTTTATTGAGATTCTTACAACACCCCTTTGTTTTGATTTCCGAATTTGCCTTGCCCTCTTGTTTTGGTTGCCCATCTGTTTCTTTGGTTTTTGATTATTTGCTAAGATTTAGAAATCTTTTAGTGCAACAGTCGGTTCACCTGTATCCCAAATTGATAATAAGGGAAGAAGTTTAACAAATTGCCACCCCCCTTGGATCAGTAGTGAACGTCCTCCACACGTTTGGCACATCCCTATACCTGGAAAGGGCATTGAAATCCTGTCCAATCATCAGCCATTTTTTTGGGGCAGACCTGCAGAGGCCAATGGTAAACAACCTGCTACATAGATGGTAAACAACCTATGTAAATGGTTAACAACCTGCTACATAATGCAGTTTCCTATATTCAGCTATATATTGTGTAAAATATGCTCATAAAAGCTCATTCCTTTTTCTAACATGATTTTGTAATTGAACTGCCTTGCTTTTACCCGGTATGCTTCATACTGTAATTAAAGACTATTTTTGCGATCTTAATACATTGTTGCTAACCTGAATATCGGACTACTTGTTTTACTTCACAAAGGACCAACGATTGGAGAATTTTCTCTTTTCCATCAAGAAAATCCACACCACCCAATTTGTTTATCAACGAAGAATCCAAGATCTTTTGCACAGCCACACCAAGCCAGGACGTTGTTTGTTGCACGGAGAGAAGATAGACCTTTTGCTGCTGCAAGGAAACAAGACAGACTGGACCTCCATCGCAATCCTTCTTTCAACAAATTTTCCTTGGGACCTTTTGTATTACAGGTTTTCTGCATTATCCCACTGTGGATAATAGATTTTTATGGTTGTGTAACAGTGTGATTTGTCAGCTGTGGCCGAGGTGAGAAAAATAGCACAGATTTAGGAGTAAATTCAAGACTTAAGCATGAGAATTCTCCTGTGAATTTAATACGGAAATTCTGACCTGTTTAACAGTTTAGTTAGCTTTACAGGGTTAAAGGGGAGGTGTGTTTGTTGAGGAACTGGACTTTTTTTTTAAGTACCAGCATGGTATCCCACGTTTATCCTGTGTCCTTGAGGTAAACCATCACAGTTGGTATATTGTTCACGGTAGATATATTGTTCTGACCTGTTTGGCAATGAAGTTAGATTTACAGGGTTAAACGGGAGGTGTGTTTGTAGAGGAACTGGACTTTTTGGAAAAAGTACCAGCAGGGTAACCCACGGTTAGTCTGTGTCCTTGAGGTAAACCACCACAGTAGGTATATTGTACATAGGTGTACTCAGAACCTAGGATAATGGAGTATGCCATTGAGTATATTGCAAAACATTGCAAAGAGGGATCCTATGGATCTCTGTTAGAAAAATCAGATCCTCTAATTTGGCTTGAGGAAGCATGTGAACAGCGCAATAGTAAATGTAAAAGTAAAAAAAATAGACACGCAAATGTACTTGCAGCCCTGTTGCAAGGTCAAACAAAATTGAAACGCCGTTTGTCTGTAGCAAAGAAACTGTGCTGAACAGCAGCAAACAATTGAAACACTTGGGGAGACTGTAGAGGCTCTGAGGAGTGAGGCTGAAAAACACAGAAAAAAGTATAACACAGTCAGTAATCTCTTATACAGTTCCAGCCATGACCTATGAGGACATGAATTTAATACTGCAGCAGCTTAAACAAGTTTTAGGTAAGTTTTATCTAAATTCTGCTGCTGCACATAACACAAAAGATATGACTGACAATGCAAACTTCAAACCATAAGGGTACAGAAGGGTTTGGGTGCCAATCGATAATGAAACTATTTGTGGCAATTGTGCTGACAATAATGTGAAATAAGGTATTTGCGTGTGTAAGAGATACAAACGGGAATGCAAACTGCTTGTAAAAATGTAACACATAGTTAAGAATGCCATCACTGCTCCACCGTCATATAACCATACAACACACACATTGATGTTTGTTATGGCCATACCTGTAATGTTTCTGTATTTGTTCTGTATGTTTTCATGTTTAGTCTAGTTTATTATTCATTTTTCTTAGTTACCAGGTTTATGTTTTCCATTACAGTTCTCTATTGCCCTCTCCTGTTATGTCTGCGTCTGAATGTTTACCAGTCTAGTCACTCCCCTGTCTGCGTGTCCCACTATTCGGGTGGTTACGGTAGTTTTCGGGTTTTCAACATTTTTTCTAAAACTCGCGATTCTTACTTCCTGCTTTTTCTTGGTAGTTAAAAGTTGTAAAGCACGATTTTTACTAACTACTACTAATCTAGGTTTTGTACAGTACTAATCCGATTAATACACTTACTGTCTGTCTAACTAACTAACAATCACTTTTATTGGGTAGTTTAGAAATATTCACGTAACTAACTCACTAACGCTATCTCTTAGAATTTCTGCCCTGTTCTGTAACTCCGCCTCCCTATGCTATCCCTCATTACTCGTTTAGTTTCAGCGAAGTGTTCGCACCTGTCTCTAACTATCACTACGTCTTCAATCTATGCAAATGTCTACTCCCTAATCCGGAGCCGTATGTTTTACATGTTTTGTTTCGTGCATCCAGTCCGCGTTTTTGTCTCCCTCCCGTTATTATGTTATTACCCTATTATGTTTCCCCACCTGTTGTCTATTTGTTTAGCCCACCTTTTCCTCTGCCCCGCCTAGATTGTCACCTTCCCTCTTGTATTTAAACCTCATTCTCAGTATGCTTCTTTGTCAGAACGTTGATCATAGTAAGTGCCGATTTTGTGTAAGCCTTATTATTGAGATTCTTGATAGACACCGCTTTGCCTTGACTCCCGTACCTGCCTTGCCCTCTTGTTTTGTTTGCACTTCTGATTTTCTGGTTTTTCGACGTTTTCGCTTTGTGTTTTTGACTACGAGTTTGTTTTTGCCCTTCTGTACCTTCGCCCTGTGATTTTCTGGATTTTGACCTCTTGCTTGTTTTTCGACCATTCTTTTGCTTTTCGTTTTTGGCTGTGTACTGGATCTCTTGGTTTTTGACGACTGAACATTAAAACTACGATTTTGGATTATCCTGTGGTCTGCGTCTGGGTTCTCTGCACCGTACATAACAATACCTGTTTACACAGATAAATGCAGATGAAAAGGGATTGATTCAGAGAATTCACGACTATCTTAATGGGCCCTCAGGAATAAAGGGGAACTACCAAGACACACACTGGGAGCCACGGCAGCATCAGTACTGGCGTTACTGGATGCATCGGCTCTGACTTGCAACCTTCAGGTTTTAATAAAACAACACAAAAAGGATCATGAGTACAGGGTTAGGGTTAGGGTCAGCACCTAGTGCTACTGGGACTCCCCTCCCTTGGTACGGCTCCATTGTGGTTGTTCCTGGTATCCAGTGGTGTCAAACATATCTCCTTCAGTCCACTATGTGGTGAGCCTGTGGTCACTTTGATAAGGATGTGTTGTTCCTGAATTAAACCTTTCTCTCTTGTTTGCATACAGGTCAAGGTTTAAGGGGGGATTATGTAGGGAAGAATACATTTCCAGCTTCATTGTTCTTGGGTGGTCACCTAACACCTCAATCATACTGAATGATCAAAGGGGGTTAGGAAGCCCATACTGAATGATCAAAGGGGGTTCACTGTCTGCTTTGTTGACAATGACCATTCGGTTTCCTTGGTCACATCATATGTCTACAAGATAATGTGTATTCATCTGCCTGTCACCCAATCAGGGACAACTACCTGTATTTTACATCTGGAGGTTTGGGGCATAAAAGCTCATTCCTTTGTAACATGATTTTGTAATTGAACTGCCTTGCTTTTACCCGGTATGCTTCATACTGTAATTAAAGACTATTTTTGCTATCTTAATACATTGTTGCTAACCTGAATGTCGGACTACTTGTTTTACTTCACAAAGGACCAAATTCCTACAACTCCAAATTCTTGTTAGGGGTTATCCAGAGAAAAATCGACTCAAAACCTAATGCTACTTCCTAGTTCCTCCATCTCTGGCATATTTACATGGCCTTAGCTGTGCCTGGACATCTGTCCAGATCCCAAGCATCGAAGTACATTTCAAAGTTTTCTGCACTGTCAATTCTGTCAATTGTTAAACCGTCATTTGTACATTCTACAACCAATGCTAATCTGCACATCAAATCTCTACCAAGCAGGTTTACCAGACATATAGGAGAGAATAAAAATGCATGTTTTAAAATGATAGTAGAACCCACATTGTTATCCTGAACCAGTAAGAGAATTGTAAACTTTTCCGTTGTATCACCACCTCCGGCAACTTGACTGACCATAGTTTTTCCACAAGGTGGAGGCTTTCATCCCCACAATTTTGCTATTATTACAGAATGACCAGATCCCATTTTTCAATTTGTAATAAGTCTCTTATTCACAGCCCCTCAATCAGCATTTAAACAAACCACTCAACTGAAACCATTGATTGGCAATATGAGTACAATTTATTTGAGTAATCATGCAGTCACAGCTCAGTAGTTAAGATGCGTTTTACAGCGTCCACAGGTTATATTCTCCACTGACCCAGTAACCTAATCTTTTGCAAAGCATTTTTACTATGTATATTAAAGCTTAAAAATAACTTATGAAAATAAGAACCCTTTAATTTGTTATCGGTGGCACCATTGCTCAGATGCACAACAGCCTTGCTGTCTGCTATCTTGTCCTTCCTGTATACCCCTTATATGGTGGTGCTTTGTCCTGACAGTGGTCACTTGTCATGTTTCTTCATTTAAAATGGCTTTCAACTGCAGAGCTTCATGTGCAGAGCCACAAAATACATTTTGTTTGTTGATATAAAGAGATATAAAAGTGTGTGGGGCGAGGGGCGACGTGGCTCAGGCAGTAAGAGCAGTCGTCTGGCAGTCAGAGGGTTGCCGGTTCGATCCCCCGCCCAGGCTGTGTCGAAGTGTCCCTGAGCAAGACACCTAACCCCCACATGCTCCTGATGAGCTGGTCGGAGCCTTGCATGGCAGCCAATCGCTGTCGGTGTGTGAGTGTGTGTATGAATGGGTGAATGGAGAAGCATCAATTGTACAGCACTTTGGATAAAGGCGCTATATAAATGCCTGCCGTTTACCATTTAAAAGGACAGTGCCCACAGTGGGGACACTAGGGTCTTGTGGAACTGGTCCTCAGTACATAATTATCAAATCATTTAGTTATTTCCTGTCAATTAAATGGGGAAGAGCAGGTGGCCACTGAAAGTATTGTACAAATTTCCATTATCGTGGAGTTGTGCGTTTGACCGAAGCTTTATGTAAAGAATGTCTCCTATGTCTAGCTGCAGTGTGATCATGTTCGCTGCGCCACGCCCCGGTCCTGGTTTGTTATCATAGGTGCTCATGAAAAGTTCATGATTCAAACAGAGAGTGACTCTAGCAGGATTCGTACTCCATCCAAAGGCAGTGAAACTGAAATAGTAGACGCCCTTTGTTGGCACTGTGAAGATGCCTGTACAATGGGAAAAACATATTTAAAACAATTAAGTCAGGCTGAATGCATTGGTTTGATATGTAGGCACCCAATTAATGTATTAGTCACTTAAGCTTTGCATTTTGCATTTTGAAGCAGAGACCATTTTGCTGTTGTTGTTTTCCGTTTAATGTACTAAATAATTACATTTCATCATGTTAAATGTTAAAATGCAAACATGCAATTTACGTGGTACCTGAAGATGCGTTATAAGCACTTCCAACATTGGTGGTGACATATTTGTAGACCAGGATGACATCCTCAGGGTGTGGCCCCAATGTAATTGTCTCTGTATGGTTCACCAGAGAAGCCGAGAATGCCACCTTAGATGTTCCTGTATGAACACTGGATGGTCAGCAATACCTTGACTGGCTCAATAAGCCAAGTTTCATGAAGCGTTATTACATTTTTACTGAAGTATGCCACACACACTGTTCACATTTGTTCACACGTATAGCGGTTTGTTTTGGTTCTATTTATTGTTGACACATGGTCTGCTAAACAGCCAGTAACAACAGCAATTGTCCAAGTGGGCAGTGTTACTAGCACTACTAAGTCAGCACATCCCTGTAAACAAGTTACTTGCAGTGAACTGTCCATAATTTTTAAATAAAATTAATCTACATTACTAGACCAACTGAAGTGCTTTGCAATATTCAGGTGAAATAAAACACAGCTGGTTTTGATCAATGGCTGAAAAAAAAAAAAGTTTTTTAAAAAAAGCATTAATGATGATTTTATCAATATTTCAAAAAATCTGTAGCTTGATTTGTGTCATTGAAAACATTTAAAGATACCTCATTGTGAAAATTGAAGTAACTCTTAGAGAAATATACTTTATTACCATGCTTCAGGGCCTCCAGCTCACTCTGTATTGCTGATCTCTGACCACCTGCGTGTGTGTGAGTGTGTGTGTGTGTGTGTGTGTGTGTGAGAGAGAAAGAGAGAGAGAGAGAGAGAGAGAGAGAGGGAGTGTGGGAGAGGGGATGAAGAGATAGAAGATACGTTTCACGATCATATCCATATACTCACATACATGCAGCTATAAGAACCACAGCAACGTAATTGATTCTTGTCAGTCCAGTGCTATTTTGTTGTCTTGTGAATGTCTCAAAGACTTACAGTAGAGGACCAGTCCAACGATGAGTGTGATCAGAGTGATGAGCCACAGAGAGACAAAGATCAGTGAAGCCTTTCTGTCCAAAGACCTCCCAGCAGAGCTCTTGGGTTCTGAGAATGGATATTCATAATTAAGCTTGTGAAATATTAACCAATTCAACCGTTCTGAACCATCAAACAAATGACCAATACTTTCTGTCCTCATACATTTCTAGAATTATTCATATTTGAATATTTAGTCCAAAGCCTTGAAGGTAACATTTTTGTCACTGATACACTAATGGTTTAACTAGAAATGCCTCCCCAATACCCAGTCATAGTTAAATTGTAAAATGTAGTGTGAATTATACCTGTTGACCTGTTACTGGGAGCAGTTTCATCCATGCATGTGTAGACATGATGATTTATACTCGAATAAGTGTTCTCTGTCTCTGTAAAACATAAATACACAGCAGTAGCTATAATTTTATGTATTTATGATGTTTAAGAACATCTCATTTCCAATTACTTTTTTTCATTTGAGGGACAAGCATACAAATGGTCTCCTCCCCTGTAGTATATCAGGAGAAAGTTCTAAGAAAACGGGTCCGTTTCGACACCTTCTGTATGTTCTTGTGGAATCAAATTATTTTTCCAAATCGTTTTACTCCTCTTTACAGAGGGCGCTTACCTGGAATGTTTTGCATGAATGCCGTCACCCTTGGAGGGCTGTCGTTGGTGTCCATGCTGTAGGAGTTCATCCTCTGCTTCAAAACTGCTCTGCCAAGCGCTAGAACAAAATGAACAGCTTTTCTGCGGTCCTCCTCTTTTTGGTAGTCTGACTTCCTGCATTTCCTGTCTTGGGTTTCGCAATTAAATCTGTAGCAATAATGTTGTGGTAGAATTTCTTTAAAGTTTTTCGTTAACAAGGCTAAGGCAGATTCTTTCAGTATATATATCAGACTTTATTCTCTAACAGTGATGATTCTCAAAGCCATGGTGTCTCTGCAGAGTGACCAAAAATCCATTCAGTTACAGACAGGCTTTTATACAGTTTCCAAACAGGCTTATTTCCTCCCAACAGGTGTCTGTTTTCCCTGTGCCACAATGATCTCACAATTCTTAATAACATTGGTTGGCAAACCATCTTGTTAACATCAGGAAATAATTGTTTACAGACTCTTGGATACTCCCCATGCATCTTCCTCTTGGCACTCATTTTTGAGACTGATAAACAATTTCAAGACTGATAAACAATTGTGGAACAAATGTGTCAAAGGTAATAAAAATAAAAAATGTGTTTATTTACTCCATAAGTGCATGCAAATGTGAGTGGCGTTATTAAGTGTATTAAGAGTGAGTGGCTAACAGAGTGGCTTCATACAACAATAAACTTTCACATGTCTCTATGGGTATATATTGTCTATGCATGTCTATTTATCACATTTATAGATCTAAGTACATTTTACCAATCATGAATGCATATATTGATTTCACATTTTTGGCTACCAATCACATTGTCTATATTGATTATCACATTAATATTGCTTTTGATATGAGTGCATATTAGGTACATATTAATATTAATAATAATAGCCTAATGGGCATAATCATAATATCATAGCCTAATAATACGAATACATTCTTTTAACGATGTGTTGTGTTTCTATAGTTGGCTTTTATTTACTGCCTGTTATTTATTTTGTTTATTTTATTATTCATTTATTTACTTACTTGCTCATCCATCCATTCATTATCTTAACCTGGAGATCAAATCTAATGACACAACAAACATGATTATGGGACAATTTTACAGAGAAATTGTTTCCATTATTTATGTCATGGTTTGCCAAAGGGCGGATTCAATCCATGGTGACTATTGTAGGGCTCTACACCTACGCGCGACTGGCCGGAGCGTGAGACGGCAGTGCTACCCACTGCACCATCCGTGCCTACGAGAACCGATAGCATGTGGAATCTTCCTCTTAGTTCTGGTTCTCAGTTCTTCGTCTCAGTTTCGGTTTTTGGCTTAACATATGGTGTCTGTACTTATTTATTTATATTTCTTTCCGCATTGAATTGTTGAAATGTGCAGTTCGATGGTCGGCAATAATGTATTTTGGCAATTTTATTAAAAAGAGATTCTGAAAGCGCAAAACAAACGCACGATGAACATTTATTTTTGGGGGGCACGTTTCAAATTGACAGAAATGGGTGTCTCAGTGGCGCAGCCTGTAGAGCACTGACCGCATGCTCATTGTGAGCCGCGACGTCAACGGTTCAAATCCGACCGTCCGACATTTGTCGCATGTCTTCCCCTCTCTTTCGCTCCCATTCTTCCTGTCGCTCCATACTATACTGTCCAATAAAGCTGAAAAAGGCCTAAAAAATGTCTTTAAAATTGACAGAAATATGTGGCAAAAGCGGGTTGTGGTTTGCACATTAGCTACGTCGGCTAGTCTCCTGCATGGTGAAAATGAGGTTAGAAGCTACTCTCTCGGGTCGGTGAAGGCGGTGTTCAGTACATTGTAATATAGGCAACTCTGCGATTATATGTGGAAACGGCATATATTCGGATTAATTCATGCAAACACATATATTTGGCTAAAATCAAGGAGCCTATTGATTTCAATGCCACATTGTAGATCATGGAAAATAAAGGAAATCAGCACTCAGAAAGACAGCCTGACAGACAACAGGGTGACATGGCTCAGGCAGTAAGAGCAGTTGTCTTGTTGTCGGAGGGTTGCCGTTTCAATCCCCCGCACGGGCTGTGTTGAAGTGTTCCCGAGCAAGACACCTAACCCCCAAAATGCTCCTGACGAGCTGGCTGGGGCCTTGCATGGCAGCCAATCGCCGTTGGTGTGTGAGTGTGTGTATGAATGGGTGAATGGAGAAGCATCGATTATACAGTGCTTTGGATAAAGGCGCTATAAAAATGCCTGCCATTTACAATAGGAGGGAGTAGCCTATTAGCTAAAGTCCGTCTTTGAATCGTCTACAGCCTTCACTGGTACTCAGTTCAAATTTGAATCACAGAGCAGATCACAAAACAGGTAGCCCATTCCAAATAATATTAATACCAAAAGCCTAATTGACATATAAATAATTGTGAGAACGCCAACGCCCTTTCGCGCAGGCCCACGTGAAAATGCTGAATTAAATATTAAAAATGATTTACGTATTATTGAAGAAATAGAGTAGTTTGTATCACAATATATGCATTGCACTCAATATTAGAAATCACTGAGGTGTGTGTTCATTTATTCATGTGAAATATTAGGCTTAGTATTTTCAGAACTAGTCATCTCAATAATGTTTGGGAAAAATACATATTCTGTCTTGATTTGCCTCTGTACTACACAATTTTGACATATTAATAATGCCTTATCACATATGCTATGCATGCAGTGACTGATTTTAATCTGTGACCCACAGACATCACAAAGGTGCTGAGTATCTTATCTTGCGATGCTCTGCCAAACTTGTACTGCAGTGATCTTCAGTTTCTGCTTGTTTCGGTGGCAAGTTGCCTTAGGTTTTCTCTACAGTATATGAAAAGCATGTTCAAATGTCACATGTTTTAAAAAACCCCTTTGTATTTTTGGCAGTACTGTATGTCATTGTCTTTTTGTAGAATGAAGCACCATCCAAAAGTTTGAAGGGATTTGTTGGACTTGAGTGGACAAGATGCTTCTGTACACTTCAGAGTTCATTGTGCTACTGCTATCAGCATCATCAATGAAGATAAGTGGGCCAGCACCTGTGGTAGCCAAACGATAATACCCCCACCACCAGATGAAGGGTCTTTAGATCTTGGGCAGTTCCTTTTGGCCTCCACTCTTAGTTCATGACATCAGTCTGATACAAGTGAATCATGGCCTCATCAGCATTTGTGTCCCAGTAACTCTGGTGTCATCACATCACTATGTCATCACAGCGAATAATGCTAATATGACAACAATTATGAATCCTGCCTTAGTAAGCCACGCCCCCCATCTTCCAAACACATTATCCCCTCCAAATTCTTGTTAGGGGTTATCCAGAGAAAAATCGACTCAAAACCTGATGCTACTTCCTAGTTCCTCCATCTCTGGCATATTTACATGGCCTTAGCTGTGCCTGGACATCTGTCCAGATCCCACGCATCGAAGTACATTTCAAAGTTTTCTGCACTGTCAATTCTGTCAATTGTTAAACCGTCATTTGTACATTCTACAACCAATGCTAATCTGCACATCAAATCTCTACCAAGCAGGTTTACCAGACATATAGGAGAGAATAAAAATGCATGTTTTAAAATGATAGTAGAACCCACATTGTTATCCTGAACCAGTAAGAGAATTGTAAACTTTTCCGTTGTATCACCCCCTCCGGCAACTTGACTGACCATAGTTTTTCCACAAGGTGGAGGCTTTCATCCCCACAATTTTGATATTATTACAGAACGACCGGCCCCTATTTTTCAATTTGTAATAAGTCTCATATTCACGGCCCCTCAATCAGCATTTAAACAAACCACTCAACAGAAACCATTGATTGGCAATATGAGTACAATTTATTTGAGTAATCATGCAGTCACAGCTCAGTAGTTAAGATGCGTTTTACAGCGTCCGCAGGTTATATTCTCCACTGACCCAGTAACCTAATCTTTTGCAAAGCATTTTACTATGTATATTAAAGCTTAAAAATAACTGATGAAAATAAGAACCCTTTAATTTGTTATCGGTGGCACCATTGCTCAGATGCACAACAGCCTTGCTGTCTGCTATCTTGTCCTTCCTGTATACCCCTTATATGGTGATGCTTTGTCCTGACAGTGGTCATGTATAGTTTACCACTTGTCATGTTTCTTCATTTAAAATGGCTTTCAACTGCAGAGCTTCATGTGCAGACCCATAAAATACATTTTGTTTGTTGATATAAAGAGATATAAAAGTACAGTGCCCACAGTGGGGACACTAGGGTCTTGTGGAACTGGTCCTCAGTACATAATTATCAAATCATTGAGTTATTCCCTGCCAATTAAATGGGGAAGAGCAGGTGGCCACTGAAAGTATTGTACAAATTTCCATTATCGTGGAGTTGCGCATCTGACTGAAGCTTTATGTAAAGAATGTCTCCTATGTCCAGCTGCAGTGTGATCATGTTCGCTGCCCCACGCCCCGGTCCTGGATTGTTATCATAGGCGCTCATGACAAGTTCATGATTCAAACAGAGAGTGACTCTAGCAGGATTCTCACTCCATCCAAAGGCAGTGAAACTGAAATAGTAGACGCCCTTTGTTGGGGCTGTGAAGATGCCTGTACAATGGGAAAAACATATTTAAAACAATTAAGTCAGGCTGAATGCATTGGTTTGATATGTAGGCACCCAATTAATGTATTAGTCACTTAAGCTTTGCATTTTGCATTTTGAAGCAAAGAGACCATTTTGCTGTTGTTGTTTTCCATTTAATGTACTAAATAATTACATTTCATCATGTTAAATGTTAAAATGCAAACATGCAATTTACGTGGTACCTGAAGATGGGTTATAAGCACCTCCAACATTGGTGGTGACATATTTGTAGACCAGGATGACATCCTTAGGGTGTGGCCCCAATATAATTTTCTCTGTATGGCTCACCAGAGAAGCCGAGAATGCCACCTTAGATGTTCCTGTATGAACACTGGATGGTCAGCAATACCTTGACTGGCTCAATAAGCCAAGTTTCATGAAGCGCTATTACATTATTACTGAAGTATGCCACACACACTGTTCATATTTGTTCACATGTATCGCGGTTTGTTTGGGTTCTATTCATTGTTGACACATGCTAATGGCTAAACAGCCAGTAACAACAGGAATTGTCCAAGTGGGCAGTGTTACTAGCACTACTAAGTCAGCACATCCCTGTAAACAAGTTACTTGCAGTGAACTGTCCATAATTTTTAAATAAAATAATCTACATTACTAGACCAACTGAAGTGCTTTGCAATATGCCGGTGAAATAAAACACAGCTGGTTTTGATCAATGGCAAAAAAAAAAGTTTTTTTTTTAAAGCATTATTGATGATTTTATCAATATTTATATTTATCAATCTGTAGCTTGATTTGTGTCATTGAAAACATTTAAAGATACCTCATTGTGAAAATTGAAGTAACTCTTAGAGAAATATACTTTATTACCATGCTTCAGGGCCTCCAGCTCACTCTGTATTGCTGATCTCTGACCACCTGTGTGTGTGTGTGTGTGTGTGTGTGTGTGTGTGTGTGTGTGTGTGTGTGTGAGAGAGAGAGAGAGAGAGAGAGAGAGGGAGAGAGGGATAGGGAGGGCGAGAGAGAGGGAGAGAGAGGGAGAGTGGGAGAGGGGATGAAGAGATAGAAGATACGTTTCACGATCATATCCAAATACTCACATACATGCAGCTATAAGAACCACAGCAATGTAATTGATTCTTGTCAGTCCAGTGCTATTTTGTTGTCTTGTGAATGTCTCAAAGACTTACAGTAGAGGACCAGTCCAACGATGAGTGTGATCAGAGTGATGAGCCACAGAGAGACAAAGATCAGTGAAGCCTTTCTGTCCAAAGACCATCTTCCAGCAGAGCTTTTAGGTTCTGAGAATGGATATTCATAATTAAGCTTGTCAAATATCAACCTATTCAACCGTTCTGAAAACTGGATGGCCTACGTCATGACCATAAACTTTCCCCAGGTATTTCATGAAGTATTGTTTTGCATTAAATTAAAATAAAGTCAAAATCACCAAAACAGCTAATCTGTTCAAGAGCCTACCATCAGATAAATGACCAATACATTTTTTCCTTCTGCATTTCTAGAATTATTCATATTTGAATATTTTGTTCAAAGCCTTGAAGGTAAGTACCCATTTCTTAAACTTTTTGTCACTGGAATATACTACACTAATGGTTTAACTAGAAATGCCTCCCCAATACCCAGTCATAGTTAAATTGTAAAATGTAGTGTGAATTATACCTGTTGACCTGTTACTGGGAGCAGTTTTATCCAGGCATGTGTAGACATGATGATTTATACTCGAATAAGTGTTCTCTGTCTCTGTAAAACATAAATACACAGCAGTAGCTATAATTTTATGTATTTATGATTTTTCTCATTTCTCATTTCTCATTTTTCTGATCTCATTTCCAATTACTTTGTTTCATTTGAGGGACAAGCATACAAATGGTCTCCTCCCCTGTAGTATATTAGGAGAAAGTTCTAAGAAAACAGGTCCGTTTCGACACCTATCTTCTTGTGGAATCAAATTATTTTTCCAAATCGTTTTACTCCTCTTTACAGAGGGCGCTTACCTGGAATGTTATGCATGAATGCCGTCACCCTTGGAGGGCTGTCATTGGTGTCCATGCTGTAGGAGTTCATCCTCTGCTTCAAAACTGCTCTGCCAAGCGCAAGAACAAAATGAACAGCTTTTCTGCGGTCCTCCACTTTTTGGTAGTCTGAATTCCTGCATTTCCTGTCTTGGGTTTCGCAATTAAATCTGTAGCAATAATGTTGTGGTAGAATTTCTTTAAAGTTTTTCATTAACAAGGCTAAGGCAGATTCTTTCAGTATATATATCAGACTTTATTCTCTAACAGTGATGATTCTCAAAGCCATGGTGTCTCTGCAGAGTGACCAAAAATCCATTCAGTTACAGACAGGCTTTTATACAGTTTCCAAACAGGCTTATTTCCTCCCAACAGGTGTCTCTTTTCCCTGTGCCACAATGATCTCACAATTCTTAATAACATTGGTTGGCACCAATCTTGTTAACTTCAGGAAATAATTGTTTACAGACTCTTGGATACTCCCCATGCATCTTCCTCTTGGCACTCATTTTTGAGACTGATAAACAATTTCAAGACTGATAAACAATTGTGGAACAAATGTGTCAAAGGTAATAAAAATAAAAAATGTGTTTATTTACTCCATAAGTGCATGCAAATGTGAGTGGCGTTATTAAGTGTATTAAGAGTGAGTGGCTAACAGAGTGGCTTCATACAACAATAAACTTTCACATGTCTCTATGGGTATATATTGTCTATGCATGTCTATTTATCACATTTATAGATCTAAGTACATTTTACCAATCATGAATGCATATATTGATTTCACATTTTTGGCTACCAATCACATTGTCTATATTGATTATCACATTAATATGGCTTTTGATATGAGTGCATATTAGGTACATATTAATATTAATAATAATAGCCTAATGGGCATAATCATAATAACATAGCCTAATAATACGAATACATTAATTGTATTTTAACAAAGTGTTGTGTTTTTAGTTGGCTTTTAGTTACTGCCTGTTATTTATTTTGCTTCTTTTATTATTCATTTATTTACTTACTTATGTTTTAATGTATTTATTTTTAGCAAAGCACTCTTCCGAAACCAGCTTTGCATTTCTTAACCTGCTTAACCTGGAGATCAAATCTAATGACACGACAAACATGATTATGGGACAATTCAAGCCATGGTGACTATTGTAGGGCTCTACACCTACGCGCGTCTGGCCGGAGCGTGTGAGGCGGCAGTGCTACCCACTGCTCCATCCGTGCCCACGAGAACCGATAGCTTGTGGAATCTTCCTCTTAGTTCTGGTTCTCAGTTCTTCGTCTCAGTTTCGGTTTTTGGCTTAACATATGGTGTCTGTACTTATTTATTTATGTTTATTTCCGCATTGAATTGTTGACATGTGCAGTTCGATGGCCCGCAATAATGTATTTCGGCAATTTTATTAAAAATCTCTGTTTTGATTTGGACATTAGGCTTTACTTAGCTTCTACTTTAGCTTGTTGTGATGTAATTGATAATGGATGCGTGAAGGGTTTTAAATGGGGTTATGAACGAGTTTAAGGCTCCAGTAGCCTGCATGGAGCTCGGAACTATGTGATACGTAAGAAAATAAATTGGCCTAAATAAATAAGTAGGTAGGCTAAGTATAGCTAGAAATAAATAAATACATGTTTTTATCATGTCAGACGTTTGTACGTATCTGGTTGTCATCTGTAACTGTAAAGCATTTGCACATTTATGTTATAACTAGGTCTGAACAAATAGCGCAGGAAAAAGTTTATCCTCTTCTTGTGCATCGCCTTAAACGGTTGCGCGAAGTCACACAAACATGTCTTGGAGTTCCAGCGGTAGGTGCTGACGGACAGCACCAAGCGCGTGAGACATTTCCCTTCCCGAAGGAGCTGTCCACCTTTTACTATTTTTATTGTAGTTGAATGAAAGCGGAAAAGTCCACTTCAAGTTGGACTCCTGGAATTAATTTTTAACGAGCTGTGAAAGTTGGGTGGGGGGAGGGCCGGTGATGTTAAACGTATTTTGTTTAGTTTTTACCACAATATGTCTATAATTATTGCTTCCGTGTCGCTGGAGCTGCTGGATTTTATGT
Source organism: Conger conger (assembly GCF_963514075.1). NCBI lineage: Eukaryota > Metazoa > Chordata > Actinopteri > Anguilliformes > Congridae > Conger > Conger conger. The sequence continues at coordinate 56,903,881 of NC_083767.1, read as the reverse complement.
CTGTATAAAATCGCGCCGTGCACTGAAGCCGTGAGGGTTGTTACTTATGAACTGCTGGATCATTTGAAACGAGGCGTTGATTTATGTTGAAATGCAAACAGAATTGCAGTAGCTATGTTTTCGGCAAGGAACAAAAACAGGCTATATTTCTGCGTCTCAAGTTTTTTCCTGGTTTGCGCTCCTGTTGGCTATGAATCAGAATATAAATGCGTTTACATGGTTGTATATGGATAAATCTGTGTTCGGGACCAAGAAAGCAAAAGAGAGCAAAATCTCTCGCGTCTAGGCTACGTAAAGTTGATTGTCGTCATTTGGCTTGTGTCGGGTTATTCAGACCAGCATTGAGGACGAATTCAAGCAACATCTGCGGCAGACGTAGGTTACGCTGCTCACCTCCATAAATCCATTATCAGCTTCCGAAAATAGCAGGATTTCAGCACTTATTTTGCAGCATCAAGGTCGAAGGGGAGTATCAAAATCCCTGTCATCGAATAGCTGCGTTTGGCACTGGTGCCACAGAGTTTCTGGCCATTGTAAGAGGTGAGTCTCTTGAAATTAGACTTAAAATTAAAACCACGCTGCGTCGGTAATTTACGTTAAAGGTTACAGAATAGCTACAGAATCTTACAGACTCTCCCAGGCATGACTGACAACAAACGTCGCTGGAATAACGAGGATGACCTGCCGGTGTACTTGGCAAGACCCGGTTCCACGGGGCAGAGCCCGCGGCAGAAGTCCTACGGGATGTTTTCTTCCGTGGAAGGAGCTTACGAGAACAAAACCATAGACTTCGATTCCTACAGCGTAGGGAGAAAAGGGAATCGGACCCCGAGAAGTGGAAGTAGGGAGAATCTAGTGGATGGAGATTATTTCAGCGGGTCTGTCAGTGATGCCAGCGACCGTTGCAGTTCCTTTGTCAGTTCCCCCAGTGACAAAGATGACAGGACACCGGGAGTGGAGATAAAATACCCGTCTGGTAAAGAGTTTCTGCAGGGGGAGCAGAATGGAAAGGTACGGTGCCATTTAATTTAAACACCTCCAGTTTCGAGTCAGTCAGTTGCTTTTATATGCTTCTATTTTGTTGTGACATAGCCTCATTTCTGCTGGTAAACTATTATGAAAGTAGCCACAACATGGACCACAGGACCAGCACCAGGTAACGCCAAAGATGCTCAGATCTATTAAAAGCACCAATAGGCCAGGCCTAGACTACAGGCTAGCCTAAACCCCACACAGTTGGACACGGGTGTAGGTGGTAAATCGGTTCTATTTAATCATTTTCACGTTTTCATAATTTCATTTCACGGGTCTGATTTCAAGTTTTCACAAAACTGATGGGTATGTACAAAGCTGATTAGACGTATGCTATAGACTACTTATTTACTTACTTTTTTTCTTTTCTTTTTTTTCTTTTTGGGCAGAATAAACAAAAATGACTCCAAAATGTAGTAGGCAGGTATTTCAACAATATGCTAAGCTAAATTGAAGAGAATCAAACATCATTGAGGTAATAATAATAATTCACACAACAGTAGATTAGTGATTGCACTGATTTAGGTTTTCTTGTCTTGTGCATGTCCCTGTCCCCCTATATGTTTGTCATTTAATTCTGAGCCGGTGTAACTGGGCGGAACTTCAGATCTTTCGCTTATCTAGCACCGCACAGTGAGGTTTTTCCCCCTCTAAACCGTAAGAAGAGGGCGCTGTACTCTTTATAGGATAGCTGTAGTTCCAGACACACACTCCCGTCGGGAGACGCGACGCTTGATTATTTGCAACATAAAGGTGGTTGTCATATTATAGCCTGGTATACTCACCAAAACTCACCGGCCACTATTAAATATTTGTCTCTGATCAGTCATCTTTGGCATATTGGTTGAGAATGTCCGGGACTGGTTACCAAGGGAAGAAGAGCATCCCTCATTTAACGGTAAGCGGAATAATGGAGAGGCGTTACCCTTCCGATGGCTTTTTAATAAAATATTATTCTTATTGTTATGCTATGAACCGGCGTGTACCTACTACTCCGGGGCTAATGCAGCAATATATTCCCACTGTGTAACAATTCAATTTCTGAGAGATAATGTCAAATAAACCAAAAATATTTGCTATGGCCGCGATGGAGTGCAGTGAACGTAGATATACATTAGAGATTCGATGTCAGAAGATAGGGGCAGTAGCTGTGTTAAACACTAAAAAGAGATTCTGAAAGCGCAAAACAAACACACGATGAACATTTATTTTTGGGGGGCACGTTTAAAATTGGCAGAAATATGTGGCAAAAGCGGGTTGTGGTTTGCACATTAGCTACGTCGGCTAGTCTCCTGCATGGTGAAAATGAGGTTAGAAGCTACTGTCTCGGGTCGGTGAAGGCGGTGTTCAGTACATTGTAATATAGGCAACTCTGCGATTATATGTGGAAAAGGCATATATTCGGATGAATTCATGCAAGCACATATATTTGGATGAAATCAAGTAGCCTATTGATTTCAATGCCACATTGTAGATCATGGGAAATAAAGGAAATCAGCGCTCAGAAAGACAGCCTGACAGACAATAGGAGGGAGTAGCCTATTAGCTAAAGTCCGTCTTTGAATCGTCTACAGCCTTCACTGGTACTCAGTTCAAATTTGAATCACAGAGCAGACCACAAAACAGGTAGCCCATTCCAAATAATATTAATACCGAAAGCCTAATTGACATATAAATAATTGTGAGAACGCCAACGCCCTTTCGCGCAGGCCCACGTGAAAATGCTGGATTAAATATTGATTTACGTATTATTGAAGAAATAGAGTAGTTCGTATCACAATATATGCATTGCACTCAATATTAGAAATCACTGAGGTGTGTGTTCATTTATTCATGTGAAATATTAGGCTTAGTATTTTCAGAACTACAGTAATCTCAATAATGTTTGGGAAAAATACATATTCTGTCTTGATTTGCCTCTGTACTACACAATTTTGACATTAATAATGCCTTATCACATATGCTATGCATGCAGTGACTGATTTTAATCTGTGACCCACAGACATCACAAAGGTGCTGAGTATCTTATCTTGCGATGCTCTGCCAAACTTGTACTGCAGTGATCTTCAGTTTCTGCTTGTTTCGGTGGCAAGTTGCCTTAGGTTTTCTCCACAGTATATGAAAAGCATGTTCAAATGTCACATGTTTGAAAAACCCCTTTGTTGTAGAATGAAGCACCATCCAAAAGTTTGAAGGGATTTGTTGAACTTGAGTGGATAAGATGCTTCTGTACACTTCAGAATTCATTGTGCTACTGCTATCAGCAGGTACATCATCAATGAAGATAAGTGGGCCAGCACCTGGGGCAGCTGTACGTAGCCAAACGATAATAACCCCACCACCAGATGAAGGGTCTTTGGATCTTGGGCAGTTCCTTTTGGCCTCCACTCTTTGTTCATGACATCAGTCTAAAGTGAATCATGGCCTCATCTGTTCACAATAACCTTTTCAGAACTCTGTAGGCCTGTCTTGGCGGTTAACTAGTGGTTTGCATCTTGCAGTGTAGTTCTGTTTCTGTAGTCTTCTTTGGAGAGTAGTCACTGACACATACACACCTGCACGCTGAAGAGTGTTTCTGACCTGTCGGACAGGTGCTTGGGGTTTTTCTTCATTGTCTTCCTTGGCCAACAAAGTCCTTTGTGATTACTGAGCTCACCCGTGCTGTGTTTCTTGTCCTGACTGTTTTTTATTATTTTTTCAGCCTCATACTGACTTCATAGACTTTCATTGACACAACTCTGGTACTCATAATGACAGACATTCTCCCCATTTCAGGGCACCATAATGTTTCTGATTAGTCAGATGTGTTCAATTGCTTCCTTAGTGGCACTATAGGAGAATTGTCAGTATCTAGTCTTGATTCTAAGTTTCCGATTGTCTTTGGAGTCTGTTATCGACATCATTCTAGTCACATACTGACTGTATGACCAACACTAATTATAATGATTGGTATTATATTTGGACCTATATTAATATACCATAAGCTCCATAATGTTTGGGACAAAAAATGTTTCTCTTGATTTAGCTCTGTACTCCACACTTATGTAACCAAGCAATTGGTTAAAGGCAGTGCATATTCTCAGATTGTATTAAATGTAGAAATCGCAGCGCTGGTATAGTTTTGTTTACACACATCCTACTGAACACATGCAATGTTTTTGTGTTTTTAAAAACAGGATGCGAATGCTGTACACCATTTTGGCATGGCTTGTCCTCTTAACGACTATTCTGAGTGGCAAGTTGATTGTCTGTAACCACAGAAACAAATTATATCCATCAAGCTTTATACGATACAGGTAATGAAACCAGTAATCTAGTCTGGATGATCTCATTGAACTCTGTAATCTAAATTGCTGAAAAATATCTTGATGGATACACATTTATAGCATTAGGGGATAGATTTATTGAACTGTTAATAGTTAACATGCAGGCCTAGTTAGGCCTAGATCCTATAAAGTGGGCCTAGTTATTTCTAGACATTAGGTTTTTTTGGATTCTCATTGGGAAGTAACTCAGGAGACTGCTGGACAGAATACAGCAGGTTCATAGATTTTTTGGTGTTCTAGTTCTTAATATTTAAGGTAAGAGCAAGGGCAACCTCTAACGGTATGGCTCTGTGCAATATCATTTCACGGCATCTACCATAATGTGTTGTTTTTAATTCACTTTGTTGTGCAAGGCAGTACGATACAGGCAAACCGATCAATGAATGTGGAAAATGATTCCAGAATGTTTGAAGACACTTGGTTTCATTTTACTTTTGTGTCAATCATGTGTTGTTTAATCAATGTTCTGCTTTCAAAAGCACCTAGTCTAAATGCTCTTGATTTCCATCAGTAACTAACATTGTCATTTTATAAACTTAAAGTTTAAATATAAAAGATATGTTGCGTATCGTTAATGACATCAAATTTCCTCTTGGGAATACCAAAGAACTGTAAAAGAACACTGTAAAAACAATGTTTTGAAGCCCTTTAACTAATGGACACTGGGCTGACAGTGATTTAGATGATACAAAATGGCAAGTTTACTGTTATGAAGTGCTCTTATCAATCAGAACAGGATATGCAGTACAGTAAAACTAGCATGTTATGCATATTCATGCCAGATGAATATTTATTTCACTATTCAAGTGTTTAATTGGATGCTTAAAGATTAGCATATTAACTGTGCCCTGTTTTATCAACATCATTAATGTAGTTTATTCTCTATTTTAGTGGCTATAATAAAAATGCTTCACATTTTGCAACATAATAGAATTGTACCACAAAATCTCTGCGATACTGGTTATTCTTATGTTGGGCCATTCTTTTGTTGTTAATTCCATTTTGCCAATTGTAATTTTATTGAGAGAGAGAGAGAGAGAGAGAGAGAGAGAGAGAGAGGTTACCCTTGTGAAGGTCCGAGCAGGCTGTCACTGTATAGCTGACAGCCTGGGGCGATGCACCATTAGCTGTAACCCACTTGGGGTTCTGATGCCCAAAGTGCCCGTCTGTGCCCTGTGACTCACTACAAGGAGACAAGCCCTCAAGCTGCAGCAACAGCTGCATAATCAGAGCAAACAGTCTGCCGCATTCACAGTATCTGACTGTTTTCAAGGACTTTTTCAAGCAGCCCTGCTGCATACAAGGGTTTTTTTATCTGCATGTGGGTGGTCAGAATGCAAAGAGATGTGTTGAATAAGTTGGGGTGGCGACCATGTTAAATGTTGGGGCTAAACACTGGCTGAATGGCCTGTTCTTCTAGTTGTCTACTTTTATGTAGTTAATATGCAGGTTTTAGATTTTGACACCAGCCAGTCATCAAAGGGTGTAAAGTGGATATGATACAAATTACGCTTTGGAGGGCTCTAGGTCAAATTAATAATTCCAGTACCCTTCAGCAAAGCACTTCCTGGTGCATTTCCCACTTTATCACAGAGCTGTGTATGCAGGATTAACATCAAAGCCCTGCATTTAATTATCAGAAAACCTTCTGTTCATCCAGGTGCCCTGGGCTGTCATGTAGCAGTGCCCCACTGTGGGCTGTGTATACCAGACAACAGCACTAGCATTCAAATGTTCTCCTCTGGCATTTTCTTGCATATTCTCTTCCAGAGGGGAGAGGTGAACCGTCTTTAACTTTCATGACTTTTGAATGTCATAAATCTCATGTCATGTGCCCTTTTCTTTTGAAGAGTGACCGACTGCTGATCAAAGGAGGAAGGGTCATCAATGATGACCAGTCATTCTTTGCAGACATCTACCTGGAAGATGGGGTGATCAAGTAAGTACTGAGGAGCTGTGTCACAAAAGGGGCAGCTCAACTGTCTCAATGCTACTCACTCAACTGTCTATCTAGTGATCTTGGATTAGCGCAATTCACATAAATACTTGTGAATTACCGTATCGCACAAAAGTTGGGTAACACGGTTTGTGCGGTTACATAGATTACATATTTTCTAAACCAACTATTCATCACTCATACCCATCTTAATCATCATACAAGGTACGCAAAGGCAGAAACATTGAACCAAACTAATTAGATCCAAATTATTACAAAAATGGCAAGATCCTTGGAGGATTATGGGCGATTCACTTGAACACGATGACTGGGCAGTTAAAGACCTCACTGCAATGGTCTGCCCAAACAAGGAGTTGATTTTAGGTCTAATTACGACTCATTTGATATTGATAAAAGTGAATTCCCTCATTACATATCCAATTAAATACAGCTCTGAAAAAAGTAAGATACTACATAAAATAGTACATTCCACAGTATCTATATCCATGTTTAATATACAGTATAACTTTTCATATTCTTTCATGACCTATTGACAACAAAATGACAACTGGCCAAAATACCAAAAAATACAGTACATTGTTGTTATATATTCAATAATTCAAACTAAAGAAGTTAATACCGATAAATCAGTTATAAAATTGTCAATGCCCTCGCTTATGACGGGCTCAACAATCAATATTCGGTGGCGTAAAAAAAATGGGTAGTCTCTTAATTTTTTCTAAAATTAAAACAATTATATAGACATGTTTAAAAAGTAAGTCTAATGTTGCAATGAACACTCACACACCTACCCCCCCACTCCATCCAGGCAGCTGGGGGAGAATCTGATTGTCCCCGGGGGGGTGAAGATCATCGAGGCCAACGGGCGCATGGTGGTCCCCGGGGGCGTCGATGTCAACACCTGCCTGCAGAAGCCTTACCTGGGCACGCCAACCGTGGACGACTTCTTCCAGGGAACAAAGGCCGCCCTGGCTGGGGGCACCACCATGATCAGTGAGTCAGACCTGATGCTCAGAGAGCACCCCGTTGAGAAGGCCGTCTACACACGTAGTGCTGTGCTTGACTGGAATGGGAACTTATTAAAACATGACAGTAAGGACTTACTGACATACCCATTCCTTGCGGTTAGCGTTAGCATAGCTTTAGCATTAGCATTCATATTTTTGCTCTCTGGGTAGTGTTGGCCTTAGGAGTTAGGTGGAACTAGGTGACATCTCCATGCATGTAGGTCCTCGGCGGGATGTGGTGTTGGACAGGGCTTGGATGCGGAGGTGAGGCGGACTGTTTCGGGGTGTTCTAACGAAACCTTCCTGCGTCCCAGTTGATCATGTGACCCCGGAGCCCGGAGCCAGTCTCCTGCAGGCCTTCGAGAAGTGGCAGGAGGCGGCGGACAGGAAGTCGTGTTGTGACTACTCCCTCCATGTGGACATCCCACACTGGCACGAGGGCGTGAAGGAGGAGCTGGAGCTGCTCGTCCAGGAGAAGGGTGAGTCCTTCATGGCTCCGACGGTAAGAGCAGTCGTCTCATTGGCTCAGGCAGTAAGAGCAGTCGTCTCATTGGCTCAGGCAGTAAGAGCAGTCGTCTCATTGGCTCAGGCAGTAAGAGCAGTCGTCTGGCAGTCGGAGGGTTGCCGGTTCGATCCCCCGCCCGGGCTGTGTCGAAGTGTCCCTGAGCAAGACACCTAACCCCCAAATGCTCCTGACGAGCTGCTCGGCGCCTTGCATGGCAGCCAATCGCCGTCGGTGTGTGAGTGTGTGTATGAATGGGTGAATGAGAAGCATCAATTGTACAGCGCTTTGGATAAAGGCGCTATATAAATGCCAACCATTTACCATTTACCTTCAGGTTAGGTACTTTGCTGAGGGGTGCAAAACTAGTGCCCGACCTCAGACAGCTACTGCTTCATAGAGCACCTTACAAATGCACCAGGCTAAAAAACAATAATTAGCCTTATAAATTATTATTTTTTCCTGCAGAAATACTACCATGTACTACCATGTATAAGTGTGGGCATGGTTTGTCCTTGGGTGGGAGACATCCTGGGGAAACTAAGTTTCTGCTGGAAGTGGTGTTGGTGTTGGGCCAGTCGGCTATCTTCCCTCAAATACACCCCAATGCCCCAGTGCAGTAATGAAGCCACCGTGCCTTCGGAGATGAGGTCCTGACTCACTGTGGTCATTATAAGATCCAATGACACTCCTCGCAAAGAGTAGGGGGTTCCTCAGTGTCCTGGCTAAATTCCAAAACTCTCTTAACCTGGCACCTAAACATTCCCTGATTTATAGTTATCCTTCTCCATCTCAGCTCATGGAGTGTTCTTGTGCAAAATGGCTGCTGTGCATTAAGTGCTATACATTGGTGGCTGTCGAGGCGAGTTTTCCCCCTCATTACTGTAAAGTGCTTTGAGTCACCAGCCAGTGAGAAAAGCCAGATATAAATGCAAGGAATTAATTAACTAATTTGTGTAAAATGGTGTCAGCTATTAGTGACTTTCCTTCCCTGGGCATTACTGACTGGCCAAATGGTGATGTGTGACTGGTGGTTAATTAGCCAGAGCTCAGTAGCTCTCTCTGAAGGGTGGGTAATGGACTCTAAAGACAATGGTTCCCTGAAGAGTCCGGTACTTGTGCCTCTCACTGTTGAATAAAGCCAGGCTGAAAATAAAAAGTTCATGTGACAATGACTGCTTCAACAAACAGGCATCTTCACATGACTAAAGTCTTGTCCTTTCTCGTAGCACTTGCTGTATGCCAGAAGGTTTTCAAGATCTCTACTGAATCCTACGCTAGCTGAAATAGGTGAAAAACAATCTGTTCCACAGTAGTACACACGGACTCCCTTATAAAGCCAACCTTTTCTCTTGCTTAACAGGAATCAACTCCTTCCAGGTGTACATGGCCTACAAAGACACTTTCCAGATGACTGACAGTCAGGTAACCCTCATAGAATTCGATCAATTAAATTTGAAACGGGTCTTAAGCAGATACGATTACTAAAAGCTATTTTTGAGGAAACTTAAACCACCACTTTGATGCTCAAGATGGGCATGGCTTGCCTAATTGATGATTATAATACACATACGGATTACAGTAACCACCCAGAACATGAAGATGTTCAGTGCCTGAAACATCATCCTACACTGTCTCCATTGTGTTGGCTTTCTGCCCTGCTCAACAGGACTTCACTTCAAAATTATGTGCATGCAATGAACAGAGAAACATGCAATCTGCCGCATGACTAAATACTAATACTGGAAATCATGGCAGGATTCGGGCAAAACGGTGACTTACCTGACCGAGTAGGTAATCGCTGCAGTAACTCTGCAGTCTGCTGTCCGCACTTTAGAACAGGGGTGTCAAACTCCAGTCCTGGAGGGCCGCAGTCTCTGCTGGTTTTTGGTATGTTTCAGTATGAGAGGTACATTTATAAATCTTTCCTTGGCTGAAGAGTCCACACAGGCCTTAATTGGCTGCTGATCGAAAGGAAACCACAAACACCTGCAGACACAGCAGCCCTCTAGGACTGGAGTTTGACACCCCCGCTTTAGAAAGAGCCATCTAAACTGGAGATACTGCAGCCATCGCTAGTATTTTGTGTTTTCAATTAATTTAGACCCCTGGTACCAGCAAATGTTTTCCACACTTCAAAAAAGTCTTAGCAAATGTTTAAGTCTTAAGCAATGGGACTTTTTCTTTGAGTAGAAAATATTAGCTTGTTTTAAATTTGCCATTGGCCAATCTTGAAAATGAGTCAAACTGTCTCACCTCATTGGCAATCGTTTTATCTATTTAGCAAAAAAGTAACGTAAATAAGATTTGAAGTCTGAATATGAGACTAAAATGCTTGTTGAGATTGAATTATTGTCTTTCGTTTTTGCAGTGCATCCTTGTTAGTGTTGTCTGTGCTGAAACTTTTATGAGGACTTTACTTTTTCCTGACTCTTCTGTCATAACCCCCCCCCCCCCCCCCCCCCACTTTCAGCTGTACGAGGCCCTGGCTTTCCTGAAGGAGCTGGGAGCGGTGGTCCTGGTTCACGCAGAGAATGGAGACCTCATCGCCCAGGTGAGACCCCGCAGAAGCGCCCCAGTATGAGAGGTGTTCATGCGTTTACCTGAGTGGGTGCCTGCTCAGGACTCTCAACCAAAATATTTATGTGCATAACATAAAACAGGGCTCGGCAATGTAAGATAGTAGGTAAATAAAATATATGTTTCCTTTATATCTTTATAGCATATAAAATGTCTCAGTATGAGAATGTACAATGAAAGCGTATTGCCCTGAAGGGAAGAATTGCGATTACTCGTTGTTAATCACCCACCGCCAAGTATTTTCTTGTGAATTTGGCCATCACTGACTTTTGAGTTGATTTCATTCAAAATAGTGTTTGTTATCACAATGGCTGATATCTCTGAGTGGATGACTTCCCACCACCTGAAGCTCAACCTTGCCAAAACTGAGCTTCTTTACATCCCTGCTAAGTCCTCTCCGTCAATTGACCTCTCACTGACTGTTGAGGACTTTGTAGTTTCCTCCTCCCGTACGGCAAAGAATCTTGGGGTGACTCTTGATAACTGCCTCACCCTGGCTCCACAAGTATCCTCCACTGCCAGAACCTGCAGTTTCTTTCTGTATAATATACGCCGTATCTGTCATCTCCTGACGGAGAAAGCCACCCAGCTCCTAGTCCAGGCGGGAAATGATGAGCGCCTGGACTAGGAGCTGGGTGGCTTTTACTGCATTACTGCAACTCCCTCCTAGCCAGTCTCCCAGCGTGTGCCATCAAGCCCCTCCAGCTGGTCCAGAATGCTGCAGCCCGCCTGATCACCAGTCAGCCCAGGTCGGCTCATGTCACCCCGCTTCTCATTGGCCTCCACTGGCTTCCTATTGCCGCACGCATCCGTTTCAAGGCCCTAGTGTTGGCATTTCAGGCTGCTAAGGGGACTGCCCCACCTTACATACGATCCTTGATCACTCCCTACTCCCCAGCTAGACCACTCCGGTCTGCCAGCTCTGGTCGCCTTATGGTTCCCTCTCTACGTGCACCTGGCGGTCGAGCCTGTTTTCCGTTCTGGTTCCTCAGTGGTGGAATGACTTGCCTACCACTGTCAGGACAGCAGAATCCCTCCCCCTATTTCAACGCAGACTCAAAACACACCTTTTCAAACTCTACCTCAGTCCTCCCTCCTGATTTCCCCCGCCCCTCCTTTCTGATATCCCTATCCTTGTCTAACCCCCCCCCCCCCCCCCAAAAAAAAAGTAATGTAATGCACTTATGATGATGACTATATGTTTAGAACAGCATTCCATGTGTATTTTCCTAGTTCTGGATGTGATGCTTTGACTTGTGGTAGAACCTATGCACTTGTAAGTCGCTTTGGATTAAAAGCATCTGCCAAATGACAAAAATGTAAATGTAAATCAATGGTGTCACAGTAGTGTATGGTCTCTGAAAAATATGCATCACCCCAGCCATGATAGAGTTTTGTGGCTGCCCGACCCTGTTCCTGAAGATATACCGTCCTGTAGGTCTTCACTCCAACCCTAACAAAGCACACTACTTCATCAGCGAGAGATCTTGAGCGGCTAATTAGTAGAATCAAAGTCTGTCAAATTATCAAATGAAAGTCTCCAGGACAGGGTTAGGCACCACTAATATAGATGGCCCAACAGCAGCTCATTTTAACTGGAAGCCAAGCTACAGTGTCACTAGATAACACATTCTGTAAGAGACAGTAGTGAGGTAAATCAAATTTAATGCAGCAGTACGCATCAGTCAAGGATCGCCTTCAAAATAAGCGCTGTTAATAATAACATACTAAAAAAGGTCAGACTACTGATAAGACAACTGATATATACAATAATATATATTTCTAACATACAAAAGGCTAAAACGTTATTGGGTCATTATGTTGACTGCTTCTAGTCCATACAAATATCCCGTCTAACAGCACGTTGATGTAAAAATGACATTCTCAGTTAGCGTAGGCTGTATGAGGTGGTTTTCCTGGTGCTGTGTCAGGAATTGCCCATCTAACAGCACGTTGATGTAAAAATGACATTCTCAGTTAGCGTAGGCTGTAGGAGGTGGTTTTCCTGGTGCCATGTGTCAGGAATTGCCCGTCTAACAGCACGTTAGCGTAGGCCGTAGGAGGTGGTTTTCCTGGTGCCATGTGTCAGGAATTGCCCGTCGAATAGAGGGAAGAGCAGGTGGCCGCTGAACACGTTGTAGTGGTTTGTGTTGTCGTGGACGCGCATGCCTTTGGGGAGCCCCAAATACACGATGTCGCCCACCTCCATCTCCAGCGCCACGGAGAGGGCCGTTCCCCTGCCCGGCCCGGGGTTGTTGTCGTAAGCGCCCGTCACGTACACGCCGTTCTTGTACAGGTCCGCGGCGGTGGGGATGCCGTTGCTCCATCCGAAGGCAGTGAAGCTGAACTGGTACACGCCTTTCACGGGGGCCCTGAACTTACCTGCGCGGAGAGAGCGACAGAGTGACACGCTTTTACCAACAAAGCTGAGCTGCAGCGCTGCATCGGTTGACGTGCGGCTAAAGATACTATACCGCCTCTCTACAATTCCATATCCTTATAACGTCCTCCAGCTTATCATTGCCCAACTCCTTTGCTCTAACACAGAACAGTGGAAGCTAGTAGCATTTATGAACCTATTTTAGCCTTCCCCCGCCCCTTTCTCCCCAGTCACCAATGGTTGCGTTCCTCACAGCTCACTGCTGTGGCGACATGGCTCAGGCAGTAAGAGCAGTCGTGTCATTGGCTCAGGCGGTAAGAGCAGTTGTCTGGCAGTCGGAGGGTTGCCGGTTCGATCCCCCGCCCGGGCTGTGTCAAAGTGTCCCTGAGCAAGACACCTAACCCCCAAATGCTCCCGACGAGCTGGTTGGCACCTTACATGGCAGCCAATCGCCGTCGGTGTGTGAGTGTGTGAGTGTGTGTATGAATGGGTGAATGGAGAAGCATCAATTGTACAGCGCTTTGGATAAAGGCGCTATATAAATTCCAACCATTTACCATTTACCATTGCTGCAGTCTGTGGACTATGGCTCATTGGAGAGTATAGACAAGCACACGTGAGTGCGTGGCATTAGCAAGGCTACAAAACCAATGTTAGCGAGTTGTGTACATTCATATCTTTTTGATGGAAATCAGAACAGAGAGTATTATGCTGAGTATAACAGATGGGGGAACGAACGTGACGTGTTCAGTAACACGGCCATATTTTTGTCACAAATTTAACCAGATCTATGAACAGAATGGGGAAAAATGCATAGAAGGAAATTTATGGAAACAGTGGTTCCCGAACCTCTCCTCAGGTTCCCCTGCCAGATTCAGGGGCTCCATGTGTTCCATCTCAAGCCCACCCAGTGCCTGTTCTACAAAGCAGGATAACTGCACTGAGTACAACCCACCCAAATCTGCAGCAAGTAAAAGACCTGTTCTGTGTTTTACTTTTTGTTATCCAGTAATCCTGCATGGTGGAACAGGCCCCTGATGTCACTAACAAAGCCCTTGATTTGTTGAATCAGGTGTGCTTGAGGTAGAACACATCCAATGCTGGGGGTAGAGGTAGGGGAACCACTGTCCAAGGAGGCATGGTGAGTGTTGTGCTCTTTGTCTTCGGCTGCTATATTGCCTTGTGGGTATTTCTAAGTCCTTAGGGAAGTGCCGTGCGCAGTACCTGTGGTTTTGTCATATGCATTGCCAATATTAGTGAAGACGTTTTCGTAGACTAGGATGCGGAATTCCTTATATGGTCCCACGGTCACTTGCGTCAGTCTTTTCAAAGAAGCTGCGAATGCCACCTTGGTCTCTTCTGTGTAAACACAAAAGGGTCAACAGCATCGTTTAGTTGTTTGCCCAAGGCTGTTAACAAAGTCAGCTAAAGTCTTCCTCATTGTCAGAGCTTTTTGGGGGATTTTGATTGAAGAATGGTTTCCAGAAATGCTCAAATGTGATGCCAGACCAAATTCATTATTATTCAACAGTGAGAAGAATCAGTGGTAATGCATGCCATTTCATAAAAAGAATCCCGTAGCTAGTGGAACTCGAATATCCAACAAAATGTACACTCAGTGAAATACTTATTAGGTATTTATTACTTATTCTTTAGACCTATTAAGTCTTCTGCTGCTGCAGCCTATCCACTTAGAGGTTCCATGTGTTGTGTGTTCAGAGATGCTCTTCTGCATACCACTGTTGTAATGTGTGGTTATTTACATTACTGTCACCTTCCTGTCAGCTTCGACCAGTCTGGCCACCTACTGCTCTCATTAACAAGGCATTTTTGATTGCAGAACTCATTGGATGTTTTTAGTTTTTCCCACCATTCCCTGCAAACTCTAGAGACTGTTGTGTGTGAAAATCCAAGGAGAATGGCAATTTCTGAGATACTCAAACCACCCTGTCTGGCACCAACAATCATTCCACGGTCAAAGTCACTTAGATTAAATTTTTTCCCCATTCTAACATTTGGTCTGACATCACTGCATGCTTTTATGCATTTAGTTGCTGCCACATGATTGGCTAATTGCATATTAGCATTAACAAGCTGGTGTAAAGGTCTACCTAATAAATTACTCACTGAGTGTATTTTGAAGCAGGATAGCAATGTTTTTAACTTAACAATATCTTAATTTTGTGGTTTTGTTGTTAAATTTTGTATATCCCTTATTGTGTGATGGGTCATTTCATCCACTGGATATTTCTGTAGAGAGATGTACTGAAGTGCTCACCTAATCCAGTTAAATAAGTGACGTCCATCCTTATATTATCCATCTCGGTCCGCAGAAATGACACCTGTTCATCTGTGAATATGCATATAATTTTGATCAATAACAATTTTATTGCAAAATGTTGGCAATATCAATGACTTGGTTATATTTTTAAACATCTCATACATGCACCTAGAAGACAGGAGGAGACTTTTCCAGTACTGTGGACAGTTTTTTTTGGAACTCTTAAAAGATCCAGTATGCAATAAGGCCTACTACATACTAAAGGAATCTTGGCCCTTTGGATAATTACAGTACTGAAAATTTGAAATATTAGGTGCAAATGTCATTCCAGAGTCTTAACACTCATTTGTTTGGAAGCTTTCATATTAACAAATAATACATAATAAAATGAGCGAATGTACCATTCATAAATCTAAATACGCCGATCTTACAGTCTGAATTTGAATGACGTTTGAAAGAAACGTGTTATTAGTGTTTTGTTCTACTTGGCAATGGTAGTGGTTCTAATGAAGACTTACAGTAGAGGACCATTCCGACAGCGAGTGCAATCATCGAGAGGATCCACAGAGTACCAAAGAGTGCCGTTGTCACCTTGAACGTAAGATCTGACCCAGTCCTGATCTGAGGAGCTTTGGTCAAAGATTCTGCGGGGGGGGGGGGGGGAAAGACACCTTTTCTTGAAAGGGTTTTGCAGTACTCCCTCCTTGACTACAGTGAAATGCATCTGGCTGCAGTGAGGTGGGTTTCGGTCTTTGACTAGTGGACAACGGGCTAACAGAAAGCAGCATGGATATTATTTCGACACTGTAAGAAAATAGACCCCATACATTGGGCATTCATGACTGGGTCTTTTCTTGTGACAATGTTCTAGATAACATTCTCACAACTGCACATGCAGGGTAATCAGATTGCGGACTAATTTGGTAAATTAGAATCTGGAAATGTCCAATATATTTTCATTAAATGTAATACTGAAATATATTGCAAAATATAACAATTACTCCTGCATTGGATTCTGTGGATTTAACTGGAATAATAAATATTCTATATGTTTGGAGTACCTCTATATATTCAAATGTGCTATTCAATGTATTACAATATCTTTTGAAATACATGGCAATGTATTTTCATTCTTTCATTCAAAAGATTTGATAATGTGTGAATTCAACATGCCTATTTCTGTTAACTCTGTAAAAAGGTAGAAAGGAGTGGTACTACCTCCCTGGGAGAGGGTGTTTATCAGCCTATTAGCCTGACACACAGAACCAATACACTGGCAACAGTTCAACTTTTCATGGAAGAAAAAGTTGACTAACATAGAAATAGAATGATTAACTCAAAAAGGCAGACAAAAAAACAAGATGTATGGTCTGGTGAACAAGGGATGGTGCACATACCTGGAGACTGAATTGTTTCTTTGGATGGGTCCTTTGAAATAATTCCATCTGTGCTAATGCTCACATCTGAAGGTGACACCTCAATCTCTGGAGATGTTTTTACCTCAGGAGATGTTTTTACCTCAGGAGATGTTTTTACCTCAGGAGATCTTTTTCTTTCTGTTCTTCTTATTTCTCTATCTGTGAAACAACAATACACTGAATACTCCTCACTCAGAAACTTAATATTTTGTCCTTATATAATACACTATCCTCACACCCACCTAAATAATTTAAGGAACACTTTAGCAAGTGTGTACTTTACTCCCACCCCTGTTCATTTTCTTATTTCTTCATTTACCCAGAGTTTCAGTAAAAAAGGGGCCATGCTTACCTGAGCTTGTGTATTGTATTACACATGTCTTGTCTATTGAGGTCTGGGAGGCATCTAAGTAGATCCCAATGGATTCGCTACTCTCAGAAATCATTTGTGCAACGGTGTCCTACGCAAACATGAATTTGTAATATTTCACGTACAGCAGGACATAAAAGGACATACACTTAAAAAATAATAGATTAACTACAGCAACAACAAAAAACAAGTGGTTCTGGATATAGGCTATGATATAATTATACACTCAGTGAGCACTTTATTAGGCATTTATTAGACTTATTATTTGGGGTTCTGCTGCTGTAGCCTATCCACGTGTGTTGTATGTTCAGAGATGCTATTCTGCATACTACTGTTGCACTCTTACTTTTTTTAAAACAAAATTCAACATTGCATCTAAAGACTGTTTTTGTAAATGTTTATTATTGAAATTAAAGTTGGCTGATTTAATGGACAAAATTGAATTTTATCAGGAATTTCACACACTGGAATTTCACCTGGTTGTAGGGTGAAAATCAAATAAAAGATAAGACAAAGCTTTTCCGCATTTGTGTACCATTTCTAAAACATGTTGCCGATTTTCACCAATAGCTCTAATGTAACTGTTATGACAGCTGCTGCAGCTGCTGTGACAATTCTGTGACAATACCACATTTTGTCTGATACAACACTGGCGCTTGATTTGTGAGCTCTAGGTCTATTTTTTTTTTTTTGTGTGTGTGTGTCATAAGTGTGATTTGCAAGCTTGCATTCTGAACTTCATAAATACATTCACAAATATGACTAATGGCATTGGTGCATATGGTATGATTATGTCTTCTACAGGAACAGAGCAAGATTCTTAGTATGGGAATCACTGGACCCGAAGGTCATGCACTGAGCCGACCTGAAGAGGTGAGCTTCACAGATACTGTCTGTCAGGAAACACATCCGTTCATCAGTCAGTTTGATAAGACAATAACTTATGTAACTCTTGTTAGCTATCATTTTTTGGAGGGCTATTTGGGGTATTGTGGGGGTAAAAGCGTGTATCTCGGATACTGAGTCATAATTTGTGAATTTCGGATCGAATTTTTCTTTTTTCTCTATAGCTGCGATATCCGCGCAAAATAGGACATGATAGCTACCACAAACAAAATATATTAGCTAGCTAGCTGCTACAGTTTACCAATCATCGTTAAAAATGCATCTTTAGTAGCAAGCTAGGTATATTCAGTTAGATACCGCGTAGCTAACTTACATTGCTTACTGTACAAAATCGGATTTTTTAGTTTTTTGGAAAAAGTAGCTATGCTATCTACCAACATGTTGTGTACTACCTAGTTAGCCATTATTGTCTCCATAATTTTATTGTTAATAATAGCTAGCTATCAGTTATGTCTTTGGATGCCAAAACTCGCTTGGCAATATAACTTAGTAATCACTATAACTTCGCTAGTTAACGTACAGACATAACCAGGAAATCCCAAAACATATCGTCGGTTGCTTTACTGATCGTATAAACGATCGATCATGCAGTCTACTTGGAATTGGAGAGAGGGAGCGCAGGATTGAATGGCTCTGACCACCCGTAAAATGGCAGTTAAACTAATTTACTGACCCGCTATTGCTAGCAACATAGGTAGCTAACGGTACTTTATCTGTCAACGTTAGCTGGCTACTGTAACACCTAGCTAGCCTAGCTAGTGTAGCTAGTAACGTTAGCTATCAGTCTACCGATATAAAATGTATTTAATGTTATTAAAAACATTAGCTAATTAAGTAAATTACATTATATAAGGTTGCCGTAAAGACGGTTTAAAAATAATTTACCTTCACTTTTGCCTGTAATTTATGGTCTCTAGCTAGCTAGAGTACAAGCTAACCTAACTCATCCATCACGGCGGGGAATCACGCGACTTGACATTGTACAGTCACGAATAAGAACGTTTGGCGAGTGAACGGGATATTAAATAGGAAGGCAGATGGCAAATAGGATCGTCTTCGTGACGTCACTTTTCTTTAACGTACATTCCTGAAGCCTTATGCACGACAGTGTGAGCGCTGTTTTGATGAGTTGGTACTTGCTTTGCATGCCAGTAAAGCAAATATTGACTGATATTGACTGACCAAACTGCTTGTTTCTTTTCTACGCCACACAAGTCTAATTTTCAGTGTTAAATCGACTCTGACAGAGCGCATATATTACCTATCGGAGTTGTATGCCTTAACTGACTTTTTTAGAGCCGGTTTCACAGCCACAGATTACGTTTAGTCCTGGACTCAATTTAGATTTCTAGAGAGAATATCCATTCTAAATTTAAGTTAGTCTATGACTAGGCTTAATCTGTGTCTACAAAATTGGTGATTAGTGTTTAATGAATGCTGAACATTGTGGTGTAACCTTTATACATATATCATACTTTTAACCTGCTGTATTGAATCATTCAATTTGTTTGAAACATTTATTGTTTGAAATTGACAGATTCAAATGGGTACCTACTGCTTTTCTTCTATAGTCTGCAGATGATATTGTGCAAAGTCTAGTGCTATGGTAATATAATCTTATAGTTTTAAATTGGACCTTTTCATAAAAACAATACAAATGGAATATACTAGTTACACTATACTGGTTATACTAGTTAGCAGGGACAATGGAGCTATGGATTGAACCTGTATACGATAGGAGATGATTAGAGATTTGGTTAGAGGGGAGGGATGTGGTGCTGTGTTGGGCCTGACAGAAACTCTTCTTTCTACCAGCTGGAGTCTGAAGCTGTGTTTCGAGCCATCACCCTGGGCAACCGGGTCAACTGCCCCATTTACATCACCAAGGTGATGAGCAAGAGTGCGGCGGACATTGTGGCTCTATCCAGGAAAAAAGGTGGGTCACATATTCCTTGACCTCTGACTGTAGATGCGGCCACTCACTTTGCCTGATGCATTATATCCCAGGCCAGCTCCTCACCCTGTGTCAGTTATGAATGATATAATCTGGTTTAACAGTATCAACTGTCCTTCCATTTGCACAGCTTTTTCCCCTTTCTGTGCCATGTTACCAACTGTGGAGCTGTTGAAGTAAAATAATCAATTGTGGGAGCTGTTTCTGATGACATGATTGTAATTATCTATCATAAAAACACGATTATATTAAGAGGTAGTTTATAACTATGGAAAACCTGTAACATTTATTGAAAGGTCAATGTAGTATAATGTATGACCAGGATGTATTTCTGATAGATATATAGATTTGTATTACAGTTTATTGCACAGAAATATGGTTCCCAGCTCATATGGGTTTACAAAACATATTTTTATGTTTATATTTATACTTTTGCATTTAGTCATCATTGGTGCATTATTTACATGGGTACCTCTAGAAACTGGCAGAGAGCTCTGCCTGGCTATAGCTCCCCAATGCCTCTCCTTTGACTACATTCAAAAACCAACTAATACAATAAATGTGTCTTATTTTTTTTGCCAGGATCTGTTGTGTTTGGGGAGCCAATCACAGCCAGCCTGGTCACTGATGGGACACACTATTGGAGTAAGAACTGGGCCAAGGCCGCGGCCTTTGTGACCTCTCCCCCCCTGAGTCCTGACCCCACCACTCCAGACCACCTCAACTCAATGCTGGCCTGGTACGTCTCCGTCTGGGGCGAGGAGCTCAGCCCAGGTCTGGCCATAAATCATTAACGACCTTCTTTGTCCTTTTTTCCCCCCAACCTGGCTCTTACAACCTGCCGCCTAATCATCCCCTCAATCAAGTGCCAAAAAAACATTCTCTCCCTCTTCACCTCAGCTAGTTTTCTAGTGCAAAATGGCAGCCATGCATCACCCAGGTGGGTACTACACATTAGTGCTGGTTGAGGCAAGCTTCCTCCTCATCACTGTAAAGTGCTTTGTGTGTCTAGAAAAACGCTATATAAATGCAATGATCTATTTACTATGACATTTTCTTGCTGGCACTGTGGCAGCTCTTCACTGGTCTATGCAAACTTTACTCATTTAGTTTTGATTGTTACTTTTGCTTGTGGTTTATTGTGTAATTGTGGCACAGCTACAGGAGTGGTGACTATGTGGATAGTGAGTGGATTTAAAAAAACAGCGTAGGTTAGAAAAATGTGGGCGACAGCTATTTTATTTTCCTTTTTCTAGGCCATGAAAAGAAAATAAACAAGTCGCAGACAAATGAAACATCTGCCCTTACAGCAATATCCAAGCAGGTTGGCTATTTAACATTTTAGCCGTAGCACTGATCTGCAGGTACAGCAGTGCAGTGATGCAATGGGACAGCCTGAAGGGTGTGGTCATTACATTTCATTATTGGCATTTGGCAGAAGCACTTATCCAGAGTGACGTACAGTTGATTAGACTAAGCAGGAGACAGTCCTCCCCTGGAGCAATGCAGGGTTAAGGGCCTTGCTCAAGGACCCAACGGCTGTGCAGATCTTATTGTGGCTACACCGGTCAAGTATCATGCTAAGGATTTTGTGACAATGCAGTAGCTACCGTTCCCCACACCTTGCGCTGATTAAGTGTGGTGACTGGCTTTGGCTGCAGCAAGCTGTTGGATGCTGCACTGAGCTGTTGTCTGGAGAATGCTGGCTTTGTGTGGAGAATGTTAATTTTCCGCCACGGTCAGTTCCAGTTAATTCCTCCCCAGGTTCTCCCTCTTATATCCTTCTGAGTGCCTGTCCCTGTCCCTGTTGCCAGAAATAGATCAGGCTCTGGAAGCTTTTCTATCATTTTCTGTTGCCTTTACTACAGAATGCCCCCACCCCAGCCCCGCATCATTTCACAAGGCATACTGGCTTTGAAGGGGGAAGTCTCTCTGAATGTTTGTCACTGTGGTTTCCTACTTAGTCATGATGCAATTTTAACTTGTGTCATGGAACCATGGAAATTCCTTTTCTCAGTAGAGTTAAGTTTGCACCAGTGTAGTATTATGTAGAAAGAATGAAAGTAACCCCTTGAGATGCAGTTTGTAACCAGCTGCAATTCGTCATGAAAGCAGTTCATTTCCAGTTCCTGACAAGGCGAGAGATTGTAGAGAAATCAGGAACAAAGATGAAATACTTTTGCTTTTACTTTTGACTGCATGATTGACATGCAAAAGTTCAAACTTTTCGGTAAAGCCCTTGGTGAAAGAAATGTACATGAATTGAATACTGCTACTAGCTGATCAGCAGTCAATCTTGATTTGACAGCCACACAGCTGTCATTTTCTACTACATAATAAATATAATTATGAGTCTAGATAGGCTTAGTGGCCTGCCCTAATCATCAATGTTCCTAATCTTTCTTGATGCTTGTGGCTTTTGGGCACAGGGCAGTTGGACTCACACTTTCTTCTGTGTGCCCTTGGAAATGCCTTATATACACTCAGTGATCACTTTATTAGGTAGACCTGTACACCAGCTTGTTAATGCAAATATTTAATCAGCCAATCATGTGGCAGCAATTAAATGCATAGGAGCATGCAGCCATGGTCAAGAGGCTGTGGGCTGAAAAGTGTTGTTAATGAGAGAGGTCAGAAGAGAAGGGCCAGACTGGTTGAGGCTGACAGGAAGGTGACAGTAACACAAATAACCACACATTAAAACAGTGGCATGCAGAAGAGCATCTCTAAGCACACAATGCGTCAAACTTCTAAGTAGATAGGCTACAGCGGCAGAAGTCTAAAAAATCAGCATAATAAATACCTAATAAAGTGCTCACTGAGTGTATGTAGAGCAGGGGTCATCAACACGGTGCCCGTGGGCACCAGGTCGCCCCCAAGGACCACATGAGTCGCCCGCAGGCCTGTTCTAAAAATAGCACAACTCACTAGTGAGCTGCACCTAAAATTTAATTTTATTCTGTTGCTATTTTTTTTTAATCACACTTGCATTTATATAGATTTAAAAATGACAATATCTTAAAAATATGTTTATTATACATGAAGTTTAGATAAGTTTAGTCAGTATTGTGTGCGTGACAAAACAAACTGGTAGCCCTTAGTATGACTCAGTACCCATGAAGTAGCTCTCAGTTTCCAAAAGGTTGGTGAACCCTGATGTAGAGGATGACGCCTGGTGGCTGATATTGGTAACACACCACAATGTGGATGTACTGAAACAGCTATCAGTGGATAATGCAAAAATCTAACTATTTCTGTTTATTTCCAAATATCCTTTTTTAATAGTATGCTTACGAAAAAACGAAATGGCAACAGTGAACTCATGTGAAAGTGATTTAGAGATTTAGGTTATCATAGGTTATCATAGGTAATCAAATCGTGACCATGCCAGTGCAGGTTGGTCAGGAGTTCTGTCTGGAAGTGCCTCACCGTCACCCAGCGAGGGAGGACCTCCACGGGCACGCCACTCCTTTATAGTTCAATATTGAATTGGGGTCTTTATGATTGAGTTATGATTGAATGTGTAATTGGGGTGTTTATGATAGGGCTATGGTTGAATGTGTAATTGTGATCTTTATGATATGGTTATGGTTGAATGTGTAACTGTGGTCTTTATGATAGGGTTATGGTTGATTGTGTAACTGTGGTCTTTATGATAGGGTTATGGTTGAATGTGTAACTGTGGTCTTTATGATAGGGTTATGGTTGATTGTGTAACTGTGGTCTTTATGATAGGGTTATGGTTGATTGTGTAACTGTGGTCTTTATGGTAGGGTTATGGTTGATTGTGTAACTGTGGTCTTTATGATAGGGTTATGGTTGATTGTGTAACCGTGGTCTTTATGGTAGGGTTATGGTTGATTGTGTAACTGTGGTCTTTATGATAGGGCTATGGTTGATTGTGTAACTGTGGTCTTTATGGTAGAGTTATGGTTGATTGTGTAACTGTGGTCTTTATGGTAGGGTTATGGTTGATTGTGTAACTGTGGTGTTATCCTGTGCAGTGGCGACCTGCAGGTGGTGGGCAGTGCACACTGTGCATACAGCACCTCCCAGAAAGCCATAGGAAAGGACAACTTCACTCTCATCCCAGAGGGAACCAATGGAGTGGAGGAGAGAATGGCCTTTGTGTGGGATAAGGCAGTGGTGAGTCACGTCTGTGTGCGGGCGTATGTGTGTGTCTGAGCTGTGTGCATATGTGTGTGTCTTGAGTTGTGTGTGTGTTTTTTTGTGTGTCAGAATGAGTGTGTGAAATCTTATTTTTGTGTATGTGTGTGCGTGATTGTACTTATGTGTGTGCATTCTGTGGGTGTGTAATTGTATTTATGTGCGTGCATTCTGTGGGAGTGTAATTGTATTTATGTGTGTGTGTGTAATTGTATTTATTTGCGTGTGTGTAATTGTATTTATGTGCGTGCATTCTGTGGGTGTGTAATTGTATTTATGTGTGTGTGTGTAATTGTATTTATGTGTGTGTGTGTGTGTGTGTGTGTAGGTATGCGTTTGATTGTATTCATGTGTGATTGTGTAGGTATGCGTTTGATTGTATTCGTGTGTGTGTTTGTGTAGGTATGCGTTTGATTGTATTCATGTGTGTGTTTGTGTAGGTATGCGTTTGATTGTATTTGTATGTTTGTGTTTGTGTAGGTATGCGTTTGATTGTATTCATGTGTGTGTTTGTGTAGGTATGCGTTTGATTGTATTTGTATGTTTGTGTTTGTGTAGGTATGCGTTTGATTGTATTCGTGTGTGTTTGTGTAGGTATGCGTTTGATTGTAGTTGTGTGTGTTTGTGTAGGTATGCGTTTGATTGTAGTTGTGTGTGTTTGTGTAGGTATGCGTTTGATTGTAGTTGTGTGTGTTTGTGTAGGTATGCGTTTGATTGTATTTGTATGTTTGTGTAGGTATGCGTTTGATTGTATTCATGTGTGTGTTTGTGTAGGTATGCGTTTGATTCATGTGTGTGTTTGTGTAGGTATGCGTTTGATTGTATTCATGTGTGTGTTTGTGTAGGTATGTGTTTGATTGTATTCATGTGTGTGTTTGTGTAGGTATGCGTTTGATTGTATTCATGTGTGTGTTTGTGTAGGTATGCATTTGATTGTATTCATGTGTGTGTTTGTGTCGGTATGCGTTTGATTGTCATGTGTGTGTTTGTGTAGGTATGCGTTTGATTGTATTCGTGTGTGTGTTTGTGTAGGTATGCGTTTGATTGTATTCATGTGTGTGTTTGTGTAGGTATGCGTTTGATTGTATTCGTGTGTGTTTGTGTAGGTATGCATTTGATTGTATTCATGTGTGTGTTTGTGTAGGTATGCGTTTGATTGTATTTGTATGTTTGTGTTTGTGTAGGTATGCGTTTGATTGTATTCGTGTGTGTTTGTGTAGGTATGCGTTTGATTGTAGTTGTGTGTGTTTGTGTAGGTATGCGTTTGATTGTAGTTGTGTGTGTTTGTGTAGGTATGCGTTTGATTGTAGTTGTGTGTGTTTGTGTAGGTATGCGTTTGGTTGTAGTTGTGTGTGTTTGTGTAGGTATGTGTTTGATTGTCATGTGTCTGCCAGGAAGGGGTGTAGTAGTAAAGTGAGGGGTAAAGACAGGTGGTTTCTGAATCGGGCAGAAACCCTACATCTGCATGAACTTTTGTTTTATCATAATTTTCATCATTCCCCTCCCCAACTTCTGTCTCTTTCCTGGCCCTTGCAGGCGGTGGGAAAGATGGATGAGAACCAGTTTGTGGCCGTCACCAGCACCAATGCTGCCAAAATCTTCAACCTGTACCCCAGGAAGGGGCGGATAGCTGTGGGCTCGGACGGCGACATCGTCATCTGGGACCCCGACAAGATCAAGACCATCACCGCTAAGACGCAGCAGTCGGTGAGTCCAGGGGCAGGGTCGGGAAGGGCAGGGTAGGGGGGGGTCCAGGGGCAGGGGAGGACAGGAGGGGTCCAGGGGCAGGGTTTGGCAGGGGAGGGGAAGGCAGGGTCAGGCAGGGTCGGGCAGGGGAAGGCAGGGTTGGGCAGGGTCGGGCAGGGGAAGGCAGGGGAAGGCCGGGCAGGGGAGGGAGGGGGTTTCAAAGGATTCAAGGATGCTGCCTGTGGTCTTACGGACATGTCTGTATTACCAAGTCACTTTCCATTTTATTTGTGTTTTTAAACAAAAACAACCTGTAAGTGAACAATCACGAATGCTTCTTTTTTCCCCCCAAGATAATGATTGAATTCTGCTAAAATGTGAAAATGTAGCAAGGTCCCTTGTTTGCTCCTGATGATCAGCAAGCATAGAGGCTGCACAGGCTCGAAGGCTCTCTGTGTTTCTGAACGTGTTCCTGAAAGTGTGGGGGTTTCTTAAGCCCCTGTTAAATTTGTCCAATCATAACTTCTCAACCTGGCTTGCGTGTTTCTGCTGGTTGGGACTCTCTGACTGCTGTGAGTCCGGCCCTGGAAATATATAAGATGGCGACGGTGAGGTCAGAGTATAGCGGCAGGAAACAGTCAACACAAGTACAGAGAATTTCTACTGCTGTAAAGTCCAGCTATGACCAGCTTGAAATTACCAGCTACCTGCTGTTTCAAAACATAGCTTGAGCTGGTCAAACTATGTTGAGTATGGAGCTGGTCTCTCTCTCTCTCTCTTGCTTATTGTCCTTTTGTCCTTTTTGAAGTTCAATAATGATACATTTCTGTTTCTGAAAAATGTCCCAATAGTGTTTATAAATCTCTCAACCCCCCCTCTCCTCCCCCCTCTCTCTCTCTCTCTCTCTCCCTCCCTTCCCCTCTCCCCCTCTCCCTCTCTCCCTCCCCCCCCAGGCAGCGGAGTATAACATCTTCGAGGGCATGGAGTGTCGAGGGGGCCCGGTGGTGGTGATCAGCCAGGGGAAGGTGGTGTATGAGGACGGAAACCTGCACGCTCAGCAGGGCACGGGCCGCTTCATCCCGCGCAAGCCTTTCCCCGACTACCTCTACCAGCGCATCAAGATGAGGAACAAGGTCTTCACCCGCCTGTGCCTCTTCCTCAGTTCTCACACGCCTGCTCCTCTTCCTCAGTTCTCACACGCCTGCTCCTCTTCCTCAGTTCTCACACGCTTGCTCCTCTTCCTCAGTTCTCACACGCTTGCTCCTCTTCCTCAGTTCTCACACGCCTGCTCCTCTTCCTCAGTTCTCACACGCCTGCGCCTCTTCCTCAGTTCTCACACGCCTGCTCCTCTTCCTCAGTTCTCACACGCTTGCTCCTCTTCCTCAGTTCTCACACGCCTGCTCCTCTTCCTCAGTTCTCACACGCCTGCTCCTCTTCCTCAGTTCTCACACGCTTGCTCCTCTTCCTCAGTTCTCACACGCCTGCTCCTCTTCCTCAGTTCTCACACGATTGCTCCTCTTCCTCAGTTCTCACACACCTGCTCCTCTTCCTCAGTTCTCATACGCCTGTGCCTCTTCCTCAGTTCTCACACGCTTGCTCCTCTTCCTCAGTTCTCACACGCCTGCTCCTCTTCCTCAGTTCTCACACGCTTGCTCCTCTTCCTCAGTTCTCACACGCCTGCTCCTCTTCCTCAGTTCTCACACGCTTGCTCCTCTTCCTCAGTTCTCACACGCCTGCTCCTCTTCCTCAGTTCTGACACGCCTGCTCCTCTTCCTCAGTTCTCACACGCTTGCTCCTCTTCCTCAGTTCTCACACGCTTGCTCCTCTTCCTCAGTTCTCACACGCTTGCTCCTCTTCCTCAGTTCTCACACGCTTGCTCCTCTTCCTCAGTTCTCACACGCCTGTGCCTCTTCCTCAGTTCTCACACCGCAGTGTCACCCATGCTGCCTCAGCACTGTGGTTACGCTAGTGCTCACTGTACAGTAGCAGGCTCCTGCGCTCTATTCTAAGTACACTTGACGGTTGAGCCGCTAGGTCACGGGTTCAAGCCAATGGCTCTGAGAAAGGAACTTTAGCAAAATGAGGAATGAGGTATGTGGGCACATCCACAACCAACCAAGACGAAACTGTTTATACGCAGTTTTTGTTTAGTGAATGGCTGTTAGCCAGGGTTGTATGTCAGTATTCTATATCAATACACAATCAGATCAATGCAGGACATTCACAGCAAAGATATGAGCACATTTCTTTTAAATTTGCAATTTTATGCACATAAAATATAAAGTTGAAAATATTTTCTGCAGTCCACAAAAAAGAAAGAGAAACAACTGGTATTAAAAAAAAGCTATCAGATTTAGAAATTCATATCATACAAATGCTTCCCATTCTGACACAGAATACTGAAGTGCTCTCTTTTTGGGAGTGTGTATTCTTACAGGCAGAAGAGTGCAGGGTTCTGTGTGTTCCAGCAGGGGGCAGTGCTGCATCATTAAAGGCTCATCAGATCCCTCCAAAACCGTCACATGCACCATTCCCAGTCTATGCTTGGATTACAGTGGCAGGCTTTAAAGGGGTCACCGCTAGGTCAGCTTGGACTGACCTGGGTTATTGCAGTATCAGAATACTCCTTTCCTTTCATGGCGGAACACTTTATTGTGGAAATGAAATATAGTGGATAATACCCTTGCTCTTTCAATATTAAAATCATGCTTTCCAAGTGTATAGAAAAGCGTGATTTTAACATTGTCGAATTGCCTTAAAAAGGGACTGACCACTCCATTCCACATTGAGAGAATAGTTTATAAGGGTTTGTCTGCAGGGAGTATAACTTTACAATATTCAGCTTTGAAATGTTGAAGTCTCGTATCCTAGCACTGTCTAACCCATGTACTGAATCTATTTTAGTTCTTTTAAATGTTAAACAATTTCAGGTGTTTCGACTGTTGTATATGAAAAAAGACATTCCCGCGTTACTAACTTTAAAACAATAAAGTGTGATAGAGCGTAATGTGAAGCTTTTTACGTGCCCATTGAGAAGGCGTGCTGTGTGGAGGAAGCACAGGCTTGCAGGCTCACACACAGTAAAGTGTCCAGTGTTAATTAAACTCTGTCAGAGTATATACGAGTCCAACAGGGACCATATGTACTCTGTAAGAGTTAACTTAGCACTGAATATTTTACTGTGCAGAGAGGGCCTCGGTGGTCGGCGCTGTGCCGCCCAGAACTTCAGAACCCGCACTTTGCGTCTCCAGGTGACGGCGCCGCGCGGGGTGTCCAGGGGAATGTACGACGGCCCCGTGTACGACGTCCCCGCCACGCCCAAGTACGTGACCCCCGCCCCGTCCGCCAAGACCTCGCCCGCCAAGAACCAGCCTCCGCCCGTCAGGAACCTGCACCAGTCCAACTTCAGCCTCTCAGGTAGGGCGGGCACCGCGAGGCGTCAGGCCCTCGCGTGACCGCTGCAGCCTTCAGGGGGCCCCCCCGGCGACAGGCAGAGCACATACTCACCGTGACCCCCCCCCCACCACCCGCCCACCCGCCCACCCTAACCCCTGCTCCTGCTGTGTACCCTCTCTGCTGTGTTTGTGTGCGTATGCAGTAAGTGTCCACTGCCGTGTGTACGGCACGCCTGTCCTTTTTCGGAGGTTCGGACCTGCGTCCGAACCCCGGCCTAAACCGGACCGGGCCGTTAACCGGAACTCTGCAGTGAACAGTATCTGCTCGTGGGCTGCTTTTGCACTGCGTGCGACGCCCGACTTAGCGCTGACGAAAACGCTATTGCGGAAGAAGCGTTCGGTTTGTATTGTTTTTTGGGGTGAGTATAGAATACTGTTTTCTTACTGTCTCTTTTGACAAAGAGATCGTATTCGGCGTGGCAGAGGGAGGGAGACGCGAGGAGAGGTACAGGAACGTGACCACGCTGAGGCCTGGATGAGATGTTATCTGATGTTATCTTCGCCGGGGAAACAGAGGGTGTTTTCTCGGCGGGGAGAGACCTTCGCCACGGCAGAATCCGGCGAGCTCAGGCTGGGGAGGAAGGCAAACATTCTCACGCTGGAAAGGGCGACGCTACACAAACAAAGCGTCTCCCTAACCCCCCCCCCGTTCCCAGGAGCTCCCACAGAGTCGCCCCTAATGCCGCTTATTCTTCACATAACACTGTCAAAACTCCGCATCTGCTTTCCTCCCTTAAAAAAGCAAATTAAAGGGGAAATGTGCTTTCTTAAACTCCAATAAAGGGCATATTTACTCCCCGCATTATGCGCTTTTAGGCAAATGAGTTTGTTTAACGCTAAATGAAAACGGCCGCTTTTCTCTGAAATGCTTGACCATTAAGATTGCGCGTTGATTAGAATTCACCCCAGTGTGCACTTCCGCTGAACACAGCTGAATACAGCTATGACATCGAACATATACTTTTATTAAATGGAAATGAACTTTATAGCATTTTAATCACTGCTATTTCAAATAAGCGGCCTTTGAGCTGAATGGAGCTGTTTTTGGCTGGATTTTAACTGCAATATCGTCTGCCTATGTTGTGCTAACTGGAATCTGTCCATTTCTAGGATCAAAGCTGCGCTATTCAAGGGAATACATCAAAAGAATTTCTTCAGACCAACTTATGCTATGTCCCTGTAGACTTGTTTATATAAATTAGATATGGCACACTACAGCAACAGCCTAGTTATAAGTGGAAAAAAAAGTACTTAGTGCAGGAATGTATCTGTTGGCTGTCTTTCAGTATTTCATATTTGAAATGATATATCTCTCAGCTACAGTAACCCATCATATAAGATTAACATAGTAATCTAAAAAATAAATACTAAAAAAATGATGTTTTTATGGGTAAGTGCTGCCTTTATCCTGATCCTTTGGCAGTGACATTGAACGGGTGAATTGCCAGGTTGAAGCTAAAACTAAAAGTGTGCCCTGTTAAAAAAAAAAAAAAAAAACAGCTCAAGCTACGTTTTGAAACGGCTGGTAGCTGGTCGACCCGTTCAGACCAGCTCCATACTCAACATAGTTTGACCAGCTCAAGCTATGTTTTGAAACAGCAGGTAGCTGGACTTTACAGCAGTAGAAATTCTCTGTACTTTGTGTTGACTGTTTCCTGCCGTTATACTCTGACCTCACCTTCGCCATCTTATATATTTCCAGGGCCGGACTCACAGCGGTCGGAGAGTTACACAAATACAAGCAAACATTACAAGCACACACCACCTATAGGTTTGTGAGGTTAACACCTATTGCTTTGAAAGTGTTATGATGATGGTGAATATTTGCTGAGACTTATTAAAAGTTCCTAATAATAAGTAACGAGCAGGGTAATGCAGCAGGAAGGTGGGGGAGAGAGAAAAGAGACAGAAACCTGTTTCTCGATTGACAAGCCATTGATTCCAAATGACTTCAAATGTTGTGGTAAGTTAGCGTTAAATGGGATGGGGCTTTAACGATATAATGGGTGAGATTATCTCTTTGTTGCATGGATTCACCGGGGTAATTCCCCCAGACTGTGTCGCCCCTTAACCCCCCTCCCCCTTGTGACTCCCCCTTCTGGCACTCTGTGTTTTTGTGACTCACAAACCCAAAAGCACTATTAGCCATCATGTCTTCCAGTGCCATAGACTTTGCCTGCATGCTTTTTTTATTTTATTTTTATTTACATAATCCATGTATGTCGGAAATTGGGTCTTTTGTCTTAAAATCTTCGACATAATCATTTTTATTTTGTGGATGAATCGATGTGTTGGCGCCAGACCGAGTTCCATAATTGTGTATGTTTTTCATCAGCTGCCCGAGTTGCGCTTTGGGAAGAAGTTAATGTCAATATGGTTTTTAAACTAGGAGAATCAGCGATGTGATTTTTAGATTTACTGGGGATTAAACAGAGAGGAACAGAGAGGTCTTGCAGGCACAAATACATGATATAATGGCAACCTCGGTGTTCTGTTTAAAGTGCAGGGTTGAGATTGAGGGCAGCGGTCTCTCTCCTGTAACTGAGTGCAGTCTCTCGCTCGCCTTCCAGGGGCCCAAGTCGATGACAACGTCCCCCGGCGCTCCGGGCATCGCATTGTGGCGCCCCCCGGTGGCCGGTCCAACATCACCAGCCTCGGTTGAGTCCCCGTGCTCTGGCCAATCGTCTCCGAGAGGCAGATGGGAGAGAAAGAGAGAGAGAGCGGGCAGCTCGTATCCGTCTCCGTGTTTGTCCATGACCTGCCCCGTTTAAAAAAAAAAAACCTGTGGATCCGATTGGAGGAGTTACAGTAGTGTTATGATGTTTTTGTTTCTTTTTGGTTTACAGGGTTTTGATCATGATCACCGCATCCCTGTAAACTCACATGCCGTAGTTGATACAAGCATGGTGCTTCCCCCTGTTAGTGGACAGAAACCGAAATACATATCAGTATCGTTTTTGTTTGTAACTGGAAACTTGGTAATGTTGCACTTTTTCAGTGTGGTTGGATAGTTAGGTAGTTGCATGTAGCTATACATTTTTGATGTGGACACCCCGCCCCCCCCCCCACCCCCTTCGAGATACATTGTCCGAAGGTATACTTCATCATCGCGCAATGATAAAAACATCTGTCACGGAACTGACATTCACAGTCAGAACCCTAATAATTTAAGAAAAGTCAGGTAGTGGAACCATAGTAAAAGCTGACCATAGTGGTCCCCTGCAGGAGCCTTGCCTCGTCTTCGCCCGTAAAATGCAGAGATATTTACTGTGACGACTGATGAGAACAACCCTCCTTAGTATTATCGCTGAAGCTAGGAAACTGTAGTGTCACAGATGCCATTACGCAAAAAGAGAACACTGTTAGCGCAAAATGAGCAAGCGGATGCAACCTTCTGATGCAACATCGTCACAAACACAGCGAAAGGGCGTTGGCCCTCTGTTTTTTTTCCACATGAGGTCAGCCAGGCAGTGCTACGATTCTTTTTTAAACAAGTTTTTATCTAATTTATAAGGACATTGTTTTATTATATGTTGTCTAGTGAAATAACAACAAATACTTCCATCATTGTGAAATAAAATGGGAAAAGCAGACGACCTTCGAGTTGTTACTTTACCACTGAAGTGAGGTGTTGAAGAACAGGGCGTGTAGCTGTTCCACCAGGCCTTCGGGTTCGGGTAGTACAAGCATGCTCTCTGCTCCAAAACACAATGTGAACCACTGTTTCTTCTCCCTCCACTGTCCACCGTTTCACACAGACGTGGGTTGGAGGACACTTTGGGCCTGATTTTTCAAAGACCTTAGCATGTGCAAAACCTTTTAGCACATACAAAACCAAAGACACCAGTCATTGGTTGTGTTATTGATCTTCCATGCTGCTAAAAGGTTTGGCATATGGTTGGGTCTTATTCAATCAGGCCCTTTGTGGATAGCTTTTGCAAGCAGTTTGTGTGCTTGCAAAAGCCTGTGTGGGCCTAATTGACCAGAGGAGGTCAGTCTTAAACAGTGTGAACTCCTGCCACAGTTTTTGCCATCATTGTTATTTTCTCAGCAATAGTTCTTTTTCAGGGTATAATCCCTTCACGTAGCTAAGCATTTGCTCATGTCATTCATGTTAGCCCAGCTGATTCACCAGGGAACCAAACCTGGAACATTGACATTACAAACACGGCAGCACTATATCTCTGTTGTTGCTTTAAGACTCAAAAATATTGTCATCAATTAGTAATGCAGACTTTATTCTGCAGAGTCTCCTGTATCTTCATCAGCATATTTATTTGAGCATGCATTATGCAAAGCATATCATCGTTCAAAGCTACTTGTTGTTTTATGTGACTACTCTTCCAAAGTAAAGGTTATAGAGCTGTTCTCAAGGAGTTCTTGACTCATGAAAACAAATGCATCCGGGATTGTTTTCCCGATGTTATCCGGGCGTTCCCAAATTATTGCCACATCAGACAGAACAGAAGTTCCTGATCAACAAAGAATACCTCAGGAATTCATTTTTTTTGAAAAGCTACCAAATTCACCAAAACCAAGTCAGTACCACAATGTCCTCACAGGAGTCGAAAGGCTGATAATGGACATTCACAACTGATGCGATGCCAAAATAAAACGTAATCTCCAACACTAATTAAATCATTTACCCCACCTTAATAAGTGTTCAATTGTTCATCACACTGTGGTATTCCACTTGTATTCCATTACATGTATGTGGTGGTACAGTAGATGTGGATAACATATAAAGGCATCAAAATGGTCTGTGTCTTCTGAGAAAAATGCCCTGCTAGAGGAAGGATCTCTAATCACTTTTTAATGTGTACAATGCATCTTATTTGCACTTCAGATTCAATATTAATTATAACACCAAAAGAAATGGCGAAATAAGCTGGTATATTTGTTTTTACTTAAAAACAAGTCATCATTTTTCATCAAGATTTAATGTGGACTGTAGTGTAATCTTAAATTCATCTAAGGCAATCTTGCAAGAAGGAATTAGCTGTTAATGGGCTGGCATCATTGAGCCTGCCTGGGTTTCATGAAAAAACTGTCCAAAACCATTTCAGCAAAATTAATCAAAAGTATTTTCCCTGCCTACTCTATTTGTAGGTTTTCAGACATGGCTGATGTATTTGTAATCATCTGCAACAGCACAGTGTTTTATAGAGCAGTCAAAGGGATGTTTTACTGCCTGGCCACTAATGCCTCTTCTCAAGGAGGAAACCACTGCTTATAGGCAGCCCAGAATAGAATAAATATTAACCTCAAATACACTGTACTTCATAACGGCATTTGAACTGAAATAATTATGTGAAAATAAGCAGTGACGTAATATCCAGTGTCTGATATTATGGCCCACAGATACATTAACAGCACAAAGGACAACCACACAAAGAGTGTGGTAGGTCAAACAGTAAACATGTATAGTGAATGAACTTGCTGTCGTGACGTGCCTCCATTTTGACCCCAAAGACGTGTGTGCCAGAATCAAGTGTGCTTTTTTTTTTTCTATTCAAAAAATGACCTATGAATTCGAGCGAGGTGGGCACACTTTAGGGGGCACCTTCCTCAACAAAAAGGCTTTAAGACTGACAGCTCAGTCTATGAAAAGTCTTCTCTCCTTTTCTCATACCCTGAATGAACCTTAGTACAGGGCTCAGCCCAAAGCACAGTTATGTGCAAACAAGTAAATATAAAAAGAAAGGAGTTGCAACCCCCTTAATCCTCACACTGTGCCAACATCAGAGCTCGTTAGATACAGTGATCAATCCTGAATTTCTTTCTTCTTCTTTCTCTTCCCAGAGTCTTCCAAAAAAGCTCCGTGCTCATACCTGGAGGGAGAAAGAGAATAATTATGGGCTACTGGCAGTGGAAAATTTGCCCTATGAAGGGCAGTTTACAGTTCACCGATGTATGATAGTTCCCACCGGAGATTATCACATCTGTTGGTCGGTCACAGCAACTTTAGGCCTGTACTAGAACGACGGACAATCTGACGTCGTCGCTACCATCGTCGTGCCCCGTCACCGAGATATAAATGGTATTGAACTTTGACCCTATCGCTGGCTCAGTTG
The DNA here is from genome assembly GCF_963514075.1 of Conger conger. Classification (NCBI taxonomy): domain Eukaryota; kingdom Metazoa; phylum Chordata; class Actinopteri; order Anguilliformes; family Congridae; genus Conger; species Conger conger. The sequence goes on along the minus strand of NC_083767.1, from coordinate 56,868,786 downwards.
TCATGACAACCTTATTATAGAACGTTCGCATCCGCAATTACGTTCAGCGAAGCGTCATCGACTAGCGTCCACGTCTTGAGCTCGCAGCGACTCCACTTGCTTTTCTACTTTTCACGAGCGACAAAACGTTCAAAATCAAAGTCGAGCGAAACGGGAATGTTGGTGACAACGTAGCGATATCCAACAACTGATCATACATCGCCTAACTATAAACTGGCCTTTGCTCCTATGCTCACTGTCAAAGCCAGCTGTGCCGAGTGTTCAGGGAGTTGTAGTTGCTAAGTACATTACATGACATTACATTGGCATTGGCATTTGGCAGGATCTTATTGTGGCTACACCGGGGATCAAACCACCGATCTTACGGGTCCCAGTCATGTACCTTAACCACTATGCTACAGGCCGCTCTAAGTAGAAAGCAGATTGTTGATTGACGGGTACCTGTGATTTCCAGGGCTTTGGAGCACACGGTCACTGTCTTTACTGATCCCAGTGTTCCTCTTACACTCATCCTGCTCCTCCTCGCCTGCAGAGACAGGCATACATACACATGACATACAACATACAGTATGTACTGTACATTTAAAAAAAAATACTATATTAATTTGACAGTAATAACCATGAGCATGCTTCAGCTGAAGCTTCTGACCTGGCTGGCTGCTGGTGTGTTCAGCTTCCCCGCTCGTCAGAGGCACTCTGGCCAGAGCTGCCAGTCGAACCATGAAGGTCTCCTCCGCTTCCTGAAGAAGGAAACGTAGAACCGTGGTTCAGCCAGGAACCAAAACCCCCGAAACCACAGACAGGGGCCACAGCCAAGCATAGCAGAACGGTTTCGAACAAAGACCTGAACCAGCAGACTGCCTCCAAGAAAGAAAACTGTAGACCGACAGGCGTCTGATTGGTTCAGTCAGAAGCCGGAAACATTGGCTCAGTCTCTGCTCTCTATACGCTAGACATAGACATAATACTGGCCCAACAAGCTCTTCGTTCCTTCAGCACTGCAAACACCATATAGCCAAGTATTGGTCACTTACAGGAACCTGAAGGAATAATGCAAATCAGTGCCATTTACTTATGGCAAAGCAGTGAGGTCAGAGAAGGCCAGGGCCCCCTCCAATTTTAGGACCATTTACTCCTGAGAATTGATGTGTACCAATGCCAAATGGAAAAATAATTTTGTGGCGCATCTACTAATTGAAATGCAGTAACATGCGGCTAAATCTTTCAACATGTCCTCCTGGGAATAAATGTTAGCGCAGAGCCCTGAATACTAAAACTCCAATCCTGCCAAAAAAACAAAACAAAAAACAGGCCTAAGAATTAATTGCAAGCCCAATGCGAAGTGGCTCCGCCCAAGTCCCAGGGGGCTCTGGCTTGGCTTGAGAAAATTGAGCAGGGCTTTAATAGGGGCACAAGACAACAGCATAGCCGTCATTTTAATTGGCTGAAAAGGTAGAGTGTCATATGGGCCCAGGGTACTTTCCTTCCGTCAGTGAAGCCAGGAAGACCGCAGCTTGTAGAACTAGGAGACCAATTGCGACGGGTTCAGCACACTAGCTAGCTCAGTAACACAGACACAGATACATTTCAGGACAACACGCTGCCTGCGAAGTAGCGTGTGCACATAATCTGTGGCAGGCCGAGCAGAACCTGCTGCCTTCCAGGCGTCACTGAGAGGCACGGAGCGTACCGTGGGCGCCGTATGGCTCTCAGGGTTTTTACGGTAGCGCCGCTTGGGGACTGGATGGGTTAAAGTGGCAGGCTTGTGATTTGCGGCGCTCGTCAAAACCGCAGGTGAGGGCACGGGCTGACCGGCTCGCCGCACCCGACCTGACCAATGGGACGCAATCGCAGCACCAATCGGAGCCCTCCCAGAGCGCGCGGGAAGGAGACAGCGCCGCGATTGTGAAAGGCGAATAATGATGGGGTAGCTGTGACCTGCGCCTGCGAGAGGAACCTGCTCCCACTGGACTCCTCCAGTCCTCAGCTCAGGCAGGTTATGAGAGCCATCAGACCAGGTTAAGAGGGTGCAGACTCACTCAGTTCAGGTAACTGTAATAAAACAGTTTATTTTATTCGCCGACGAATCTGTTCTCGGCTCCGGGTTAAACGTGTCGAGGTTCACGGTCTTGTGACTGTACCTGAAGCTGTACTTTAAGATTCTGTGACTGTACCTGAAGCTGTACTTTAAGACTCTCCTTCGTTTGTTGAAGTTCCGACTTCCTCTTCCTCAGCGTTTCGTATGCCGCCTCGAGGTCGACGTCGTACTGGGCCAGGATCTTCTTCTTCTGCATTTCAACCCTTTCAGACGGGGAATAAGCTTCCTTTTACACACAGTCAAGCTTTAGATGGCTCAGGCAACAGTTTGGATCTATACTGCAAAAACAATTGGCAAAAAACACAGCCCATGTAGGCTACCACTAGGGCTATGTGGCTGCATTATAAAATAAGACAAAATAAAGCAGTAACATCTTTCCACAGCTAACATGGGATTCTGGCTGATGGGGACAGCTGTTGGGGATGGATGTTCTTGGACCCCGGTACCTCTGGTGAAACTCCCTGGATGTGGGCTTCCTCTCCCAATTGGCCAGTTCCTTCTGCAGGGCTCTGTACAGCAGGCTCCGCCCACTCGGCCTGTCACACTCTGCTGGGGAGAGAGAGAAGCACAACTCACTCACCAACACCTCCAGCAGCAGCTCACGTTCATCCACCATGACTGCCCCACACTAGCACTGCCACCATCGGCTGTCTGATGTCATTCTATTGGCTTGCCTCAATAGGAAAACCCTAGTGTGGAACCCTAGTGCGACTAAGGTAGATGTACCACCAAAGTATATGTACACTTCCAATGACTGCATCGCTTCTCTTACACTACAACATGTAATTCACCCCCTGGATAGTCAAAAGAGCAATCTGGGGTACCATGCTTAAGGGTACAACAGCAGTGCCCCTATCTGGGAACCTGCAAATAACTACATACATGCTGCCTCCCATGCTATGGAATACTGTGAAGTACTCTAATAAGACTGATCCCAGGTCAGCTCCAATGCTCTGATAAGCGCTACAGTGTAAATGAACCCAGATCAGTTCCACTGCTCAAATAAGCACTACAGTGTAACTGATCCCAGATCAGTTTCAATGCTCTGATAAGCACTGCAGTGTAGCTGACCCCAGATCAGTTTCAATGCTCTGATAAGCACTACAGTGTAACCGATCCCAGATCAGTTTCAATGCTCTGATAAGCACTGCAGTGTAACTGATCCCAGATCTGATGCTCTGATGAAGACTAAATGCGGCTGATGCTGAACCACCTCCAGGGCTCTCCGGGCTGAGCTGCTGGCCCTGCTGCTGGGCCTTGGCGATGCTCTGGATCTGGGTGTAGTAACCCTGGATCAGGGCGCTGGTGGAGCCTCGGGTCACGTACACGCTCTCAGAGGCCCCCTCCACCAGGCGGAGCTGCAGGGAGGCAGTGCCGTCAACGCTACTACCGTCAGCATTAGCGTTCAGTGCTCACGACAACACCAGAGGAACGGATAAACGCCTTGTCTCAAAACGCAAGATAGTTCTGAAAAGAAGCTAAACCAGTCATCAAAATTTTTCACACTACAAAAAATTTTTCCCACCACTAATATACGGTCACATTTGAGGAGCGAGCTTTGCTCTGACTATTACCTTCCTGCTGTCCTGTGGGCGGGGCTGAGCGGAGGGCTCCGCGTCGCCATGGTTACGGATACTGTTGGCGAGGGCGTGGCCCATGAGCAGCTGGGCGTGTTCCTGGAGAAGCTCCGCCCCGGTGTCCAGCTCTGATAGGAACTCCTGCTGGAAGCCCTGACCAATGAGCTGAGCCTCTGGCCCCAGGCGCCTTTCAGCCTCGCTGGCAGGACAGTCCTACGGGATCATGGGATACAGGAGGGGGGAACGTAAATTCAGCATCAGTCTAAGCAGTAATTCTGTTACGTTTGTGTTATGAATAGCTCTAGCAGTCATGCTAGGAGTGTGCTGGCCAGATCAATACCTTATGAATAACACTAGGCGGCAGGCTAGGAGTGTGCTAGTAGGTACAATACCTATGGATAACACTAGGCGACAGGCTAGGAGTGTGCTAGTTGGTACAATACCTATGGATAACACTAGGAGGCAGGCTAGGAGTGTGCTAGTTGGTACAGTACCTATGGATAACACTAGGCGGCAGGCTAGGAGTGTGCTAGTTGGTACAATACCTTATGGATAGCTCTGGCATACAGGCTAGAAGTGTGCCAGCTGGATCAATACCTTATGAATAACTCCAGGACTCACAATACCTTATATATAGCTCTACGGGTCAGGCTAGGAGTATGTTGGCTAGTACAGTGCCTTATGGATAGCTCGAGGGGTCAGGCTAGGAGTGTGTTAGCTAGTATAATACCTTATGGATAGCTCGAGGGGTCAGGCTAGGAGTGTGCTGGGTCTTGCTGCAGTCCTCCAGCTCCACCACCCTGGAGTCGCTGAGGGAGGGCATCTTCAGCCTGGAAAACCTCATCTCCTTCAGGGCCCTCAGGGTGAAGTGACGGGCCATGAACTGCCTCTGCACTGCTGCCAGCAAGAGGCGGTGTTTCACCTCCAGCAGGCTATCCACACTACAGAGGGACAGGACAGGACCAATCCGCTATCACCCAATCTGCCACACGTTGCAAGTACATATCTCTGCAGATCAGAGACGCACAAATGCACAAGTAGGCGCATAGGTACGGTGAAAACGTATACCCAAGGTACACCCCACTGGAGTTGGGAATCGTAAACCGCCGGAATCGAATGATGTCCCTTCCTCACTGTCCATTTGGAGGTATCCAGCCCATAAGGAGCTGACTCAAGCCTGCCCCCCCACAGTATTTTTATGCAGTTCCACTATCTGTCCAGCAGAGGTCTCTAGATCTCTTTTGGGAAAAGTCCCCGAGCACGGCTATTCTGTACTCATGAGGAACCACTGACCTTTCCTGCAAGTCTTTCTGCTTCACTGACATCCCCCTGAGGATGTTCAGCTGTTGATCACACATATGCCTCAGACTGGCTGTGACCAGAGCTTCTTCTTCCAGCCATATCTACAGAAAGAGAAACACACACACACACACACACACACACACACACACACACAAACACTTATTCACTGCAAGCCAATACTGAGATCCATTATAAATAACACGTGATTCAAACACCATACACTCTGTGAACAGGCCCAAATCATTACTCCACACTAATCTAAACTAGCCTGGTGTTATATTGTATACCGTGTGTGTACGCACGTCTGTGGGTGCCTGTGTGTGTATGTGTGGGTGAAACAATGTCTTCATATAAGCATTTTCTTATCGCAATGGCAAAGCCAACAGAAAATGTGGTAACGTTTCACTTTACAGCCTGTTAATTACATAGTACTCGGTAAATACCAGGTACTTATTAGTATTACAACACGGGCTGTAAAACGTACTTACATAGTACTTGCATGTGGTACTTTGTACCACAGTACTTCCCACTGAAATCAACATACTTGCCAGTAAGCACTGCGTAACTAACGGACTGTAAAATGAAGCGTTACTGGACATTTGGAATTCGTCGGGCTCCCTCAGAATCTCGTCCGCTTGTCCCGTCTACCTGTCTGTCCACGTCCAGCTGCTCCTGCAGACCCTGCAGGCTGAGTTTGACCGCGCTCTCCTCCCTGCGCAGCTGACCGCTCAGGTCACGGTCCGCCTCCTGCCTGAGCCGGTCGCACGCGTCTGCGGTCAGCTGCGTCTGCGCGGGCAGCGCGGTCAGGAACAGGTCGTTCACGCGGTCCGCCAGCCTCTCCGACCAGGAGGAGTGCAGCCTCTGGAGAGAGAGCGGGCGGTGAGAACGCGCGCCCGCGCCCGCCCCCCCCCTTCCCGTCACCACGGCTCACATCTCTGCTCAATTTCACCCACCGCCCAGCACAACAAAGACAGAGTGCAGGCGCGGGGAAAGGTCAGCTTCAGTTCAGGCAGACAATCTCATAGCTGAGATCGGCCTTTTAAACTCAATTTCTATACATTTTACACACGCTAACACAGTCACATGCACACACACACACTCCACCTCTCACCTTCCACAGCTCACATATATACATGCACGCACACCAACACACACACATACTCACACACACCAACACACACACGCTCTCACGCACACACACACTCCACTCTTTACCTTCCACAGCTCACACACAGCCTCCGTCACGCTCCATTCCTGCTGCTCCTCCAGATCACTGTTCTGCTTCCTCTGTTTCTCCAGAACCTCAGAGTACACCTTCATAAAGAGAGAGAGAGAGAGAGGTGGAATGAAACAGCTCCAACAGAGACCAGGGGGAAATATCAGACCCCCATTCTCCTCGCAGAGCTAGCGAGGGGAATGCGGTCTGATATACAGTACATAACTAGCTGTTAACCATGTTTCGTTCGAAGGTAATACCAGACAATGAAGAGGAACCATACGCTTGAGCACCTGTGGCAGGAATCCATGTTTAAATGAAACTTTTCCTTCATCATTATGGCTACTCCCATCCACAGATCCCTTATCAACCTTCCTTATGCTCAGTAACCACTGACAGAACGGAGAACTACAGCCTCTGAAAGGAAACCAGAAAGCCTCCAGACCTTCACAAACTCCAGAGGGTCCCGGAGCTGCTGTGCGTTGTCCAGGGCGCGGCCTCTCTCCTTGGCCTGGCTCTTCGTCAGCTTCCTCCTCTTCACGTCGGCCTTCCTGTGCGCCTCGCTCACCAGCTCCTGCGTCTGCCGCACGCACTCTGCGCGCGACGCCGCGGGAGAGAACAACGCCCCGTCAGCTAACGCAAACTGACAAGTATAACTGCAAGGGAGAAATACAATTTCACAGTACAATCTGTTCTTTCTGATTTTAGCAATGCCGCCGGGGATTAATTTAGAAAAAATGCAAATGGCTGCTCGCTCGTCTGCGCTGGGAAGCGCGGTAACGAAGCGCAGTGTACGTCTGTAGGGCCGTGTTGAGCTGCAATCATGACGGCGCTGTCGAACAGCGGGCCAGAGCAGCAGTTTGGATCAGTGGTCAAACCGGTCCTCCCGTCTGGCTACACTGCCAAACACATTACAGTGTAATCACTCTCATCCTGTTGGCAGCGCAGTGCACTGCTCTCTCCCTTCCTGTGCTCCTGTCTCTAACCCAGAACACATCTACCCCTCCCTGTTATACTATGCGCGATTCGTATTTGGACAGTGACACATTTTCTTTTTGTTTTCGCTCTGTACTCCGGCAAACAATCACTGTGTGGTTAAAATACAGACTTTCCGCTTTAATTTGAGGGGTTTTACATCCAGACGGGGTGAACGGTATAGCCACAGTGCTTCAACAACTCTCCCCTCTCTGCCTCGCCCTATCACCCTTGCCACAGGGCTTCAGCTCCTCCCTCATACTCTACATGCCCCTCCCCCTCCCCTCCTCCAGCCTCTCACCCTCTCTGCAGAGCTGAAGCTCCTCCCACCCAATCTACAAGCCCCTCCCCCTCACCACCCCCAGCCTCTCACCCTTTCCAGTGCTGAAGCTCCTCCCTCATACCCAACATGCCCCTCCCCCTCCCCGCCCCCCAGCCTCTCACCCTCTCCATAATGCTGAAGCTCCTCCCTCATACCCAACATGCCCCTCCCCCTCCCCGCCCCCCAGCCTCTCACCCTCTCCGCAGCTCTGAAGCTCCTCCCTCAGTGCGCTCTGAAGCTCAGACAGCATGGTCTCCATGTGGCCGAAGCTGAGCTGCCCGTCGCTGGTGAGCTGCTCGAGGGCCTTGGCCACCAGCCTCAGCCTGCACACCGCCTCCCGTCTGAGCAGGCCCGGCCGGGACTGGAGCCACGAGTCCTGCTCCTCCCACCACAGGAGCTTCTCCTGAGCGCTCTGCGGAGAGACGCACGCGGTCAACCACAGCGCACAGCCACTGGGTCTCAGGCTCAGCCTGGCGACGGCACTGTTGCTGTTGTTGCAGAAACCCCCTCCTCCAACTCTTACCCTCAACCTCCTGGGCATCTTGCAGCAAAAAGGCACAATATTGTAAGCTGCACAAATGCATGAAGTTAAGGCTTTTCTTCCACTAAGACTACATTACATTTTATTTTGCAGATGCTTTTATCCAAAACAACATACAATAAGTGCACAGTAAGTCCAAGACGACCTAGTCTTGGTTTTGCCTGACAAAGTGGGTCTGGTTGAAACGCTACAGTAATAAATCTGTGGCAACATTTTTATTTTTCAGTGTAAGCTACTTATTTTGTCCTGCATCTGTACCCTACTTGGATGGGATGTGTACACAAGCCTATTCTTCTTTGTCTTCTACTAAGAACATAAAAATGTGATTTTAAAATGCCATATTTTAACATTCATCCTTTACATTCTCCTTGGTAGTGGATTATTCTAGGTATCACTCACACTAATGGAACTGTGTTTAAAGTCCAGGGAAAAGCAGCTCTTATTTAACCCTTTCAATCCCCTGAGTGGCATATGGCACTGAAGCGTAACTACTGTAAAATCCCAGTATGGCACTCTAGACATTACACCTTTGCAACCAAAATCAAAATGACTGCTACAACTATTGCTCTGAGCCCCTATTAAAACCCTGATAAACTTTCTCAACTTTCACAATTTTCTCCAACCAAAGGCGAAACCCCCTGTGGGATTTTGGTGGAGCCACTTCTAATCGGGCTTGGGGCTGAAAGGGCTGAAAGCTGCGTGCTCTGTCTGCAGGGGGCGACATGGCTCAGGCAGTAAGAGCAGTCGTCTGGCAGTCGGAGGGTTGCTGCTTTCGATCCCCCGCCCCCGGGCTGTGTCTAAGTGTCCCTGAGCAAGACACCTAACCCCCAAATGCTCCTGACGAGCTGGTCGGGGCCTTGCATGGCAGCCAATCGCCGTCGGTGTGTGTGTATGAATGGGTGAATGGAGACGCATCAATTGTACAGCGCTTTGGATAAAGGCGCTATATAAATGCCTGCCATTTCTCACCCGGGTGTGGGCGATCTGGAGCTCCGCCAGCCGAGTCTCCACCTGCAGGAGGCTGTGGACCAGGGAGCGGGTGGTGTCCACCACCGCCTCCCCCGGGAGAGCGCCGGGGCGGGCGCGGAGGTGCAGGCACAGCCTCTCCACCTGCCTGCTGAACCCCATCACCTGTGCAGGGGGCGGGCCTGGGTCAAAACACTCAGTCACTGTTTGCGATTCAAATCGTTTTCTGTGCCCGGCTGATCTTGCCTGGCGCCAACTGAGCCAACCAAGAGGACCAGAAGGCGGGGGTTTGCACTTTCTGAGAGTATTTCATAGGTACACCAGACAAGCTTGGTAAAGCATATAAAAGTATTTGAATCCGAACAATGATGTATTTGAGCCAGGTCTGACGAGGAGAAGAGCAAAGTTCAACATTCACATCGATGGACAGGAAATATGATTTAACTCATTCATCTGTCAATAGAAAACCATACAACAATCACCGTCAAAGCAACACTGTCTACCGCCTGCACAAGCTATTTATCATTTCTCCCTGTCTATGCCAGTGCCAGTAACTTGCTTTTGTCGATTTTACTCAGCACTTACGTATGTGACCAATTGAAGGAGTTGATTTCAGTTATCTCCCCTTACTTGGTTTCTAAAGCGAAGCCAAAACCCAGCACACCCTGCAGCTCTCCAAAACCCATGTGAAAAAAATAGTATGCTGAAGTATACCTGAAGTGTACTATTTTATACTAAAGAATACTTGAAGTATAATTCAGGTTTATATCATGTATGCAGAGTATACTATTTTTTCACATTAGACGCAGGCTTAGGCCCCAGCTACAACATAAACCATCTCTCCATCTGCGCATCTACCGACTGTGCACCTGTCATCAAACATTATATACGATCTCAAAATGTCACCTCGGCAAAGTCACAATACTACACATAAAACTGTTTAGTTATACCCATCCATCTACACAACAATATACAATTTCTGCCCGCATCCACATTGCTATAGCAAATCCCCAATTTAATTCCCCCCCCCCCTTCCCAATCTACTGCGAACAGACGGACTGTCACACTGTCCAACGTGCAGCATTCGGTCGTCACAATGAGAACCGTTTAATTACCGCCGTCAAATCACCAATTAAGGCATACGGCGCACACTGAGGCGGAAACGAGCGCGACAATTCAGAGGAAGGTCTCCAAGAACGTCGCTCTCTTAGCGTTTTCCCCCGCCGCTGTATAAAACGTCCTCCTCTTTCGAGCTGTGGGCTTCGCAAGCCGCGGGCTTCGCAGGCCGCCATCTGATAATGTGCATTTTCTCATTTTAGAAACCTCTGCGTATGAGGGAACAGAACGCGGACACGCGTAATACCTCACCGTTGTTTCCTTTCCTGTAATAAGGCATTCGTACTCATCACAGTCAGCGGGCCATCTCTGAATGCGATTACAGGAGGACAGATTTAGCTGACCTTGCACCTTGCTTTCATAAAAGCAGGGTGCGATATCATCTGACGAACACCGCAATATTAAATTAATACTTAATTCTGCACTGTGCTATCAGGCCCGTGTTGTGCTGCGCTATTGTGCTGCGATACGATACACGTTACGGCACAGGCTAGTACCGGTGCGACACAACTTTTATTAAAAACACTACATCTTTCGAGAAGATCGATCTATCTACCTAGTCTACGTTTTGCTATGTGTGTATAACAGCTCAAACCATTTGAAGTCCATGCTCAAGTCTATCCTTCCCAGCTCGTTCAATTTCTTCCAGAGTGCAGTAGATTGAGTTGGGGTCCTCCTTCCTCTCAGAGTTAAACAGCTTCACCGAGAGCTCTTTCTTCAAGTCCTGCAGTTCCTGTACAGAAATGCCAACATAAGACCGCGCACCCTGCTTAGGCAACACTTTTCTCTGAGTTACCATTCAGCCATTTTAAGCAGGACACTTGAGTTAAATATTCAACTGTTCTTGGCAAAATGTTAGTGATGCAGGCCAATGCTTCCACAATAAATGAGGAAATGTACAGTACAAAAAAGTTTTTTTAGTTTTTTTTTTTTTACCCTTTCTTGTATCAGAAGAACTTTACTGTAGAAAGCGGAGTCAATTTTCTCCCTGCGAAAACACTCATCGAAAAGAATTCTGAGAATCTGGAGAAAGAACTGGAGAAGGGAGATGTGTCACAAACCAAATAATAGCTGCAATACTGTACCTTGTAAATAACAATATATATGTGAACCCTTTGTAAGGTTGCAAGGTCTCATATGAATGAACTGCAGCTGTAAATTGATGAATAATAGCGCTTCGTCAAGTGAAATGTTCAAGGCACATATCCTTTCGTAAAGGTTATTTTGAAGACTACGAAGTGAAAAAACACAGTTCAGGGGCATTAATTGAGCTCCTGTTGTGCTGGCCTCTTTTCACTATATAAAATGTATATAGTGAAAAGTTCATGTTCATGTGAAGAGGCATGAATGCTGCTCTGATATGTAATTGAACAGGGATGATGGGCAGGCGGGGATAAAGGGTGACACTGAAGATGTTTCTTCTTCTTCTTCTGCATGGCTTAGAAATTTCCTTTTATAGATAAAGAAGTGATGTCACGCTCACCACGTGCTTCTCTTCCTGGAGCTTGGCACACAGGTGCTGGAAGTTTTGGAGACCCAAACAGTAGAGACTGATCCGGCCCTCGAACCTGCAACAGCAAATCCCCCCAAAATATAAGGTAAAGGCACATCAATTCATCCCAGCATGAAAAATGTGTGAATGTGTACGTGACATTGCATTCATAATATAATTTTCTTATTGTAATGGCAAAATCAAAGAAAACTGTCCATTTTCACTTTTCATTTGCGTGTATCGGCTACATCCTGATATTCTGGTTGTGGTAGAAGGAGGGTTTCCCCTTATCACTGTAAAGCTCTTTCAGTTGCCAGCTAGTGAAGAAATCACTATATAAATGCAAGGAATTATCTGACATTTATTTCCAATAATTTTGGCAGAAGCCATTATCCCAGTCAATGTGGCTACATAGCATATGCTTTACATGTTACCCTTTACAATCTTGGATATTTACTGAAGTGAGGACCTTGCTCAGGGGTTCAATAGCAGGCCAACACAGGACATGAAATTGTAACCTGACATGATAACCACAGGCCAGATTTGCAGGGACGAAACTCCAAGGTTATTACAAGCCAAATTTCTTAACCACACTACCACACCAAATCTCTATTGTCAAGATTGAATCCATTAAAACGCTTGCAGTAGAACGGAAGAATGGTTGTTTCGGTAGAAGCAGACAGGCTGAACCAGTAAGAGTAAAATTCTGAATGTGTACTTTCCAAGGGACAGACAAAGGAAATTGAACAGCAATTTCAAACAAGACATGCGTATGAGGACAAGAGTGGAAAACAAAGAAGGTCAGAAAAGCCCTCATACCACTTCTCAACTTTCTTTTGCCAACCAGCTCTCCTTTTTCAGGCAAAAGGCTGAAAATTCCAGATTCGGGAAACAATGAAACAATAGTGCATGGGTAAAGACCCCGACACCATGTAATCAATTTATTCAGTCGAAAGTATAAATTAAGTTATTCTTGGGAGAATTTGGTTTTATGCACATATGCACTTTAATTGAAAACTTAAGACCACAGCAAGGCTAAACAATTGTATGCCTTTAGAATGCAAGCCATTTCAAGTTGTCCCTGGATAAAGGCTGTCTGCTCGCACACTTATTAATCGAGGGGAGAACAATATTTGAAGGTGGTGTTAGTGGATTTGTGTCAGCCATTTTTACAGCTGCTGTCAGCACTTCCATATTGGCTGCGTTAGTTGTTCAGTGTTTGAAGCATTATGTTGACTGTGTGCAGAGGTGGTGTTTGTAGAATTGTTGCACACTTGACTTTATGGTGACATTTCCAGTGTCCAACATCTTCAATAGTGTGGTAAAGTCCTCTAATGGCTTACAGTATAAAAAAATATATATCTTTTTTTTTAAAGATATTTTTTCGGCCTTTTTCAGCTTTATTGGACAGTATAGTATAGAGAGACAGGAAGAATGGGAGCGAGAGAGAGGGGAAGACATGCCACAAATGTCAGACGGTCGGATTCGAACCGCTGACGTCGCGGCTCGCAATGAGCATGCGGTCAGTGCTCTGCAGGCTGCGCCACTGAGACACCCCATATATATATCTTTTTTTGTGCGGTTTGTACAGTTCTGTGATGGCCATATTTCATGGCAGTGTGCAAAGTTGTGTGATGGCCATATTTCATGGCTGTGTGTAAAGTTGTGTGATGGCCATATTCAAAGGGTGTGCACAGTTGTGTGATGGCCATATGTCATGGCTGTGTGCACAGTTCTGTGATGGCCATATGTCATGGCTGTGTGCACAGTTCTGTGATGGCCATATTTCATGGCAGTGTGCACAGTTGTGTGATGCCCATATTTCATGGCAGTGTGCACAGTTGTGTGATGCCCATATTTCATGGCAGTGTGCACAGTTGTGTGATGGTCATATTCAAGGGGTGTGTACCCATACAGAACAGACGGTGAAGCTCTCAGGACTCGCATGCCCTCTTTAAAGGACGGTACCCGGCACGTGTGTGTGAACCCACCCTGCACAGGTGAACGTCTCAGCGAAATGGCCGACCCGGATGAACCTGTCGTTCTGGAAGGTGTTGGGGATGGTGACAAACTGGCTGCTGTCCTCGTCATGCTCCTGGCTGAGGGAGTCCAGGCTGGAGGAGGAGGAGGACTCAGGGTTGGGAAGAATGGCCAGCCTGGAGTTCTCGTGCAGAGAGGGATTGGAGGCTCCATCTGCCAGAGGCTAATGACGAACACAGAAACAACGCTTCAGCAACCATCAAAGAATTCAATACTTGACTGTTTTTTTTTTCCCACTCACTCCAAGACAAAATTCAAAGTGTTAAATCAACTTTAGAAGAGTGTATATGTGCAACAGGGACCACATATACTCCATACACGATGAGTATAAGTGCTGTTTATTTTACACGGAGCATTTTATGTGCCTTAAAGGAAGCTGCTGAAGAAATCCTTTACTCAGCTTGAGGAAATGTTATCTTTTAATTGCACTGAAATGCAGTTCCTGCTTTTTAAAGCTGGAACATTGGGACTCAAAGTCAAGTGAACTTCATTCATTTTTAAACCCCAGTAGACAATAACAGACTTGTAGTATAATGCGACACAAGTTCCTCAGAGATATAATCATGGATACAGATCTCTTCAGAAGAAAAGGTTCACAGGCAAACTGTCATCCACAGATCAAACACTTCACAGCGTCTGAGTGAACATTTTTCTAGATGGTGCTTTTGTGAGATTTTATAATAATATCTGGTGTACCTTTGTAGTACGGCGAATGTTTGTGTTTTTAAGAGAACTGAAAATCTTTCAGAATCAATACCACCTCCCAACCCCCCACCACCACCATCATCATCCCCCAAGGTCATGATATACAAATAATTTCAGAAAAATAGTCTTACTCTGTATCGCTGGTTGATTGGGTAAACAACCTTGGCCTTTAATGCAAAAGCAGCAACATCACTATTCATAGGCATCGGTTTCCTTTCCTTATGACAGGGAAAGAGAAGAAAGGGCAAATTATAACATGCTGCGATTCCAAAATAATTACTCTCTGCATTCAGAAATGCATTTCTATACTGTCCTATCCTTTTTTGACCAGAATTGCACAGCAATTGCATCTACATTTCCTTAGACTCCTTAGACGCAGAACAGTTTGCCGCAGGATAATGGCAGCTATTGTTGTGCTGGCAGTGATTTGAAAAGGCAAAGATTGGGGTTGTGAGCTGACCAATACAATCACCTGACTTAAATCCCATTTAGAACCCTCTGAATCCAGGAAGGTAGCACTTTCTGTAAATCACCCTTCATAAGAGATATATGACTCCATAAGCAAGACCTTCATGAGACATAAATAGAAATGGTGTGCATGGCACTTTTTATATCATACAGTGGGAGTGTCACTTGCTTCACTTGTTTTATGTCATCAGTGGTGACATAAAACACCTTATATTTATATGTTGCAGCTATTTACATAACCACTCATGAATATTTATTGAGCTGAAGGTTCTATGTACCTTTCCGCTTATGAAGGAGTTACACAGCTCTGACAAAGGACCACCTACAGAAAGTGTTACCTCATGAAACTGTTCTGAATTCACAACCACGGTCCAAAAGGACCAATCTGGGACCCAGTGAAAACTCTGGATGGCTAGTAAGTAGGCAAATGAGGTGTCATTAAAGCTGTTTAAAGCAAAGGGTGATCTCGATTTGAGCAAACTAATGATTTGCTGTTGGTGGAGCATTTAATTTATTACAGGCAGTGCTACAGTATGTCACAGGGACTGAAATTGGTAGTACTGAAATGTGGAGTTCTTACAACATTGGTAATCTGTTAGCAGTGTGGTGACAGATTACCAAATAAGAGTTGGCTGCTTCTTTGTGGCATTGGAAACCACCGTTTTGTCTCCAGCAGGTCTGCTCAAGACTCACTCCCGTTGTGTTTTTGTGTCATCATAACTCAAAGGGACAAACACAGGATATAACACAAGAAAAAAAGGCATTGTTCCACATTCAGAGTGCACTGGTTGACAAACCCTTTCATTTGGTGCTGCGCTTTGGCCTGCCTTCTTTCCAACGCTGACGGAATCACTTTTATTGTCCTCTTGGTCCAAGTCATCCGCCTCTAACAGCTTTCTGGCATCATAGCCATGAAACTAAACTCAAACAAATATTAACAATTTCACATGATATGCAGCTATAACAAAAGCAATCACGCAACAGTATTACTGGATATTTCCATCTAGTATATGACTTTAATAAAAATCCACATTTATCTAAAGTGACTGAATCTAGATATTTAACTGAGGGTGTATGCTAAATCAGGTTTATGAGGAAATCTAGGCTGTAGTTAGTGCCTTGACAATGTAATCACTATTTAATGCAAACTATATGTACTACTGGGTGCAATTGGACATTTATGTAGGCCATACATTGTGTTTTATATTGGAAAAACAATGGAAATGTAAATTAAAACGTAAATAAGTATGTTTCAGATGTTTTGTTGGTAGTCCACTTTTCCTGTTCTGATCCTGAACCTGAACGGCCCAACACCAACCGACTGAATGGATGGTGTTGTTGTTTCACAGTGGCAGCATTTTTTAGCCTGTATTTCAGTCAGATTCCAAATTATCGCTGGACTACAGCTTTTATTAGATTAATAAAATAAGCATTTCAACTGCCTAAGAACTTCCAAAGACATTCCCCTCATTTACCTGAAAACATCAGTGCAGCGTACGGCATACACAAATTTTAATTGGGCATTTGCGCTGCCAGTCCGCTCAGAGAAGGGGGAGTCAGAAAGACCCTCTTCGGTTTATGTTATGGTGTATGGTGGCCTCAAATAATTTCCATATAAAGAGACTGTATTAAGCAAATATGTGTTTACATGTGGATCACTAACTTACACAAAAGCACGTAGCCAACAGCCGCAAAGCCTACCTTTCGATTTAAAAGTACAGGCTTCAAGAAAAACACGTACAGTAGCGCAGCAGCGATAATTCCGAAAAACACTCCGAACACAATGGCTACCGCCAGCAATCCTGGAAAAAGTTGTAAGGATTCGGCAATTTCGATCACTACGTCACTGGAGCATTCTGAAACACTGTCCACATCTGGCATGACTGGATATGTCCCAACAATTTTCAACAGGCATAATTTACATTGAAAACTGTTGCATTAGCCTAACGGTAGGCAACTCTTTCCATCCTCAAGTTATGACATTCTTATACAAACCAATTTAAATTAAACAAGTTAGCTACTATTTTCTAAAATAGGTAGGTCCGTAGAAATCACTCTTTAACTTATATAAAGCCAACACAAAATATTATTTAAGAAAACGATCGCCAAATACTTCAAGAAACAACTTCATGTGACGTCTTTCCTCCAAAATCCTCTAGAAACTACAATTACCAAAGCAAGAAAAGCTAAATATTCCACTAATCCAGAAATATTTCACAGACAGTTTGTAAAACCAATCGAATCTCGCGGTTTCTGAGCGACTGACGGAGCAGAACCAATAGAGTCTGAGTGTGGGCGGGATAAAAAAAGTTTGTAAAGTTTTGGGAAATGGAAAATACCGAACTCATCTTGTAAACGCAATGTGAGTTTTGAGCTTGTTGTTTTCCTGTATTTGGAATAAATGCACTATATATACATCCTAAATGTAAGAATTTAAACATGAAACGGGGTATGCAATCATTGCGCATTGTTTTAGCTAAGATAAAGAACGTTTATACTAGTAATTACTGGTAATAGTCTAACAATCGGCACGATGCTAATGATCTATTCCACGCATAACTGTTTACCATTAGCTAGTTAGTTAGCTAGCTATGTTTCACACACGAATACATTCCAGTTTATGAAGGCTAACGGTTTTTACGAATGCTGAGGTGCATTTTTTTCGCCGTACAGGTCACTGTAAGCATTTTATTTGATTCTATTTTTACATGCGAGAACAGGCCCCATTCCCATTTATTCAGAACAGAACAATGCAATAATGTAACGGAAATTTCAGAAAGTGCGTGGGATTCCGCTAACCTCAGGGAAAGACATCTCGCTAGCATAAGTAGTATTGAGGATGTTACATGGCACCCTCAAACAATAGTTGCAGTGATTGGCATAGCAACCACGCAGACGCAAAATCGTACATGGTCTGGAGTACTTCCCTCGTCTGAATGTTGTCAAACAGAGGTAAGTATACATTTACTGTATGAAAGCCTATTTGTTTCAGACATAAACGACAACCATGTCGCAACGTCCATCTCGTATTATTTAGCCCTTAAAAGTATTTCTTGAAATAAATGCTTCAATGGCTTTGCTTTAAGAAATTACCACGAAAAACACCTACTAATGAAATTCACAACAATATGAGTCCCATTCCAATAAATTTCAACCTGATTTGTCAGCTGGCAAAATGTTATTGTTTTGTGCAATTTTTCATCAGATATGCTCTGTGCCAGTTTGCGGAGGGCAGTGTCACTTTGGAGAAGAATCTGTGGAGGTCAAGCTTCGGGATGGAGATGGTTTGTGTTATTTTTCATCACTTAATTTCTTTCCCCGAATATACTCTGTCTGGGTTTAACGCATCAGAATATATTCAAGAAAAAAATATATGTAATGTTAACCTCGAATATTGATCCTGCAATCAAGCTGAAACATTGATAAGGTGACTGAGAGCCAAGTTTATTTTATATATGCGTCTTTTTGTAGTGCTGTCATTACTGTGTGTACAGATTGGAGTGTAGTCTTATGCTTTACAAAGAAAAACAACCAAATTGCTGCAAATATAGGCTAAAAGAACAGCATTGTTATGAATAATGTCCAGATAGTGGTTTTATTCAATCAAATATTAATCAAATGAATATTCAGTGGGGTGCGATATTTGATATTTCCCAATGAAAGCTGTATCCTGGAGCTGTGGCAGTTTACTTTTGTCTAACATTTAACAAAATGTTATGACAACAAATGTTATGTTATGACAAAAGGTCTTGTCAAGTTTCAAATTCATAGGAAGTCCAACAAAGTAAAAGGATAGCAAACTGTTTCAGTATGCACGGTCCCGGAGGCTCAGTTTGATGTCAGAATTGAAGTGATTGAACAACACCAATCCAGCAGCAAACAATTCTGGATATGTGGCTTTAAATGGCTTCTGACAGAACAGTGAGCCATTCAAGTGATGAACAACGGCAACACTGCAGTCTCAGCTGTTTCCCCAAACCCAAGCACCACGGCAGTCATGAAATATAGGCCGTAAAATAAAACAGACCTAAACTCATCTGCCCATCTGCCTCAGGAGCCTAAATTGGGGTTGGAGGTACTGTGTTTCAGCTGAATTAAATCTCTATGCCTTGTCCTTCCATTCATCTGTGAGGTTTCAGTCTCCGTATGGTTAACGTCATGTCCATCACTTTGTCTGTGGTCCTAGCATTCATCTGGAAGGCTTGTTCTATTACTAGTACTATTACTACTATTATAGTTGATAACTAGCTTAAATATGACAAGCACTGTTATTCAAGTTACCCTGTGCACATTTCACACATTTATGTGTACTTATCAAATGGGACATTACCTTTTACTAATAATAGGTATTTTATTATATACTATTATGTTGTGTTTTTATGTCTATGATAAAGGCACAAGGGTAATGATGTACTTCAATCTGAGCACCGGTTGCCTGATGATTCCTTTATTACACCTGGTCTTTATTTGGGTGGTAAATTTTCTGATCCCCTTGGTGGCGGAAGATGAAAAGGAAGCTTTGTTTCTGCAGAAGCAAAGCTCCAGAGGGATCCCCACGGCAGGCGGTGTTGTGTGTTTGTGTCATCTCTTGTGTTTTTGAACCGGCCTGTGTTTGTGTGCAGGGCGAGTCGACGGGCCTGGGCGCGTTCGGGCGCTGCGGACCGCTGAAGAGCCGCCTCTCCGCTCCTCCGCCCCGGCGGGTCCCTGGGACCACTCCCCCTTCGCCCTGATCCGCCTCCTCGCCGACGCCATGCCGGGGGAGGGCAGGCGGCGCTCTCTCGCCCGGCACAAAAACGTACGTCACGCCCCAGCCGCTCCAAGGAGACTTCCTTCTGCGCTTTCCACTCTGGAGGCTCTTGTTGGAAGCCGATGCAGTTGTGTCGCTTTGCTGATATTTGCAGGGCGGCCTGTAGTGTAGTGGTTACATTGCGTTTCATTAATGGCATTTGGCAGATGCAGAGCGACGTACAGTTGATGAGACTAAGCAGGAGACGTTCCTCCCCTGGAGCAATGCAGGGTTAAGGGTCTTGCTCACGGGCCCAATGGCTGTGCGGATCTTGTTGTGGCTACACCGGGGATCGAACCAACGGCCTTGCGGTTCCCCCTTGAGCAAGGCTCTAAACCCTGCATTGCTCCGGGGGAGGATTGTCTCGTGCTTAGTCTAATCAACTGTACGTTGCTCTGGATAAAAGTGTCTGCCAAATGCCATTAATGTAATGTAATCTATTGGAAGTTCTGCCATTTGCCCACACCCCCATGTGTGAATAGTCATAATGAGTTGGTAACCCAGAGCAGAAAATTCAGCGTTAAACAGAGCTGAATATCTTTTCGATAAAGTGACTGTGTTCACATTATGTCCTGAAGGGTTGCTCAGTCACATCCCCCGATTTAGGGCCACCGGTAATCTTTGCCTGACGTTAAACTAAATGAACTCATTTGTGGAAATATTAGAATTCATTAGTTATAATAAGCTGAGAGGCTGTAAGGCTGCTGCAGGAAGGTTTGAAAGAAGCGGCTTTCTCCAAATTACAGGAGCGACTCGGCCTAAACGTGGTTACTTCGTCTCAAATCACCTGCAATATACTCCTTTTCCTGGGCAAAATTGATCTCCGTTAATAAGCCTGCTTGGCGCTCTGCGTGTATCAGGCCAGAAGGGGAGGGGAACATGAAATGAGTCTTTGCCTGCCTGTAGCAGGTCTGCTGTTATTACGTTACATTTCATTATTGGCATTTGGCAGACGCTCTTATCCAGAGCGACATACAGTTGATTTGACTAAGCGGGAGACAGTCCTCCCCTGGAGCAGTGCAGGGTTAAGGGCCTTGCTCAAGGGCCCAACGGCTGTGGCTACACCGGGATTAGAACCACCGACCTTGCGTGTCCCAGTCTTTTACCTTAACCACTACGCTACAGGCCGCCCCATCCGCTCTTCTCATGGATAACATCATTACTTCACGTAACGGTGTGACACGGGCGTTTTCGTGGCCAGCAGAGTCTGCTGGTTGTGTGGGCCGGGTTTTGGTTGTGGCACATTTGGGCTGTGAGGTCACTCTGACCTGACGCCCCTTGCGTGTCTACTGCACTGTCTCAGAAAACAGGCAGTGCCCCAGAGCTCTTTAATGCCCCTCAGAGCAGAGGAAGCAGGGCACGCTCAGAGGTCGCCTTGACATTCGAGCATGCGGGCGCTGCTGTTGTCATGGCGAGGAGAGGCTGTCTCGGACACAGCAGTTTCCCGCTGCGGTTCTGCTGTGAAGCTTCCTAGAATGTTTCCTAAATCCTCACCGTGGCTCTTGCTATTGGTGATTAATGGGGAGGTGGTGTCATCGGTGCATGATGAGTTTGGGATGCGTTTGGGCAGCTGGTAGCATAGTGGTTAAGGTACATGACTGGGACCCGCAAGGTCGGTGGTTCAATCCCCGGTGTAGCCACATTAAGATCTGTGCAGCTGTTGAGGCCCTTGAGCAAGGTCCTTAACCCAACATTGCTCCAGGGGATATTGTCCTCTAATTGTAAATTAACAGTCTAATTAACTGTTAAGTTGGATAAAAGCATCAGCTAAATAACATGTAATGTAATTTCAATTTCTAATGTAGTGACGCTGTTGAATGGCATTTTGTTTCAGATTCGCAGTTTGGCAAAACCTCCAACCTTCGGGCTCATGTTTAAGAAATGCGCGCAGGTAATTGCATTCGGTTCTTAAATACATCCTAGTAAACTAAATGGTAAATGGTAAATGGCAGGCATTTATATAGCGCCTTTATCCAAAGCGCTGTACAATTGATGCTTCTCCATTCACCCATTCATACACACACTCACGGCAATTGGCTGCCATGCAAGGCCCCGACCAGCTCGTCAGGAGCATTTGGGGGTTAGGTGTCTTGTTCAGGGACACTTCGACACAGCCCGGGCGGGGGATTGAACCGGCAACCCTCCGAATGCCAGACGACTGCTCTTACTGCCTGAGCCATGTCGCCCCAAAAAATACATTCTCGTAAATGCAAATACTATTTCTTAAAACTCAATTTGAGCCATAATGGCCACCTATCCTGTCAATATGCTGTGGGTGTCAAAATACATTCATAGAAATGGTAATACTGGATTCAGATATGCATATTTTATGTTGATTACCCTTTAAATATTTCTGAAAGATTCAAAAATGTTCAGTCCATAAATATTATTTGTGAGCTGAAGTGCTTGGCACTCATTGGGCTTGATTTCCATCGATAAATGTAAGCATCACTCAAGATTACTTAAATTACTAACATTACTTGATTACTTTGCATCACTATTTACTGATTACATTATGTCACAAGTGCTTCTGAATGTGCGTGCAAACAGCTTCTATGCACATTCATCAAGTTTGGGCTCCAGTTCAGTCTGTCACTCATGACGACTACCTCAGGAGAGTGGAATGCTAATTTGTTGTCAAAATTCGGCCAAATCCTGAACCGTTTACGCTTCGTAAAAACACAGGCGTGAAATGTAGGCAGTTTCTTCAAGCGGGTCATAGTTTTCCTGCAAACAGCTGGTGAAGTCAAAGTCAACGGAGAGCAGAAATCGGTGTAAAAGTCAGCTGCATGTTCTTGTACAACACAAAGGGACGCTAATTAAGGGAATTCCCCACGTCCTTATTATTGGTAATGAGTGAGGCCGTTTGCCTTCCCGCCCAAAGACTTTTCATAACCCCTTATGGGCGGATTCGACCTGCACGTTACATCTCCCTTAACAGATGGATGTGACCTGCACGTTACATCTCCCTTAACAGATGGATGTGACCTGCACGTTACATCTCCCTTAACAGATGGATGGGACCTGCACGTTACATCCCCCTTAATAGACGGATGTGACTCCAGCGTCTTATTTGATCATATGACCGTTTTTCAAGACACATCACCATTGAAATGCATTGTGATTTCTAGGCCTTTCTATGGGTTTTCTATAAGGTGCCTTAGTCCATAATGGGTTAAATATAAGAACAAAGTGTATTGTGGTCAGAATGGAACCAGGCCCTCTGGGATATATATATATATATGTATTGTACATTACTGTTGCCTGGGGAACTGGCATTAACTTTAATCACAACGTCTCCCCTCTGTATTGTGCTGTTTCCGGGGCAACAGGTGGATACTGCGAAGGAGTTCCCCCTGGTGACCTTTTTCCTGCTGATCAACAACACTGGGATGCCTGCTGCCACTGATCTGTCCCAGCTGGGCATTCAGGATGCTGTGTCCGGCCTCTCCATAGTAAATAACAGCGGGGCTGTGGTGGAGAAAGGCTTCCAGTCCTTCACCTCTGACTCTCTGTCAGGTACAACTCACTCACTCACTCACTCACTCACTCACTCACTCACTCACTCACTCACTCACTCACTGTCAGACACATCCATGCACATTTGCGCACACACACACACAAACACGCACACACACATTTATACACACACACCACACACACACGCAGACACACACAGTCAGACACAGTTGCGCACACACACACAAGCACGCACATACACAAACACACACACACACACACACATGCTCACACACACACACACACACATACACATTTACTCACACACACACACGCTCACACACACACACACACACGCTCACACACACTCACACACGCTCACACACACACACACACTCACACACGCTCACACACACACACACACACACACTCTCACACACACACACACACACACACACTCACACACACACACTCACACACACACACACACACACTCACACACGCATGCACGCACGCACGCTCACACACACACACACACACACACACACACACACACACAAACACACTGGTAGAAGAGCGTAAGAGTCCTCGTCTCTCCGCTCGTGAGGCCAAAGCCATTGACTCTCCGGCAGGAAACAAACGATCAGGGAGATTGTTTTTCATACATTGCGCCCCGCCTCTCAGGCCTCCTCCACCAGCGGCGTGCCAAGTCGGTAACAAAGTAATAAGCAGGCGGCCGTATCAGCCCCGTCCCTCTGTGCCTGAGCAGAGCCCTCCGCTCTCCCAGCACAGATTGCTTTCATATTACCGGCTGATTTATGCTGCCGTAGCCCACAGCCATCACAGAGTTGTTCAGCTGGCCCGCTCTCACGCCATAAATCTGAGTGCCACAATCCAGGCGCAGGCCATGTGGTGCGCAGCGTCAGGTCCTGGAAGAGGCCCTTCGCTGTCGGTTCGCCTTTCGTAAATTCCTTTCGGTGACAGAAAGGTTTTTTTTGGGTTCTCTCTTTCTTTGAACGTTAATAAAAAAAGCGTCGTCTTCCCCCGGCGGTTAAGTAAAAGCACAGGTTGCGGGCAGCACCTGCGACCGGTCAGAGGTTGGAGAATGAAAGAACGGAGCGTTTTATACGGATACGGGAATGTTTTCCGTCTGTGTTGGCTTCAGCCTGTCTGCCTGTCTCAGTTCTGTGTCGGAGTAACTGACAGCTGCCAGGTTTGTGCGTGCTTGCCTGCCACTGTTCTCTATTTGCCGGCTGAATAGCGTGTATATGGATGTCCAAAAAATAGCTGACGATGATTTTATGCATGCTCGTGTGTATGCCGTTTCGTTTTTAGTGATTGTCGACTCTGCAGTGTCCGGGCCTGTTCCCTCAGCTTGCTTAGATATACACAGAATACATATTACATTACATTCATCCAGAGCGACGTACAGTTGATTTGACTAAGCAGGAGACAATCCTCCCCTGGAGCAATGCAGGGTTATGGGCCTTGCTCACAGGCCCAACTGCTGTGCGGATCTTATTGTGGCTACACCGGGGATCGAACCACTGACCTTGTGGGTCCTGTACCTTAACCACCATGCTACAGGCTGCCCAACTTAGTAATGTTCCTCTAGGTACGTTCAGGAAGCCATCATCATGTCCTGTCCTCTGTGGGGAATAGAGGCAGAATCACTCCTCTTCCAAGTAATGATCGCTAATATTTCCGAGTCTAAAAGCCAGAAGAGAACTGATTATTTCAACCCGCAGGAATCTGTCATCGTCGAGACATGGCGCTGGACCCCTTTCCACTTGACTTATTTTGGTGCCACGCAACACTTTCAAAAGCACAAAATGAAGATTCATAAAGATCAAGTCAACTGACATTGTGCGTCACCGTCCATATCATAGTGACATTCGTAATATCGTGTTATAGTAATGCCACTTGCCTAGATAACGATTTGCATGCGACAGACATATGATAGGGTATATACAGTGAGCACCATAATTCATTGGACAGTGACACATTTATCGGTATTTTGGGTCTGTGCCCAAAGTTTGAAAGAATACAATGAGCTTGAAGTGCAGACTGTCAGCCTTAATTTGAGGGTATTTTCATCTATATTGGATGAACTGTTTAAAAATTATAGGACCTTTTAGACAAAAAAATATTGGACAGTTTAACATAATGTAGAATAAGATAATTTTTTATATTTGGTTTGCATGCAATGACTACTTGGAGTCTGAGATGCATAGACATCACCTAGGTATCTTCCCTGGCCTGTACGGCAGCCATCTTGAGTCAAGGATTTTCCACTTTTTGGCCGTCATGAAGGCTCATTAAGGCGATCTTCACAGAAAGTGTTTTTTGAGTTTATTAATATTTTATGAATCTTGGGCTACTTGTTCTTGAGCTCTGCCTTAAAATTACTTGGTGCTTCAGTGGTTTTTTCAATTGCTTTAAATATTCGAATGGTGAAATCAATTGAGAAAGTGTCACATATTCTTCTGAATTGGCAAAGAAACCATTTTAAGATATGTACTGTAATCTATATATTATATTCTCTGGCAGTAAATATATTGAAGATGACTGAATGGATTTGGTTTAGATTTTAAGTTGAGTTTACAGTTTGAGCGTGACTGGTGTGTGTTTGCTCTTGGCTTTGTAGTCTTATGCCGTTATCATATCTGTATCAATGAAAAGTATTACTCGACCAAATGTCAGCCCAATGAATTCTGCAGACATGCACTTAGACTTGAGGCTGTAGTATTTACTTTGTCGAGGCTGTATGAATACAAACTGCGTTTAGAGTGCGTTCACGATCGTTTTCATTACCTGCTTCTGCCAGGGCATCGCTGCACAGTGCAGTACATTTAACAGACTAATGTTTGTGTTTCTGCAGCGGGATCTCTGTACATTGTGAAGTACACCGCGCTGGTGAAAGGCCACAGGAACCAGATACTGGCTCTGCCGGCCTACCTGACCTTCTCCAACGCCTCGCAGGTAAACACGGTGGAATAACGCAGTCCTGTCGCGTAGCGCTGGGCTCTCCCTCTCCGTGTGTGTATGCTCACCGGAGCCTGTGCCTGTGCACTGTATTCCCCGCTAATGTGTATCCCAGCATTCACCCCGGGTAGTGCCCTGCTGACCGACTGATAATCTGACATTTCTGCTGACTAAACGTGAACGGTGGAGTCCCAATCCCTTCCTAAGATGCTGAAATCCTAATCATGATGTCTCTCTTCTTTTTTTTCATTGGTTTACTAGAATGACATCAATTTGTTTGGTCCTCTGGTGGCGAATTTTACCTTGAGGGTGACCTCTGCGGAAAAGGTAAATGATTTTCTTTACATCTGAGAGTGTTTGTATTTTGTGCCGGAAACTGCTGACGGTGTCCAACATCTTACCCTGGAAACCACAGTAAAGTTCGGTCAATCTCCAAGGGTTGGAGTTCACATCTTTTGAAATGGGTTATAGGGTGAAAATTAAATTAAAATAATACAAAAATGAACTGTCTCTTCTGTCATGGCTGTTGAAGAGGGATATGCTAAATTAATTTGCTACAAACTGCATCTGCACACCAGGGGGCAGTGTTTCTCCAGCTTCTATGACCGAGATTTAAAAAGTAAAATCTTACTTTAAATGAGAACAGACTTTTCTCATTTCCTCGTTTCTCTGATTGCTGAGAGGCACTCATGCAGCGTATTTAAAATCTTAAAATACATATAAACTTGTTTAGCTTTGTTTAACAAGACATATTGATTTTGTGTTTATAAGAAAACACGCACCAGACAGCTTTCAAATTTCCCTACTCAGAAAAGGATTATCGTAGAACAACCTAGCGCGTCTTAAGCAGACACCCGTTCTGAATGAGGCGAGTGGCACTGTAAGGAAACACTGAGAAACACTGTTTACTTTAATAATTTTGTATGTAATCAGCGCTTTATTGAAGTGAGCTGCCTCTCTGATGAGCGTAAACTATCTCAAGGGTGATGCTCCTGTTATTATTCCGTTCTTATTTGCAATGCAAAACGCTTCGTAGTTTATGAACACGCCGCGAATGTACAACTCCTCCAATTAAAAAGTACAAGTCCCTTGAAGGCTCCTTTTAGAGAGCGAGAGACAGTGGGTCTGGGATCAGACAGCCCCTTGCTGTAGCGTTTAATCATGTTTAATGGACTCCAGGCTGAGGGCTGAGCGCTGTGAAAGTTGTTACCTCTTTCTTAATATGCTTTGTGCTTTCTGGGGTAGCGGGCTTAGCTAGCTTAAAAACCAGAAAGAAAGGCCACTCCACTATTTATAGGAAAAAAATAATGTGATTACCTTTTCTTTGCTTGGGTTGATGGCCGCCTGTTTTCGAGAAGGCCTGGGAAATTGGCTAAATTGTTGCGTGGTGGGTTTCCTGTGCGTGCTCTGAACAGGGTCTGTTGTACAAGATTGAAGGTTTTGTGCGTCCATTTTTTGTCTATGGCCACGTATGCTCTCGGACATTTGGCTCCAGATTTAGCTACTTGTCTGCTCTCTTGGCTGCTGTGGAGACGCTTTATAACAACGCAGACTTCAGGACTGAATAAAACTGCTGGTAGGACAGGTAAGCCAGCTGGGCATTGTTCTGTCATGTAAGACTGAAAACACACTTTGTGCCTCCGTGTTTCCTTCAGACAGGTATTAATTCACAGAGTAAAGTTCTTCTTGCTTTTATTCCAAGTGGTATTATCACCTGTTATTTTGAGTCACCTCTCTTGAAAGAGGGCGTTGGTAATATTGAGGAAAGCTCACATGTTCCCAGTGCTGGAGTTGCTTTTGGCATGCGGGGTGGGAATAAAGAAGACCATAAATCTTCCGGAAGGTTCTATCTGTGTGGAGGTCGCCTGGAGTGTGTGGAAACGCCCGTGTAGAGCGTGGTCATTTGAGATGCAGTACATCCATAAGTACTCCATAAGTCAGTAATTTAATGTGGTGGAATTTCAGCTGAACGGGTTTTGCGTGAAAGTAGCAATATGTGGTTTAGAGCAACAAGAGAGAGGCCAGCCAGGTCAGTTATTGATGGATGCTTATGGAGGAGAAAGGTTATTGTGTCTGTGATGTGGTGGTGTGTCTGTGATGTGCTGGTGTGTCTGTGGTGTGCTGGTGTGTCTGTGATGTGTTGGTGTGTCTGTGATGTGCTGGTGTGTCTGTGATGTGCTGGTGTGTCTGTGATGTGTTGGTGTGTCTGTGATGTGTTGGTGTGTCTGTGATGTAGTGGTGTGTCTGTGGTGTGCTGGTGTGTCTGATGTGTTGGTGTGTCTGTGATGTGTTGGTGTGTCTGTGATGTAGTGGTGTGTCTGTGGTGTGCTGGTGTGTCTGATGTGTTGGTGTGTCTGTGATGTAGTGGTGTGTCTGTGATGTGCTGGTGTGTGCTGGTGTGTCTGTGATGTGCTGGTGTGTCTGTGATGTGTTGGTGTGTCTGTGATGTGCTGGTGTGTCTGTGATGTGTTGGTGTGTCTGTGATGTAGTGGTGTGTCTGTGATGTGCTGGTGTGTCTGTGATGTGTTGGTGTGTCTGTGGTGTGCTGGTGTGTCTGTGATGTGTTGGTGTGTCTGTGGTGTGCTGGTGTGTCTGTGGTGTGTTGGTGTGTCTGTGATGTGTTGGTGTGTCTGTGATGTGCTGGTGTGTCTGTGATGTGCTGGTGTGTCTGTGATGTGCTGGTGTGTCTGTGATGTGCTGGTGTGTCTGTGATGTGTTGGTGTGTCTGTGATGTGCTGGTGTGTCTGTGATGTGTTGGTGTGTCTGTGATGTGCTGGTGTGTCTGTGATGTGCTGGTGTGTCTGTGATGTGCTGGTGTGTCTGTGATGTGCTGGTGTGTCTGTGATGTAGTGGTGTGTCTGTGATGTAGTGGTGTGTCTGTGATGTGCTGGTGTGTCTGTGATGTGCTGGTGTGTCTGTGATGTGCTGGTGTGTGAGGCGTCTCCCTGGTTCTTTCAGATTTGGCCCCATCACAGTTTGCACTTGGCGGGCTTTGTCGGGGCGTTCCTGCTGTCCGCTCTGGTGCTCAGCCTGGTCCTCACCATCATCAGCCGGATCCGTGCCGCTGCCAAAAAGCACCCTCTCCAGCAAAGGGTGAGGCCCCCCTACTTTAAACATGGCTAAACACCATTATCAGACCTGAAACTGACAGCTCTGCATACTTTACATATGGCTAAACACCATTTACAGACCTGAAACTGACAGCTCTGCATACTTTACATATGGCTAAACACCATTATCAGACCTGAAACTGACAGCTCTGCATCTATTAAACACCATTTACAGACCTGAAACTGACTGCTCTGCATACTTTACATATGGCTAAACACCATTTACAGACCTGAAACTGATAGTTTTGCATCTTTTAAACACCATTAACAGACCTGAACCTGAAATGTGTGCATCCTTTAGACGTGGCCAAACACCATTAACAGAACTGAGACTCAAAGCTTTGCATCCTTGCCTTTGAATCATAGGTGTTAATCCGTGCATTCTGTGGTGTGAATTGGGAGTTATCGAAACAGATTTGCATCATTCTGGCATTTCCTGTTGAAATAAACCTCATTTGAGGGGACTGAAACGCATCTGCTCTGTGCTGAAGAGAGGTTTGTGTGGAATATATTTATTTGTTCTGTTATAAGCTATTAAGAAGATCAATCTCATTACGTTTGAAGTTTCCAATGTGGGTTTCCAGGTTTTCTGGCGAAAAAATTATCCCGTGCCAGTCCGTCAATGCATCCGCATCTTCTCATGGATTTTTCCCAAGACTTTTTCTGAATTTATTTATTTGTTTGTTTGTTGTTTGCCCCACTTCAGCTTACAGTCAGGCAAACGACAGCTTACAGTCAGCTTCCTCATTGTTCCACACTGTCCATTAGCACACGTGAACATTTTGTGATGCAGTTAAATGGCGCTGATTTCATGCCATTCCACCGTGGAGCGGCTTGTTTCTAGCGACGCCCTCCTGATCGTGTCATTGCTGACTGGCTCTGGAAAACCCACGAGACCCTACAAATGTATTCACCGATGGAGGGAGGGTTTCGGTTGGGAGGGCGTCCCACTGCACAGTTGCAGCTTGTGCAGTTGATTGGCCGCTGATTCTCTGGCACCAGCTGCATGGTCCTCTGGTGGTGTGTCATCAGCTGCTCTACGGGCGGGCTGGAGGGAAGAAAGGGCATCGCGACCGCATGTGTACAGGAGTGACCGTTTAGGTCCTGAATCAGTGCAAATTTGGGGCAGACCTACAGTGTATATGAAAAAGACAAAAGCTATGCAGTTCCGAGCTGCTCGGATATACGGTATAAAAGGCAGATATGAGTGTGTATTGTTTTTTTGTCGTTGAGTGCGATATAACTTGCATCGTGCAGACCTTGTAGTAAGAGAAAGCTCAACGATCCTTAATGTCCAGTTCCTCTGCCGAGTCTTGGGCCATAGATGAGGCCTTTCATTAGTGGTCCAGACATCAGCGTTCCTACGTGTTCTGGAAAACTTGAAAAACCTGGAATTTTTGGTGCAGGTTTCCAGTCATGGAAAAGCTGATGGAAAATGAGAAAACTGCTGGGAAACAATTAGGTGTCCTGGGAAATATTTTTTGTGTAACATTATAATCCAAAACCACAGGTGCCCTGGTCTGTAATCGCTATCGGTCCCCAACCCCTCCGTCAACAATTGCCATCAATCTGTCCACCCTCGGACCAAGATTGCAGAAGATTGCAGTCAACCCCCCCTGTGGTCAGCAGTTTCAATCTCCCCCTCTCTATGTATTACAGGTGTTGCTCACATAAAATGTCCTGGAAAATAATGTCTTGAAAGCAGTGGGAACCCTGTCAGACGCATGCATGGTGAAAACAGTTAATTTGCAAGTGTCGCTTCTCAGTACATCCCAGCCTTATTTTCTGAAAACGGTACCGGCCATTAGCTGCAGCGACAGGTTTTCTGCAAAACTGTCACATTTACAGGCCGTTATTACTCTTTTTCTGGCGTTCTGCTTTCACCCGGGTTGTCCCCGCCGTTCCGTTTCCCGCCGATAGACGTGTTTGTCGTCGCCTTGCTACGTTCTCATCTGCTGCTAATTAGCGGCGGGCGAGCAAGGCCTGACTAAGCATTAAAGCCAGGTGAGAGAGAGCGAGACGAGCCCCAGATAAAACCTCACAGGCCTGGCAAAGCCCCTGCCAGACACTCCAGGCCAAAAATAAAGTGTGTGTGTGTGCGTGTGTGTGCGCCCTTTCATGTATCAGATGTGTGCACATTCAGCCAAGATCAACACATATTTCACTTTACCGGCTGCTACTGAACCTGCCGGTTCAGTACAATGGCGCGAAACGCTCTCTCATACACTTACCATCTCTCTCTCTAATGCATGAACTCATAAAAAGAGCCCCGTTTCATATAAAGCCAAAGAGGACTAATGAATGGGCTTTTTCAGGTGGGGGGGGGGGCGGGGAAGCCGTGAAAGCACAGGAAAGTGCTGGAGGCCATAAAAGGGGGAATCAATGGACGAATATTTACACAATGAAATTGTTTATGGCAAAATATAACAATATTTCTGATGCAGTGAGGCTGCCCGACGCCCCGGGTGACATGGCTGATGATTATGTTGTGTTGAAACTGCAATATAAATGTAACATGAATGTGTGTGTGTGTGTGTGTCTGCGTGCGTTTCCTGTAGAAAAACAGGGCTGTTCTGAGTGGAGATGTCGACCCAGAGTACGCCACTTGCAACATCAGCGAGACGGCCAAAGAGGAGGCTGCCTTCGAGGACAAAATGGTGGACATCATGGTGTTGGAGGACCCCCAGAACATGTACCAGGCCTTAGAGAAGTGAGTGCTCTTTGGCTCCCTTTCCGTTCTGGGGGCGACATGGCTCCGGCAGTAAGAACAGTCGCCTGGCAGTCGGAGGGTTTGCCGGTTCGATCCCCCGGCCGGGCTGTGTCGAAGCGTCCCTGAGCAAGACACCTAACCCCCAAATGCTCCTGACGAGCTGGTCGGGGCCTTGCATGGCAGCCAATCGCCGTCGGTGTGTGAGTGTGTGTATGAATGGGTGAATGGAGAAGCATCAATTGTACAGCGCTTTGGATAAAGGCGCTATATAAATGCCTGCCATTTACCATTTACCATTTTTCATGCACGACATGGACACCGGCCTATTTTTCACGCCGCTGCAGTGAGTTCTGCTGAGGGGCTGTAGACTCAGTCATCCCTCTGGCCCTGTGACTCTAAGGTCTGCTGTTAATTACAGTGTGGTCTCACTCATTCAGTGCCGGCTCATTATACAGGCCTTAATTGCTGCAATGACTGACCCGGTGATTCCCCAACGTGTAGTGAGGGCAAAGTATTGATCTGAGAAGAGCAGAGGAGAATGGCAGCGTTGCTCATTCAGTAATGTTTCTTTGTTTACTTGTTAGTTTGTGTCGATGGTTTGTTTGCTTGTTCACTCATTTGTTCGTTTGTTTGTTTGCTTGCTTGTGTTTGTTTGGTTGTTCACTCGTTCATTTCTTTGTTTGCTTGTCCATTCGTTTTCTCACTCTTCCGTTTGTTCACTCCTTCGTTCGCTCATTTGTTTGTTTGCTTGTTCACTTATTCGTTCATTCACTGGCTCACTCGTTTGTTCGCTTGTTCGTTCGTTTGTTTGTCTGTTTGCTCGTTCGTTGGTTCAGTAGTTCACACGATTTGGACGTAAAGGTGTCTCATGCAGCCGTACACACTTCCTGTCGAATGCTCTCTACACGGGATGACTCATCGTAATGGAGGATGGCTGTGGCATTGTAACAACAGTACAGGAGCTTGGTCAGGCTGATTGCCTCTTTGCGCGAGTCGTATTTTGCCGTTCGTAAAAGGCGGCGGTGGGGAGCGTTTACCTGGAAGCGCTCTGCGGAGAGAGAACGCAGCGGAGAGCCCCCTTGGCTCCAGCCGGTAATTGTGGATGAATCCGCTGGGGAGGCCTCTGCTCGCTGCGGCGGTGTGGGTGAAAATGTAATTACGGGGACTGATGGATGGAGTGAATGATGAATTTCTCTCCCCATCACTCTCTCGCTCAATCTCTCCAGGCTAATTATCCTCCTATCGCCAGTTGGCTTTTCTTTTTGCTTGGTAATGCGGTTTAGTTTCCGCCGGGGAGGGCGCATATCCGTGTGGGCCGGACGGAGGATAGCGAAGGCCAGTCTTAAGATGGGTTTCCTGCTCTGAGTGTTTTAGCAGCCCAGGATAGGCAGATGGGTGAAAAGTGCGTTTTTGACACTGAGAGTGACTTTGTGAACCCATGGTGAGCTGAAATTTCAGTGTCCTTTCTGACCAAACTAAAAGACCTCACTCTCCATGAGTCACTAATAGCATACGGTAGCATCTCCCATTTTTGTTCTCATGAAACCTCCCTGTGCCTTCACAAGTACATCTCATAGGGTTGCACGTTACAAGGAAAAAATGCCATATGTGGTAACGTAGTTGAATATTGCGCTGCTGATATGACTTCACACCAACAAATATTGCAGTTCTAATGTCTTTCTGCCTTAGATACACTGCTAACTTACACCCCAGACAATGAGTAGCCTATGCCCACTGAATAAAAAAAATGTGACGTGCTTTTATTGAAAACATTGTACATGAACAGCCAATCAACTTAAATAAGTACTTCATTGCAGTTCAAGAGGTCATCTGCGATGTGTTTATCGAGCTAGTTCTTATCCCCATGGCGATAAACATGCCATATATCGTGCAGCCCGTGTGACCCCTCTCCCATGTCCTTAGGGGGCTGGTCTCATAGCTCCATGTGATTTTGAAGTGCTGCTTTTATATGATGTCTAATTTCAGGTGTTTTCTGTACATTTGCTCGGAACAGCACTAGACTACACAGAGATGGCTTTGTCAGACTAGACGTTGGGCATCTAGGGTAACTCGGAACAGAATGTCCCGTCTCATATTTTGCATATTTCAAGCAGGAAAAAACATGTTTACTTGTTCAGTAGGTGCTCTTCAGTTTAGCTAAGGTACCTCGTTCAAGGGTACATGAGAAGGCCCTCACCTGGGGCCAGAATCAGCATAACTGCCCGTAAGGTGGAGAAGAGAAGGTTCCAGAATGCTATCCACTGGACCTCCAATTTCCATGCAAGCTTTCCCTTCAGTGTTATTCAGAGATTAAACCCATACGTCTATTTGCCTACAGGGGAAAAGGCAGATTCCTTTGTTTCCTAATCTAATTTCACACTTGTACATGATCCATATCACGATTTAAAGCGAGATTAATTCCTTAAATCACCATCCCTGGCAGCAAAAAGTATTGTTCACAAGCCTTTGCATTATTTATGGTGAGTCTGGTGTGCACTGAAAATGGAGAGGCACATTCGAGTGGATTCTCTCGCTTCATAAGCTGCATCTGTGAGTCCTTGCTGGCAGAAACGTATTGTTGGTATGTGTCTCTGGAATTGCTCCTGAAGGTTTTGTTGCATGCTCTGACCTAAAAGTACTTTCTGCGGAAGACGACCCGGCGCGGAGGAGCTCGACTGCTCTGCCGTTTAAAAGAAGTGCCTGCCATTTCACAGCCTGTCATATTACAGCGTGATAACTTCTGAAAATTAGAGCTCCAAGTCGGGTCAGCCTAGATTCAGCCTCCAGCGTGGCATGTCGCGCTGAAGCGCTAATCCTCGGTGCAGCAACACTGTCTCAACGACAATGTCATGCTCAAAAAGTGGCCTCATCGCCGTCATCTGGACTCTCTCTTATTTGCTATTTATTTTTAATTGACCATCTTTACCGGCCGAACTCACAAGCAGAGTTTTTACTTCAGATTTGTTTTAATTTTTCTATTTAGCCTTTATTTATACAGGGAGGTCTGACTGAGACCAAGGTCTGTTTTTCAGAGGAACCCTGTCATGGACAAACAAACATTAGAAGTCATTTTAAAATGGTACAAATAAACATTGTGAGTTGTGACGCACGTTATTAAAAGAAAACAAGTAGGCAACGCATCAATGTCATGTAAAGTTTCACTTAAGCAAAGTTATAATTTATAAGTTATCTGTTGATATCTGTGCTCATTTCCTCCCGTGAATGTTCGAAATTGGTTGCAGGTTGTATTTGTGCTATAATGTAAAACAGTGTTATCTTGCAGCTGAATATCAGTTATTTATATTAGCCCCTGAATGTCCATACAGTGCCTCCCTACTCTAGCCTCTAGGATATTTTGCCCTTCTCCGTGGAGTCAAATGCCAGACTATGAAGAACATGCAGGCAAACTTCTCTTAAGAGTTTATTACAGTGCGCAAGGGAGAGACAAACGCAGAACATTCGGCGCAGTCTGTTCTGAGAATATCTCTACCCAACTAGTGTGCGTGGTCTGTTAAAATACAGATGACGGTCCTGAGTGTCAAAGGGATGTGTCGTAGCTAGTCGGAGACGACTTGTATGCATTTCCATGGGAATCTCTGCTGAGCCATATAGCAAAGATGTGTGACATCCCCTGCAGACAGTGGTATACAGAGACAGAGAATTTACAGAAAATAGTCATATCAGAAGAATATACATGTATATATACTTACGATACCGATACGGCTGGCAATAGTAAAACCGGGAACCTAACACTGCCACAGAGATATAATATTCTGTGGAGACTTGGGCTTTTTCAGTCAGTGTTAAAAGAGGAAAGCCTTGTAAACATTGTTTGCCTGCAGCAGTCAGGCATGACCCCCTCCTTGGCCAGTGTGCTTTGGTGACGGAGTGTGTATAAATGCGCTGAGTCCACACGCGTGTGCTGTGTGGTGTATCCCTCCAGGTGCTCTGCTAATGGACAGCAGGGTATCGCTTGGAGAGCGGCTAATGCATCACTGGCACATTCTGACTTTCGTGACTTTGTCATGTGTGTTCGGTCTTCTCTGTGCAGGGCTGCGTAGATCTCTCTCTCTTCCTCCCTTTTCATCCGCCTCTTTCTTTTTGGCCTGGCCCGTGGGGTGACTAAAGTTGTCTGAAAACGCTAGTCTGAATGGCTAAGAAAGAAAAAAAAAAAACACCTGCAAAAAGAGTTCAGAATTCCATTAGATTTATGTAGTGGAATTACCTGTGTAGCGCGTATCTTTAAAAAAAAAAAAACATTTGTCTCGTTCCTGAGAAATAAAGGGGATCGCTTAAAGAAGAGCGACTGGTCTGCGTTCGGTGCTTCTGTGCCATTTATTTTCCGTCCTGGCCCTTATTGCAGCGGCCAGTCTTACTTATTTCTGTGTTGATTTATGGGTTTGGACTTTCAGAATCAGCAGAAAGACTAGCCCCCGGCAGTAGCAGCAGCTAATAAAACAAGAGGCAGATGCTGGTGAAGGAACAGGGATACGTTTGATTGATTTCCTGATTGATTAGCGCCAGCGAGGCGATGCTTCTTAAGGCCACAGAGGCCCTGAGGAGAGGCCTTCATTATTTAACCCTCCTAGTGTGTGAAGACTTTTATGGCCACTTTTATGTTTGGGGTCTAATTGAGCCAAACAGTTTTAAATACATTATTGTTATAGAAATATTTTGACACTTTCTTGAAATAAATTCTCTTGAGGTGCTTATGGAGTGTGTTCGTCTCAAGGCCATGGCTTGTACAAAAGGTTGTTTTGTGGAGGTTCCCATGGTGAGTGGTGTGTGTGTGAGCAATCCTTGCACACGGAGTGACTGAGTGCCTTACATCACGGCATCATCACAAAGACAGCCGTGGCTCTGTGGGAGTCGTTTCTGTCATTTTACAGCAAGGTCCACGTTACCTGTTCCACATACGTACCCGCAGAGACCCACTGCACTTATGTTCTAGCTGTTGTTTTGATTATGAGTAATGGTTCGCTTGTTATGTAGTGTTCATTGTTTTTCTTTGTGCCTCATAAAATGTTGAGGAGGTGTGGTCACTGTACAATCTTGAACTACTCCACCCTTAACCTGCGACAACGTGACGCTGTCTCACGCATGCGCTGGCCTTCGAATCTTCGAATCTTAGCCCACCTGCTAAGAGGAGAGCGGGGAGCGCGATTTATCCTATGTGACTGCTAAATGTCAAAGGGTGGAGGGATGGGGACGAAGGGATATAGATGGAGAGATGCTGCTTACAAAGTGTGTGTGTGTGTGTGTGAGAGAAAGATGGATTTGGGTTGAGTGGGATAAAGGTGTAGAAAAGAGGAAGGGAGATGGAGGGAAGGCACAGCAAGGTGCCGTTAGGAGAGGGCAATGGGGGCAGTTTGTGGGGAAGGAGGGAGAAATTGAAAAATGATAAAGAGGGAGTGAAATGAAACTCAGACAGAGTGAATTGCAGAAAAATGGGCCGTGGAGTGAGATAAAGCGGGGGAGAGCATGTGAGAGGAATGGTAGGTACAGAAGAGAGGGAGTCGGACTGGTGTGTGGCTGAAGAAGAGAAAGGGAGAGCTGTACTTGGTCCAATGGCTGGTGTCTCTCTCTCTCCCTCTGTCTCTCTCCCCTCTCAATTTCAATTCAGTTCAATATGCTTTACGTGCATACCAAATTTGTACAATTCTATTCCCTGTCTGTCTGTGTTCATCTCATCCTCTTTACCTCTCGGTCTCTCTCTCTCTCTCTGTCACTCACTCTCACTCACTCTCATCCGCTCTATCTCCCCATTCTTTCCCCCCATTTTCTGTCTCTGTCTCTCTTTATCTCTTTCTTTCTCTCTGTGCACAACTCCGTGTACGTGTGCGCTGGACTGGTCTTGTGTGCCCGGTTTAGATGTGACAGGCCATCAGAAGCCCCAGATGGTCCTCCCTGTTACAGCACAGATAGCTCTGCACAGTCCCCAGCGACAGGGCCTGTCAGTGACACATCTCTGTCCGTTTCACACGAGTGCCCCCCCACAGCCTCCGCACTGTAACCCAGGAGTAACCTTCCCCTCCGACTGCCTGCGTCTAACGGCGTTTAACAGACCCTGTTTTCGTTTGGTCTTTTTCATGCTTGGATTCTGTCACACTGTTATTGTTTATTTTCCTTTGGGATTTTCTTTGGCATATCTTAATTGGTTTACATCACACAGAGTTATTTACAGTCATAGCTTATGTTTACTGCTAGTTCAATACTAGTAAATCAGAATTGAGCCACTATTGATTTCCACCCGTCTCCCTTCTGGTTATGACACTATCCTAGCTTCTGTGAAATGTTCCCAGTTCCGTCATTTACAGCTTGGCGGGAATGTGCTGCAGAGGCCTGTTTATCTAGCGCTTTCTGGGAACTGTAAAAAAAAAAGAAAAAAAAAAGCAGGAGCCGTCGGCACATCTCCATCGTCTCGTTCCCGGTGTCTGACCTCGGCAGTGTTCTGGCTCCTGAGCCCGGCGGAATGGCTCCACTTACCGGATCCCTGCGGTGCGGAGAGAGCCGGAAAGGTCCGGGTTCCTGGGAAGAGCAGCACTTCTTCCTGTGGGAGGACCGTTTGAGTCTGTTTTAGGAGCCATTAGCAGTGCTAGCATTTACTGTACTTGTCCGTCGTAGAAGGCTCCTTTGGGGATTGCCAGTGCTCAGAGATGGAGCATCATGTGCTGGAGACATGCATATCCTATGAGGTGTGAGAATGCATATCCCCCCCCCCCCCCCCCCACACACACACACACACACACACACACATACACTAGTACCATAAATTGACCATTTGACCTCACTTCTACAGTCAGGTCAATTAAATGTGAAAATAAATTGAAATTGAGAGAGATTGTTCTGTAGGTGTGTTCTTTATTATTAAGACAAACAAATTCTTTCTGTTTGTGTTTGGGTGTAATGTGCCTCTGTTTATGTTTTGTGTATACTTATCTGCGTGCTCCTCACCTGGATTCAATCAAGATTTTGGCCTTGTCTCGGTCTAGAGGTCCTGTCTCAGTCTAGTGGCCCTAGAGACCCTGTCTCAGTTCAGAGGCCCTAGATGCCCTGTCTCAGTCTAGCGGCCCTGTCTCAGTCTAGCGGCCCTGTCTCTGTCTAGAGGCCCTGTCTCTGTCTAGAGGCCCTAGAGGCCCTGTCTCTGTCTAGAGGCCCTGTCTCTGTCTAGAGGCCCTAGAGGCCCTGTCTCAGTCTAGAGGCCCTGTCTCTGTCTAGCTGCCCTGTCTCAGTCTAGAGGCCCTGTCTCTGTCTAGCGGCCATGTCTCTGTCTAGAGGCCCTAGAGGCCCTGTCTCTGTCTAGAGGCCCTAGAGGCCCTGTCTCAGTCTAGAGGCCCTGTCTCAGTCTAGCGGCCCTAGAGGCCCTGTCTCTGTCTAGAGGCCCTAGAGGCCCTGTCTCTGTCTAGAGGCCCTAGAGGCCCTGTCTCAGTCTAGAGGCCCTGTCTCAGTCTAGCGGCCCTAGAGGCCCTGTCTCTGTCTAGAGGCCCTGTCTCAGTCTAGCGGCCATGTCTCTGTCTAGAGGCCCTAGAGGCCCTGTCTCTGTCTAGAGGCCCTAGAGGCCCTGTCTCTGTCTAGAGGCCCTAGAGGCCCTGTCTCAGTCTAGAGGCCCTGTCTCAGTCTAGCGGCCCTAGAGGCCCTGTCTCTGTCTAGAGGCCCTAGAGGCCCTGTCTCTGTCTAGAGGCCCTAGAGGCCCTGTCTCAGTCTAGAGGCCCTGTCTCAGTCTAGCGGCCCTAGAGGCCCTGTCTCTGTCTAGCTGCCCTGTCTCAGTCTAGAGGCCCTGTCTCTGTCTAGCGGCCATGTCTCTGTCTAGAGGCCCTAGAGGCCCTGTCTCTGTCTAGAGGCCCTAGAGGCCCTGTCTCTGTCTAGAGGCCCTAGAGGCCCTGTCTCAGTCTAGAGGCCCTGTCTCAGTCTAGCGGCCCTAGAGGCCCTGTCTCTGTCTAGAGGCCCTAGAGGCCCTGTCTCAGTCTAGGGGCCCTGTCTCAGTTCACGTTCACTCTGCGTTGCAGCCTGGACATGTCGAACCTGCTGCGGGCGGCCTCCAGCCTGGAGAGCGTGCGCGTGCAGATGCACAAGGACGTGGGCGCGGCGCTGCTGCGCCGTCTGCGTCTGCGCGGGCTGCTGTCTGCGCAGGCGGAGCGGAGGCTGCTCAGCGTGCTCCAGGGCCAGCTCATGGGCATGGAGGGCAAGCTGAAGGAGGAGCACGTGGCCCGCATGGCCGCCCTGGCCGGGCAGTGCAACATGGAGACCCGCCAGGAGATGGAGGCCGAGCACAGGAGGGAGGCCAGCGAGAAGGACCGGGCCGGGCTGCTCTTCCAGCACGCTGACCAGCAGGTACTGACCGCGCTCGACCGCACCGCAGGTTATTATATACCGGACCGGACCACAAGTCATTATATACCTGACCATTACATTACATTACATTACATTATTGGCATTTATCCAGAGCGACGTACAGTTGATCAGACTAAGCAGGAGACAATCCTCCCCTGGAGCAATGCAGGGTTAAGGGCCTTGCTCAAGGGCCCAACGGCTGTGCGGTCCTTATTGTGGCTACACCGGGGATCGAACCCCCGACCTTGTGGGTCCCAGTCATGTACCTTAACCACTACGCTACAGGCCACCCACAAGTCATTATATACCTGACCGGACCACAAGTCATTATATACCTGACTGGACCACAAGTCATTATATACCTGACTGGACCACAAGTCATTATATACCTGACCGGACCACAAGTCATACACACATACATACATACACACGTTAGTATGCAGCACTGTGTTCGGCTATGGTTTTATTTCATCCGAGTTTGCATTCTTATCAAGTCTACAACCAGCTTTAGACCTCATTATCATTTCTCATATCCTGTTCTGTTGAAAACGGATTATCTTTATTGAAGCCCTGTACTCAGTACCCTGACATTAGGTCAGAACTCATTACTGATACCCTTGCCTAATGCACTCACATTAAGTCTAAACCTATTACTCATATAATATACTGTTCACACATTTACTCTTCAGAACAATTAGTCAGAACTCATGAGTCTGATGCTATTCTAGATCATTCTACCTGTCAGTGATTCACAAAGCTGGATTTTTACTGGATGTACGTGCCAGTGTTCCGCATGAAACTTTACCCTGTGACCTTCAGGTTAGCTCAGTGTCTTTAGGGCTCTAGCTCACGTTCCCCGTGACTGGATCAAAGTCATCTCACTAGCTTCAGCTTCAGAAACGCTCCTTATAACACAAAAATCGTACCTATTGTCCCTTTAACTTGCATACCATGTATAGCATTGTCCTTATTTAGGCGTTAACCAAACTTGTTGAAAAATCATACTGATACTATGCAGTACTCCTTCAAGTGCCCTGTTTGTATTTAATAATTAATTCAAGTTTCAAGACCAAGAATGGTTTCCCGAGAATTTAGATGAGGGCTGTTATTCTGTTGTTCTATTTGGATGTTAATATTTCAGTTTTT
Organism: Conger conger; assembly: GCF_963514075.1. NCBI lineage: Eukaryota > Metazoa > Chordata > Actinopteri > Anguilliformes > Congridae > Conger > Conger conger. The sequence continues at coordinate 56,827,441 of NC_083767.1, read as the reverse complement.
AATTTACTGGGGGCGCCTTAATATTCAGAGGTGTTTTGGGCTATTCATTAGGAGGCCTTGCGACTCATTAATAATGAATCAATTAAAAACAAAAACAACCGCTCTCTCTCTCCCCCTCCCCCTCTCCCTTCCTCCCTCCCTCCCTAACCCCATGCTGGGGTTTTACTCTTAATCTTCCCAATCATACACATCTCGCATTAATTACTTTGGCTTCCGCCTCCCCGGAGCTTCGGTCTCCATATTTCCTCCGAGCGCGTTCAGACGCGCGCTCCTGTTTCCCCTCCTCAGAGGAGGCCAAGCCTGCTCCTTGCTCCACGTTTAAAGAGGACCTCTCTGGCTATGATCACATTCGTAACAAAGGCGAATCCGATTCGTTTTTCAAATCCAATCTTTACGATCTTTTCAAATCCAATCTTTTTGAGTGTCCATACTGTTAGTTGCAAGTGATCAGATCAGACCGGATTTGTTGGCATGTCTACTGTACATTGGTTGCTGTGGCCCCGACATATGCGTGTGTACGTACGCTAACTAGTGGAGTGTTTCTCTAGTACGGAACAGCTCTCGACACGCTGTTTCTACGTTTGTTCGTGAGTTTGCGTTCTTCACCTCTCTTTCTCTCGACTTCTTCCATTTTTCGGGGAAGTAGTCTAAAAACTGTAGCTGTTTGTTTCTTTTCTGGCGTGCTGATGTCAAAATGCTTACCACGTTGCGTGGAACAACCGAAAACTTGAAATCAGATTTCCGGACTGAGATACAACTCCAGAAATTTGAATCGCATATCTTTGATATTTTCGAAAATCGGATTTCATGCGGTTTTTTGCCGTTCAGACTTCCAATCGGATTGGGTAGGAAAGTTCATCTCTTTAGGGAGGATTCATAAACCCTTTATTGTGTTGAGCTACACTGAGCTGCCCCTCAGTCCCTGCCTTGTTCAAACCAATCTGCGTGTTTTGCTCTGCATGGAAAAACACAGAAAGAGGTCTATTTTACTGAGTACCATATGGTGTCTAAACCCATGAAAATGACATTTCCAAAACACTACTTCTATCGATGTCTCCCAAAGTTCCAATGTTAGACTCTCACAATGAATCCTGCTAAAACATGGTCCATCGAGTTGCTTGAGCACAAGCGAGAGCCAGTGTGTTTTTTTTTTAAAGCCAGCTGTCCCTTTTACCTGCGGTCTCCCAGCTGAACCGTGCGGCCGTCGTGCCCGAGAACTGCAGACCGCGGCCTCCAAACTGGCCAGAGGAGTCAGTAGTGTGCGGCGAGGCGTTGATGGCGGATTCCCTCCCCTCTGAAACCCTCCCCCCTCAAAGTGACAGGGTGGCCTTTTGTGCAGCCAGCACTGGAGCATTCAGGAGTCCATTTCACAGTGTGGCGAACATCACTGGACCGAAGAATAGCGCTTTAAAATGTCACACCGTCTGGAAGGCCTGAACGTGTAATAACCAGGTCCTTTATACTGTGCGTCAGTGGTTTACTGCAGCATGTTTCAGGAATGAAATCAGTGTTTATGTTTGTCTTGATTGAATTGGACAGAACAGGATGAAATGTTGAAACCGGCAATCGGCAAACACGGCAACCATTCACAATGGTTTGATTGATGGATTTATTTGATTATATTCTGCAATATTTTTTTAAATAACAGGTGGGCAATTAATACCGTGCGCTGGGATCTTTAAAGAAAGACAGCCCAAGAATAACACAAAAATGCCTTGTGGGTTGTTTCCATCAATGAATTTTTACTTTTCTTTGGCTGGAAATAAGCAGGAGAGCTTGGCCTCGACTTTGTACGGACAGCAGGGGAGACGGAGCCCGGTAGAAGAGTGAAACTGGGGTTTCCTGTCCAACCGTGAACCTAGCACCATCGCAGAACATAGCCGCTAACGCGAACCTCTAATGAATCAAACCTGCACCCCACTGCCAGCGCGCCACCCCCGCCCTGCCAAATCCAGCCCCCCCCCCCCCCCCCGTGTTCCCACAGCCCCCCCCCCCCCCCCCCCCAGTCATCAGCACAGGCCAGCACAGTGACCTCACCTACCCCATTACTCTACACAGTGCTGCTACGTCACTGACGTCTTCTGCCCAAAACCTGTCCGCGGAGCGCTTATGTAAGCCACGCCTGCCAGACCTGCTTTCGTACTGTTCGTTTTATTCCCTTCCCATGTCTCTCTGTCCTTCCATACCTCTCTCTCTCTCCCCCGCTGTCCCTCCCTCTCTCTCTCCCTCTCTTCTTCTTTTTTGTCTACCCTCCTTCTGTAGCTCTGATGTACCGTATGGCCCCATAATTGCTAACAGTACTGCCGTACGCTATTCTTTAAACAGACACATGCTTCTTATTTAAACAAAGGCCGGCAATAATTCATTCCTACTGGTTGTTTTTTATTTTTTATTTTTTTTATATAAACCAAGCTGTTAGAGTTTAACAGTCAGACCGTTGCAGGTAGGTATCAAACTTGTGGCCTTCTGAACTGGTTCTGGTTCTGGTTCTCCATCCCCTCTCACCTTAATGCACCCCATTCCACAGTGACTGGCAGATCCATCGTAGCTTGCTTTAGCAGTTAATTCAGTATCACCTTCCTGCATTTTTTTAAATGAAAAATGTAGGTGGTGGAAAAGTATTCCCGCCCATTTTAATTCCAGTGAAACTTTGGGCTGTGGAAAAAAAAAAAAAACAGGTTTAATGAAAGCCAGTCGGATTAAAACGGCCAGTCCAGTGGTCATGAATTTATATAAGGTTGTTATTGGATGTTGAGGTGCTTGGCACGCACCTGGGGAATTCAACATTAGCTCATCAGAATAACAGAGCTTCCTTTAGTGCTTTGCACCACTTGGTGTCATATACCATTCAAATCAATTTAAGGTACAATGGGTCATTTCGGACTTCTAACGGTCAAGAGAGGAATTGCAGCAACAAAATCTTACCTATTGCACCTTTAAGTAATTCTGAGAAGGAATTTCAGTCCACTTGTGAGCATGTAATTCTCCATAATTTCACTTTGATTGTTAGGTCATTCATTGGCTTTGTGTGAATGACCAGAACCTTCTCAGACGTTCTCCTACCTGTTGTCGACAACAGGAAATCTCACTGTTTTCCTTGCGCTTTTATATACGAAGGCTTTGGAAAAGCGTTCCCTGTAAAAATTAACTGAGAGCTGAGAGGGTTGAGCTAATCACAGGGTGCTCTATCTTTCATCAAGAAAGGAACAGCCTCTGCATCAGCACAATGCCCGAGAAATTGTCTCTCGCTGTCATTAATTTCCTGCATCGTTAGTGCCATTCTGCATCATCGTTGGGAGCGGGCGATTGTGAGAGCGCTTAATTGGCTCGGAATCTGATCATATTGACATATCTAATCAGAGGGAGCGTATATCCGGAGCATTTACATAGTGTGTGTGTGTGTGTGTGTGTGTGCGAGTGTGTGTGTGTATGAGTGAGTGTGTGTGTGTGTGTGTGTGTGTATGAGTGAGTGAGTGTGTGTGTGTGAGTTTCTGAGCGAGGGAGGGAAAGTGCCATCTCACCAGGCTCTCACTCTTGTCAGAAATATCTGAATGAGCCCTGCAGTCGAAAAAAGCAGCTCGTTGTATCTCTGTTGCGAATCAATGGCAGGTTTTGTTTTTCATATTGCCTTATGGGATTGGTAATTAAGTTATACTAAGCAGACACCCGCCCCCGCCCCCCCCCACGCCCCGCCTAACCCTGTTATGAAATGTCAGCCGAGGATGCGGTGCGTTGGGATTGCTGTGTGCGGTTCCACGGTACGCATCCGGCGAATGATTGGTGTGGAATGGCGGAGCCGACGTTGCGTAACGCTAATATCGGCGTGATTAATGCCGGCTGATGCGGCTGGCGGCCCTGCAGGCTGGCGGGACATCAATTACGGCCGACGGGACTGGGCTCCCAGCCTTTTTGGATACGTACTCCACACTCACAACAAGATTTCCCCCTTTTTTCATCCAAATATTTCACGTCGTTTTGGGTTAGCAAGTAACCGAGTGCTCGGTGTCGATGTGCCAAAACGTGCTGATTTTTCCGCGTATGTGTACCGTGCGCCAGGGTTCTGCCGTACTTGGAGATGGGACTTGTTTTTTTAAAAGGGATTCAAACAGTTGGCTCTGCTCAGGTTTTTCCCCCTCTCTTCACCCCCCGCCGCCGTGACCTTGACCGGGCGAGCGCCCCCCTGACGCGCGCTCAGCCGCGTATCCCACCGTCCTCCTGCAGCCGATCTGTCCCGGTGTCACGGCGAGGCTTATTAAAAACAGTCCCGCTTCTCGACCCCCCGCCGTTCCCCCGTGACGGTGACTGACTGCTCGCCGCGGACCGGGGGCCAGCTGTCACAGTCAGCGGCCCGTGTTTAAAAATGCATGACGGCACAAACCCCCCGATCGATCGCGTCGTCTTGTTTGTGTAGGAGCGGTGGGCGGCGTGGGATAGCTCTCCTCTGTCCTCTCATACTTCAGCAGGGTTCGGTCGTCTAATTGGAGGTCTTGTCACCTGCAGTGCTCGAGTGCACCAATCACTGTTCTCCAACTGAAGTGGTTCTCGGGCAGAGCCCATAAAACCACATAAATTGATAAATGCCCCTATCCCCTATTATGCAGTATGTTATGGCAGGATGAAAGGGTTTTAGAGTGGAATATATCTTTCCCAGGGGGAACTTCAGGACCCGGTGGCTACTCGGTTGAGTTAAGTAGTCCCTCGGATGTCGGGCCTGGTCCATTTGATTGTGACGTACAGCGGTGGAGATGAACTGAAGTCTGGGGCTTGTCTCCCACGCCAGGCTAGCTCTGAGGAGCCGTTAACTCAATCGAGCAGATACTGAGAGCTCTTAGGGGTGATCTTTTTGGTCGAATATCTTCTGAAATACTGCGGCTTACCAGCCCCATGCGGCAGGGGAGTCTCAGTTAAGGGTGCCAGGGTTTTCTCCAGAGAATGTAATGCACCACTCTGTTCCTTCGCTGTATATTGATTTGTTCACCCACTACCCTCTACCCCACGTCCCGCGGGCAGCAGTGTCTGCAGGCATTCGCTTCAGCCGTGCGCTACACCGCCTGATTTTACCAATTCGCTTATTATCTGAACCAAGCAGGTAAAATAATTTGTCAAATCAGGTGATTTCACGCACGGTAGGAGCAAATACCTGCATGCACCGTGGCCCACGGGACGTGGAGTTGAGTAGCGTTGATCTAGTGTCAGAGATTAACCTGCGAAGTTACATACATAGCAGGTTGTTATTATAGCTCTTGGTTTCAATCTTGAATTATTTTTAAGAGCCATCTCCTAAGAATCAGGTGAATATCTGCTTGGTTGGAACAAAAGCCTGTACCCACACCAGCCCTTTCTGTGTAAGATTGAGCATCCCTAATTTTGGTCATCTATCAGTTCACAGGACAACGTCCATTTTGAGATTTAAAGCTTGTTGTTGCCATCGGGACTGGAGGCTGTATTTTACCCCAACCAAAAACAACACTGGTCTTCCAATGTTGACATTTGGACATTTGTGTTTCTTAACCGTTATTGCATTCTAGTGTTTTTAGATTACTTTTTGAGGTGGTATGAAAATGCAAAGCCGAAGTGGTGCACGGCTAAAGCGGGCGTCGTTTCGCTGCGGTTGCGGTTGCACACCGAGGACCGGGCGGGGATCGCGCCCCGGGGCGGTAGGATTGCCGTGTACAATAGAGCCCTGATTGCACTCGCCCCGGAGTCACAGTCGTGGGAACTCGAGAGACGACGTAGAAGGCTGAGCTGCGGGGCCGCTGCGGTGTATCCACAGCTACGCGGGCAGTTGAAACAGATAGAGGGTACAACTGGCTACCAAATTTGGAGAAAACGGGGAAAAATTTGAAACATAATTTTTTTGCAATGAAAATACATGTAAAGCCCCACCCCTACAGGGGACTGTGCACCACTCTGTTAACAAAATTCTGAACCCTGACACCCATAATGGAACTGCTTTACCAAAGCCTCTAATCTAGGTTGGTGTTATCTTATTTCTGCTAGGTTGGTGTTAGCTTATTTCTGCTAGGTTGGTGTTAGCTTATTTCTGCTAGGTTGGTGTTAGCTTATTTCTGCTAGGTTGGTGTTAGCTCATTTCTGATAGATTAGTATTATCTTATTTCTGCCAGGGTTGTGTTAGCTTATTTCTGCTAGGTTGGTGTTAGCTTATTTCTGCATTGTGGACCGGTAGAACAGGGCCCAGGGGAGGTTTTTGAGCAGTTCTGCTTCCTCTGGCTGATGCCTGGCTCGAGAGAGGGAAACACTGATTGGAAAGAGATTAATCAGGTGTTTGGTATGCTTAGAAGGGGGAGTCCTTCATCTTCACAACAATTAGCTTTGTTTAAAGCTGATGAAATGTTGTGTTTCAAATCCCCCTCTTGTGTGTGGTTTTGCTTCTTTTCTTTTTTTTTTCTTTTTTTTTTCTTTTTTTTTCGAGCTTTCAAAGTCATTACACTGCAGCAAGTTGAGCAGGGCCGCCCCGGTACTCTGTCTGATGCATTGTAATGTATTGTATTGTAATGCTCCTCACATTTCGGGACCGTGGGGCTGTGCAACGGCGTGTGAATGTAAATCGTGACTTTTCTCGGCTGCGCAGGCATGCTGTTAACGGGGGGTGGTGAAAGCAGCAGAGTGGGGTGCAGTTCTTCTTCCCGCAGTTGTGTGGCTCAGGGCTACAATCCGCACAGCGGAGTACGCAAACCTTTGGCCGTGTGTAGCGGAAGTGGATAGGTATGTGATGAAATGTGGGGGATTATTTTGGTTCAGGCCTCTTCCTGTGTACCTTCACTTCTGATACCTCTAATACCTCCGCCCACCGTACAGCGTCTCCACACAGGAATGCCCTGTCCATGTTACTGACACACCATGCCCTTGTCAAGCCATCCCTTATGAAAGTGGTGTATATTTAAAAATGTATTGAAATGTTTTGACAGAACAGCACCTCATATTGGCTCATTATTATGCATGTTACTTGTTGTAGGTTGTGATTATTTCTGTGTAGTCGTTTGGCGGGTAGTCTCGGTCAAGCCCAATCGCCGTTCTAAATTAATACGCCACGTGCAGTTTCTTTTTTTAATTAACCACGACTTTGTCATGCCAATAAAGCTTTTTACATTTGTACATTTACAGTGGATAGAAAATATTTTTATGTCTTGTTCTGTCACGGAATGTAAATTTAATGGATTAAAATGGGACTTGTTTTTCCCTGACCCAAAGAACACAACATACCATATGAATGCAGTGAAATTATTTTAATTTGAAAAAAAGAGTGCATTCAATGGACAAAACTGAAATTTCCTAATTTTTTAAGTATACATCCCCCTGAGTCAATACTTGTTGGAAGCACCTTTGGCAGCAATTACAGCTGCCAGTCTTTTTGGGTAGCTCTACACAAGGTTGGCGCACCTGCACTTGGAGATCTTCCCCCACTCACTCTTTGCAGAACTGTTCAAGCTGGGAGAGGTTTGTTGGTTTGCGCTGATGGACAGCAACCTTCAAGTCATTCCTCAAGTTTTCAATTGGATTTAGGTCAGGGCTTTGGCTTGGCCATTCCAGCACATCCACCTTGTTCTTTACAAGCCACTCAGTGGTAGCTTTGGCCTTGTGCTTTGGGTGCTTTTCTGCTGGAATATGAATTTTGGACCCATTCTCAGTCTCCTTGCAGACTTCTTCAGGTTCTTCTCCAGGATATCCCGGTATTTGGCCCCATCCATCCTCCCTTCAATGTTGACAAGTTCCCCAGTCCCTTTAGATGAGAAACATCCCCATAACATTATGCTGCCACCACCATGCTTCACAGTCGGGATGGTGTTTTTTTTGGTGATGAGCGGTGTTGGGTTTTCGCCAAACATAGCATTTGGCAAAAAAGTTCTATTTTGGTTTCACAGGCCACAAAACGTTCTGCCAGTTTGTTGCAGGTTCCACAAGGGGTGTATTCATTTTCTATCCACTGTATATATAAGTTTTGTGAAGTACAGTCATGTTACATCGAGATGGCTCTCTAGCTAATGTTTTGGTAGATTGCTAACATTACTATCAAGCTACTATGTGACGTTCTGAAATAAGGAACCAATTTAACAGTATGTTCAGTTCAGTATATTACAGAATATTCTATTTCCATAAGGGATGCTTCTCTTGTGTGATCACTTTGGTGTGGTCTTCTTGTGTTATCCCAAATGCCTTGTAAATGGAAATTGAAATCCGGAAATAGCCATTTGCCAACCATTCTGCGGAAGGCACTCACATTTTTGCTAATTATTTATTAATACAGCTGGATGTTTACTACCCACATTTGACATTACTGTCTCTGGAGACCTTTCAAGGGTAAATATCTCACTTCAAAGTCACAACATGTCAAACTTGCAACCACCTAATTGCAATTCGTTTTTGGTACCCACTATGCCGAAAAGCTTCCCCCTAAATGTATTGTATTAGTGACCCTACCCAGGAGTCTTTGGGGCGTCCTCTCTCTTGGTCTTCCATGATGTCTGCGGCCAGCTTAGATAGCAAGCTCACCCTTTACACTGTGTTGGCGCGTTGGTGTGGCTGTGGGAAAATCTTGCCCTTTCTCTCCAGACTTGCTAGGGAGGCGGTTTACTGACTCATCCTCTGTGAGCCAGGAGCCCACGGGGACCGTGCCTTGATTTAATGAAGCGAAGCAGCATTAGACCAGGCCCTGACCAAACAGAGTTAAGCCCATGCAGAAAATACCCAATCTCCTCTGTATAATGTCTATAAATATCACTACGCAGGTCACATATGATGTTTGTTGTGTAAGCAGAAAAACAGGGCAACGAAGCGTGTCTGTGGACATCCAAATATCCAAAGAAGATGGACATCTTGTCCTTCCCTTCCTCACAGTTGATTGTTTGGTCGGTTGGTTAAACAGTTGATTGGTTGACTGACCGGCGGGTGATTGGTTGTTGGTTGATCGATTGACTGGTTGGTTGGTTGGCTGGTTGGCTGATGGGTTTACCGAAACCGTGTTTGGTTTCCAGGCGGTTCTGGAGTGCAGTGTCCTCCTGGACAAGCTGCACAAGCTGGACCAGAGCCACCTGCAGAGGGGCCTGCTGGTGCGGCACGAGGAGGCCTCGGCCCAGGTCCAGAGGCAGGTGGTGGTGAGGCGCCGCGTGGAGCTCCACAAGATCTTCTCCGAGGAGCTGGAGGAGGCCACCAGGATGGGCGAGATGGAGAGGAACGTGGCCACCGACCTGCTGCACGACTACTTCACCTGTCAGGTGAGGCACTGTCCACTTTATTACAGATATCCTTCACCTGTCAGGTGAGGCACTGTCCACTTTATTACAGATATCCTTCTCCCAACGAGTGAGGCACTGTCCACCTACTCCTGTTGTGTGTGCTTACTATGTGAAATGCACTTTGGAAAGTTTTTGGCAAAAGGCATCTTCTGAGTTGTTAAAAGGTGATTTACTGGCCTACTATTGATATATTTTACCTGTCCAATGAGTTACCATCTGTTATATTACACACTTTTTTCATGTCAGTTACTACACATTTTATTACAAACATATTTCACCTGTCAGATGAATATCTGCCAATTTTATTATGGATATATTTTACCTGTCAGGTAAGTTGCTGCCCATCCTATTACACACATATATCACGTCTGGTGAGTTGTTGTCCATTTTATTACAGACATATCTCACCTGTCAGGTGAGTTATTGTCCATTTTATTACTTGTATATTTCACAACAGGTAAGTTACTGTCCATTATACGATAGACATATTTCACCGATCTGGAATGTCGCTGACTACTATAGCAATAATTCATCTGCATGGGGATTGAGGTATTTTTTTTTGCTATTTTTTTTTATTTTACACACTTAACTGGCAGATTTTAGAGTTTTTATTTTTGAGTGAGATCCAGTTCTCCACCTGGGCCCGGCAGTTTCTGCATGCGCCATTTTCCTCCCGAGCTGTTAGTGACTCCATCTTTCGGAGGGGAAGCGGCATTCCGCCACGTTTCGGCTTCATTTTCGTAACTGCCTCGCAGGCGCGTTTGACAAGCGGGCCGCAGTTTATTTTATTGATTTTGTTTGGGCCTTCGATTAGCGGAGGGAATTTTCCACTCCGGTTCTTTTTTTCGCGGAGGAGCTGGAGCAGCGTTTAGAGGGAGGTTTGAATGCCGAGTGTTTCTGTCGTATGCCGCTCGAGTGGGCTCGGGGTAATGAGCCTTTTCTTTTATTCATGGCCCGGACCCTCTGTTTTCCTGCAATATTTCAGAGCGAAGTTATGACCATCTCCGAACACATCATTTGCCATTCACATGTGCTCGCAGTTGTTAAAAGTTTGGGCGATAGCTTTGTGAAATGTGATTTTTAAAAATGTTCTATCCATATTTTTATTGTGCTATTCGATTGGGTCGTGATTCTTTTGCAACTCTTCTGGCGGGGAGATTTTTTTTTATTTCACATGACACCTTTGGTAATTGAAAATATTTTCATCCTGAAGTCTCAGACGCAGTCTCGGAAAGTGATTGTAGTGATGAAAAATGGCCCAAACAAATTGCCACACTATAAAAAAAGGATTGGGTGAGTGCTATTCACTTCCAAGATAATCCGCATGTCTGGAGATACAACGTATTGAGAAGTTAATGTCTCTCCAAAAGTAAAAAAAACCCTACCTTAACATCTTCAGAGTAGCCCCATATCATTTGCTTTGCAGGATTACAGCAGTAAAAATAATAAACCACTTTTATTTTTTTATCAAATACTGTGGGGACAAAAAGTCTGATGAAACTGAATGTTTTCATTACTTATCAAGGGCTAGTACAATACTCATACTTTGTTTTTACTTCTTACTCAAGAATACATAATTATTTTAATAATATGAGATTAAAAGGTATGTAGGTATTTAGTAAAAGTCAGACATTTCTAGTACGTACATCTTGGTGTGTCCCACCTTCACTCAGCTTATGCTGCACCTCACCTTCCATTTCATCCCAGCATCCTCAGTACTTCCCATCCATCTTCTGTTGATGTTACCTGAGGGTCACCTGCTCCCACAGACGTGCGATTGGGCTCAGGTTCAGTGACTGTGGTGGGAATTCCATCCTAATCATCTCCCACTGTTCTCAGTCGTGTATTCTTGAATAGGAAGGGTACTTAGATGGTCATAATTTCACCATTCCTTTATAAATAATGAAAACAACCAGGACTTGCGTACTTTGTTTTAAAAAGGCATTCCCCAAAGGCATCAACCCCAGATCAGCAGACTTTTTGTCCTCTCTGTATGTCAAGAGCAAAATTGATTTGAGTGGAATTCAGAATTGGATGCTTTCATCACCCTGAAAGGAAATTCATCTCTTTGTTTTTACAGGCTACCAGAAGCACAGTTCTCCATAACAAGACTACATTCCACAAATATTTACAGTATTCAGTCTATACAGTACTCTTAGTCACAATTCCAGACAATCACGTGGCACAACTTGTATCAGGGGATTATGATAACCTTGTTATTTGCTGATGTAGAGAGTTCAGAGGGTATTTTCCGGACTAGTGTTGCATGCGATTCTTCTTGCATCCTTAATGGAAACCACTGCAGTGTCTTTCAATCGGGTTGATTTATTACATTTGAATTATTTTGCTTGCATAGCGGCAGGGGTTTGACAGGTTTGATCAATCACGCCTGACGTGTATTAGTGACAGTTTCATATCTGAGAATTATCCGGAAATGGCCAGAGAGTGCTGTGGATTTCATTGGTAGATCATTTGTTTTGTTTATTTTAGGTCTGTTTGAATGATGTAGTATGTGTTCAGCCGTAGGTAACAGTATGAATGTCTCCACTGGGAATTATATCTATCAATCAATCAAATATTCAATTTCTCTATATTCTGTTATGATACTAGAATGCTAGCTATGAGCCCAACAGGCATGGTTAGCATGTAAATCATTTACTGAAGCACCAGTAGAGTATTTTCCGCCTCACACAAGATTGATTTATTAGAACTGTCTGTCGGTGTACTACCAGAGCATATCGCCAGTGTTGGGTGGTGTTATGCTGTTGTAGCAGTGACACTGTTTTATATTCAAACTGTGTGCCAGCCAGGTCTGGGGCCAGTTCTGCTCTCCCATTCAGTTTACGGAATTAATTGAATTTGATTTCCTGAATTGACTGAATTGAAATGTGGTTGACCCCAACTCTGGTACCTAAATGTATTCATAGGCAGTTTTGATGAAGTAGATTTCTGTGTGTTCACCGTAAATCCTGTGGGCTTTTCAGAAAACCTACGAGGTATTTATATTCATACGAGGTCTCCGCAATAGTTAAATAACCTGATCCACGTGCTTTGAGATTTAAAACTACAAAGCGCCTTAAAAAAAGCGGGCATGCAGTGACAACATTATTAAGCCCTGTGCCCCATGTTTAGCTACTGAGGCAGTGGTATCTGGAACGCCGTGACATCATCAGGGAGTGACCGCCTGTGACATCATCAGGGAGTGACCGCCTGTGACATCATCAGAGAGTGACCGCCTGTGACATCATCAGAGAGTGACCGCCAGTGACATCATCAGAGAGTGACCGCCTGTGTTGTGTGACTCTCCCAGGACCAGCTGGAGGAGGTGCTGGACGTCTTCCTGGCCACTCACAGGAGTGTTCTCGGAGAGCGCCATGCCCAGCGACAGTTTCTGGTGCACAGCCTTCAAAGCCTGAAGAGTCTGATCTGCGAGGTGTTCGCCAAGACGTCCGGCCAGGTGGAGGACTGGTTCCGGGACCTGAGGAGGTGAGGCCTGTTCTGGGGTTTACGGCGGGGGGGAGAACTTCATTTTTATAACCCAGAGGGCTAGGAGAGTTAGCTTGGCGCCACAGTGGCTAAGTAGCCTACTTGGACTGTGTTCAACTATGCAAGTGCTGCAGGCGAGCTTTGTTCTCTTTCAAATACTGGTAATGTAACAAATTTGGGGAACATTTCATTTTGTGAATGGAACAAACAGAAAGAAGGCTTATAACAAAATAGCAGTCATGCAGGAAGGCAGATGATCAAGGTCAGGTCATGATAATTGGACCCACACACTGAGCTATTCAGATACTCAGGAGGAGCCAAGGGGAGAACAACAGTCTAATGCTACAGGTCGCTTTAGATATCCACTTTAAACCCCACCTGCTTGTTGCTAGCCCTGTTATTCCGTAGTGTGGTTATATTATCCGCAAAGCTGCATGTCATAAAATCTGGATTTTATTTGCTATTTTGAACCTACAGGAAATGCCACTGTAGCAGTGATTACCTGAGTGAATTAGCTTTAGCTTTCTGTCGCAAATCAGAAGGAATATAAACTGAACAACCATATGCTGACATAGTTTCGTCGCTCAGTCCAATTTCCCAAGCGCTTATTGAAACGTTCTGTATCTCGGCTCATACGAGGGACATATTGTACCTGAAATGGTCATCGAGAGTATATATATATATACATGAATATCTCATTTAATGATCTGTAGCTTTTTATTTCTACTAGAATGTTATTGTAAGGGTATAAATATACCTCTGAAAAGGGCACCAAATATAATTTTGCTTGAAATAAAGCTGTGCCTACATTATAAAATGAAATACGAAGTAGAAAATTAGTCAGAACGGGGACAGCCTTTCATCCCTTTTGAAGTGAAGATATTTTATTGACAATAAAAGTATGATTTATGAAGGAATTAGCATCAAGCTAGAAGTCTGTGAAGTTAAAGCTATGTGGTGTTTTTATATGATCAAATTTCTGAAAAGATAGTCTTTTTAATTCAGATCTTACGGGGATTAATCCATCATCAAACAAACGCTGACATTTATGTGGAGTTTATTTTCATCTACACAGCTCATAAATTATCGTACAGAACACAAAGTGAATTTGTTTTTTTTTTAATGACATTTTCACATTCGGGTATTTTGTCAGACTTTCGTTTCATAAGTCGGTTTACCTTCTGATCAAGCTGACAGCAGTAATGAAGCATCACAGTGCAGAAATGTCTCCCTATGGCTTTCTCCCCGTTGACTCCGAAGAGAGTCGTAAGGGGGGGGGGTAATGGGCACCTCCATAACCGCAGAAGGGCCTTGCGCCGGCACACGGACTCATGCGGTCGGCCAGCGAATCCCTGGCCCCGGGGACCCTGGGGTTCTGCCCTGCAGGGCCCGTTGGGGGTTCCAGTTACTGCCCTTCCCCTTGGTGATGGAGCGCGGTGGGTGGGCAGAGCACTCTGGGAAGAGGAGACATCCTGCTGTGTACTGACAGTGACCAGTCTCAGATCATGTCTTCCTTTATTAAAATTTTTAAGCTTTTAAAAAAAAGTATTCTACATTACATTACATTAGATTACATTAATGGCATTTGGCAGACGCTCTTATCCAGAGGAGGCAGGAGACAATCCTCTCCTGGAGCAGTGCAGGGTTAAGGGCCTTGCTCAAGGGCCCAATGGCTGTGCAGATCTTATTGTGGCGACACCGGGGATCGAACCACCGACCTTGCGGGTCCCGGTCCTGTACCTTAACCGCTACGCTTCAGGTCGCCCTCTGCTCCACTGCTAATGAGCCTCTGCTTCTCCACGGTCCCCCTCCAACACCGTTTCTCTGCTAATCTACACCCTTCCAGCTCCGAGCCCCGCCCGAAACCTCGCCAACACTCCCGTCCCCTCCGACCCCGACAGATCTCGGGACCGAAAAGTCTCCTTATCTTTGCTGTGAAAAATGAAAATTGGACAAAAAGAAGATCAAAAAAGGGTCAAAGTAATACCCACAGCCTCTGCAGGGAGCCCAGTCCAATATCATGCACTTGCAATCATCTGCTTCCTATCTGGTCCTGCTGATGTTGTGTAATTTTCTGCTATTGTGCGTTCCCAATCTCCCTCATCTCTCTATGTGCATCTTAATGAGCCCAGACGCTCTGCGAATGGAAATGTCTGGGAACGCTTTTGCCGAGGCGAAATTCGTTTCATAACAATGATGTCTGAGTTTGCTGGGGGGAAAAATTGCATGGTTGCATGCAAACTTGCAGATGTTAATTCAGACATATGTAGAGTGTGCACTGTTCTATGGAAGCTGCACATCTGGACACATTTTCAGTGCTGAAGCGCCAGGATGAGAAGTAAAACTAAAAAAAAAAAGATTCTTTCGAAGATTATTGCTATTAGAAGATTTTTATTCAAACTAAACTGAGATGTAATATGCTCTTTATGTACTGGTCAAATCAAAAATGAAAATTGACATTGATATTGAAAATTGATATTCTCTCTAAAAATTATGTTCCAGCAGTAACAAAGAACGTTAGCTTCTCAATCATGACATGAAATTATGCAGTATGTGAAGATTAAAATTTGCATGACTTGATAATATGACTGCAGTCAATGAATACTGCCTATTCATGGATGTAGAATACATTTACATGTAATTCATGCCTGTAATATATGTCATCAAAAGATTCTGTATTAGCTTATGTTTGTCTCGATGAAGTTGAACTGTAGGAATGGAGAAAGGTGTACATACAGATCTGCAGTACAGCCAGGGCTCTGGACCCTGCCATCTCCTGATTGGCTGTGGAGATGAGAGAGGATGCTGGGAAGGAGGAAGGGTGGACAGGCTGGTTGGAGGAGTGGAGCCTGCAGGAGCCCACACCATGCAGGCTATAAGAGGAACTTCATTTGGGAGTCACGGAAAAGCCTCTCCTGCTCTGTTCAGGAGACTGAACAGAGGGGGGGATTCATTACCAGAACTTGCCCATGATTTGCTTTGGGCGGGAGGGGAGTTCTGTTGCTGTTCTGTGATGGAGTAACTGAACGCCGCTGAATCTACCCAAGCCTTGATGTGATGCATCGTAATCCTCCCCCATGAGCTTCCTGCTGATCTGGGGTTGATGCCTTCGGGGAATGCCTTTTTAAAACATGTTTTTCATTTTTGTACAAATACCATCTTTTCATCACAGAGATTTTATTAAGCTTAATTTACAACCCCAGCCGCGTACTCCAGAAAACTCCTGTAGCACAGAGTCGGGTTTATGAGCGTATGAGCTGATTTATGACAGCTTTGATTCGGAAGCCAAAAAGAAAACTTCAATGCAGTTGCTACCATTTGAGTCTTGGAAGAGAGATATGTTTCAAGGAGAAATGTACAGGAAATCTTCACAATAAATGGAGACCTGTTCTCCAATGTCTCTCTGGTGGGATGTTGAACTTTATATTCTATTCAGCTCTTGGAAGTACTGTAAGTTTAAAGTCTTGCGTTCAATGAGGGATTTGCTCGAGACGCAAAGACACACATTCCGAGCACAAATACTGTAAAGGCAAGTACAGTAGCACGGGATTATGATCTATATTCACGTTACGATGAGCTGGGAATGCAAGCTTCAGGACAAGAGTACGCAAGAAATAACCAAATCTGCAGTCTGCTAAAGTTCGCTGTACAAGGTTTAAACGCTTTTCTGTTTGACTTCTATGCGTCATTTCACTGACAAGGCTTCAGAAGAGAGAGGTGCCTTAGGAGGTTGAAAACAAAATCCAATAAACTTCACATCAGAAGGAATCAAAGGCTTTTCTGAGGCCAGGCCTTTATACTGTGGATTAGACCACAAAAGAAGGTTCTTGAGAGTATCTGATTGGATGGCCTGAACTTTCGACAAGTCTAACTTGCCTGAAAATTTCATTAGCTTCTCCAGCGCCTGAAATCTGTGCTCATCGTGGACGGTCTAAAAACAACATTTTGAAGGGACAACCTTTATAGATTTTCTTTTGTAATTGTTGCTTCAGTCTCTGTTTTGGTCAAACAATTTAACATGAGACAAGAAACTGAAGAAACTATTAACCATATCCAATGACCGTTCAGCTGCAGTGCAGTTTGTATCGATGTGTATTTTATTGAATGCACTTAGGCACTTTTTATGCTGTTCTAGATAAGAGTGTCTACTAAGTGAATGTAATGCAGTGCTCACGCTCATGTTTGACTAATCGTTGGATGTTTAACTGATTCGTGACCATCGGTCTCCCAGGGAGGCGGGCGTGGCAGAGGAGCAGCTGACCCTGCTCCTGGAGAAGGCTCAGAAGGAGCTGCTCCTGGTGAGGCAGGGCCTGGACGAGGCTCTAAGTCGGGAGAGGAGTGCCATGCGCTGCGGCCTGGTGAAGAAGAGGAGAGGCCTCATCTCCGACAAGGTCAGTGCATGTTCAGTATGGCACAGCTTTGCTCAGAACTTCCCCTGCATTTCCCCAACTCTTCCCCAGCACTTCCTCTACTCTTCCCCAACTCATCTCTAATTCTTCCCCCACTCTTCCCCACTCTTCCCTAACTCTTCCCAAACACTTCCCCAACACTTCTTCCACTCTTCCCCAACAGTTCCCCAACTCTTACCCAACTCTTCCTCTACTGTTCCCCAACACTTCCCCCACTCTTCCCCAACACTTCCCCAACTTTTCCCCAACACTTCCCCAACTCTTCCTCTACTGTTCCCCAACACTTCCCTTACTGTTCCCCAACACTTCCCCAACTCTTCCCCAACTCTTTCCCAACTCTTCCTCTACTGTTCCCCAACACTTCCCAAACACTTCCTCTACTCTTCCCCAACACTTCCCCAACTCTTCCTCTACTCTTCCCCAACACTTCTTCCCCAACACTTCCTCAGCACTTCTGTAACTCCTTCCCTACCCTGAGTTTCCCGCACTCTGAAGGACTTGCAGTGCAGATGGGCTTAATGTTTGTTTAAACATACTGTACTACTAATGTCCTTGTGCAAGGTAAGGTTTTTAAACCTAGACTACTTCAGTACATCAGATAGAATAAATGCACAATTTCTCAGATACAAGCTATGCAATTAATTTGACATAAGAAAGGTGCTAATGTTAACTATCCAACTAATAAACGGAATATGAGCTTGACCCATTGTTGACCCGTGCGGATCTAAAGCCATTTTCCTCTGTACTGTAGGAGGAACCAGGCTGGCACAAGGCTTGCTGACCTGCTACAAAAAAATGTCTAGACTGCGTATGACTTATACTTCTGTGTGTGTGCTGTGATCAGTAACGACAGAGCTGCAGTGACCGCAGCCTAGTGATGCAGTTTACCCACTTCCCCCATGGCTCACTTCTATGAAGGCTTGCATCAGGTATCGTGCAAGCCTGAGGTTAAAAGGGTCAGAATGGATAAAAGGATAATGCAGAAACAACCTCAAACCTGATCCAGACAACCTGATTCCAGTTGTTTTGTGGAAATACCCCTGAGCATGAGCCAGACAACCTGGTTCCAGACTTTAAAGCCTTTTTTGAAGGACCTGTTGAACGTGGATTTTTCTGAAAATCTGCCGCATACACACTCTCACACACGCTTGCACACACACACAGACACACGCATGCACGCACACCCAAACAAGCAAGATCCGGTCTCTTCAGATGATTACAGTCCTGTTCAGCACGTTTGGTAATGCATTATTTTTTTTATCCCGATTATTTTTCTTTCTGGTGAGACTGCATTTCCACACAAGGGGGTGTAAACTATTCTACTTTGTTTCGTATCGGTTCCTTGGTCTTATCATTGCAAACATTGGTAATTCCTGGAGAAAAAAATACTTGGCATGTGGTCATTTTATTGATATACTGCAAATCCTGAAAGCAATTTAATAATGCCTGATGTGACCAATTCTGGAAACACAATTGGCTGAAACATAAGTGAAGCATAAATTTGGCTCTGCTGGGGAAAATCTGAAATGAAATGCAGTTTTCTAAACTCTTCATTATCATCAATCTTTTTTGTTTTCTCTCCGGCCTGTCAGGACATAGATAAAGGGTACAATTTATGCTTTCTAATTCTTGGCATCTCACTCAGAGCTTTTGTGTACATGTGCAATCCATTTAGGTGTAGGGGTGTCACCTGGAGACTCATTGTCTTCTGAGACTCACCTGGAGACTCATTGTCCTCTGAGACTTACCTGGAGACTCATTTCCCTCTGAGACTCACCTGGAGACTCATTGTCCTCTGAGACTCACCTGGAGATTCATTTCACTCTGAGACTCTTTCCCCTTGAAGTTTTTACACTCAGACACTCTCCCCTGGGTGTGACTCTTAATTAGCAGCTAATACAATTTTGCACCTGTTTATTTTACCCCGTCTCCCTCGCGCTCTGTGAGGCTTATCTTGTTCCTTTTATCTTCCCCACCCCTCTGTCTGCTGAGGTGGGCAGGACAGATCTGTTCCCCCGGCAACACGACGGGACATAGATCCGCGGGTACTGTTGTTACGGATACGGGGCTAAGCGGGGATAGGCTGGGTGAGTGAGTCTGTGTGTGTGTGTGTGTGTGTGTGTTTGCCAGTGGTGAACCCTGAAGTACTGCATGTTCTCTAATATTATTGCTTGCATGTGTGTGTCTTTTTCTTTTCTTTCACTTTTTACTTTTTGGAGTTTATGTAAATGTATACCCGTGTTTGTGTGTACATGTGTGTGAACGCGTGTGTGTTCAGTCCGGTTTACAGCAGGTCTGAATTGGCTTTTCTGGTCTCGGGGAGGTGACCTGGTTATGGCGTTCCTGGTAAATTCCCGTCCAGTGAGCACTTCAATCAAGTTGAAGGTCAGAGGGTGGACTATTATCTTGGGACACTGTGAACCTGGAGCCCTGGAGTTGCCTAGCGACAGCAGTTTGTCTGGGCATTTTTGGGAATGGGTGCAGTTTTTGGTGGTCAGACAAAATAGACAAAGCTAAATTAGGCCAAATTTTTGCTGGTATTCCTGTACAGCGCAGTTCACAGTAAGGCTGCAAGGAATTGATGTGCTGGTGATGTCAAAGATGAAGATTGAGCTCTGCATTGGTTACAGTGGATGCTGTTTGAAATGTCAGTGAGTGTGGAGGTGGGGGGGGTCACCTTTGGCTGGCAGCGGTCCGCCACACAGCTGATGAATAATGCAGGCTCGTCTCTGTAATGTGGAGCAGACTGACGGGGTGGGAAGTGTAGGCCTCAATGGCGCCCTCACTGTGTGGCTCTGTGTAACTGCAGCTGTGTCCGAGGCCAGACACACAGGCCACTGCGTCGACACACACATTCACACGCTCGCGCTGACAATGCACGCGGTCTTACGCATGCGTGCACGCCGGTGGTGCTGTCATTCAATTCAATTTCTATTGATCAAATCCCCTACATTCAATTACATGCATTTACATGGAATTACATGCATTCAGTGATGTATCAAGAAGTTTTTTTCAATGTATGAATCGAATTTCAATTGACCCCATCTCTGCAGCTGTGCATGCGTATGTGTGAGGTTGTGCTTTCAACCTCTGTGTGTGTGTGTGTGTGTGTGTGTGCCCGCCTGCGTGTGTGTGTGTGTGTCCACAGTGTGTGTGCGCGTACGTGCTTGAGTTTCTTTTCACCGTTCCTCGGAAGGATGTCCTGAATCCATAGACATGAAACCGTCCTCCCGATAGAGGAAACCGATAGAGGTTATTAGCGACGCTCTTTGGCTGGAGTCCTACACCACAATCCGAGGATTAGGCGTTTGGCGTGTTTATTGTATGCATCTGCTGCAGATTTACTCTAAATCTCTCTGAGCCTTATTGTTATAATGCCCAATGAAAGAATGGCCGACACTTCAGATGTCCAAGGTATTACTAAAATGTCTGTCTGTACACGTGATATTTCAGAGTGATTACTAATCTGACCTGACTGAGACGTCTTTCACTCACTGAAAGATTCTACGACTAAAAGGTGAAATGGTCTAAAGCTATACAGTACATGGTGAAATGCCATCTCTTCTGGGACCTGTGTTCTTTGAAAGACCTGGGGCTCTGAGACTGAAATGCGGTGGTATATGCAATTCATTCAGACCCTCCAGAATTTACCCCTTAAGCTCACTGCATTGGGATGTGATGACCAGAAGCAAGAGTTTGTGCCAGTTCAAATGAGTTTTCGTGGAAATATCACTTAAACCTGTTTTTTAATAAATGTAGCTCCGTGTTCTGGCGCAGGAAGACATCAAACCATGGGAAAATACTGTTCCTGCTTCAAGATGGCTTTCTATAGGTTTTTTTTTTATCATTGTTGTATAACTACTGGTAAATTAATAAAGGGTGTTGTGTACACACTTCTCTATAGTGCTTTGGAGTTTAAATCATACAGCACACGGATGAGATATGAATCTTCTATTTCACATGATTTAGGGAAAAATACATGTGAGACCATTTAAAATGAAGTAATAGTTAAATAGAAAAAATAACTAAAGAGCAAATGAATTGAAATTAATTTGTCCATAGAATATTTTGTGCTTTGTTCAGTTCATTTCCTGAATTGACTGCATTAAAGTGGAATCGACCCGTTGTTGTTGTGTGCCCAGGAAAATGTGTCCGGCTGAATTTTTTTACAGCCCCATATTTCGAGTAAAATTGTTTGCTTGAACATTGATTCGGAGAACATTTTTCTCTTGGAGGTTTTTCGATAAAGAGATTTGGAATTGATTTTTGAAAAGTGCTGCTGTCGAGCTGTTGTTGGTAGTATAATAGAAGGTTAAATCGATAATGACTCCCCGGCAGTTTATCTAGGTCACGGAGAACGGACAGTCAGCCACAGTGCAGGCACACAGACAGGCAGATTGCCCCCACCTACGTGGACCCAAATCTACTGCCGCAGCCCGTCCCCTGCTCCTGGTTTTCATTTCCTGTTTTTGGTGATCCGAAGAGGGCAAAGAGCCCAGTCCTGGACTGGCGAAAGGGGAATTCTTGCAATTTGGCAGGAACAAAATACTCTCAGGGTTCCCACACATCCTGGAAAACCTGGATTTTTTTTTATGCTGTTTTTCAGTCACAGAAAAGTAATGGAAAATTAAAAAATGTGCGTAGTCGTCCTGGAAAATATTCTTAAATATCAAAGTTATAGGCCAAAACCGCTGGTGCCTCAGTCTGTGATTGCAATCTACCCCCCTCCCCACGCCCATGAATGATTGCTATCAGTGTCTCCACCCCCACCCCCCAACCCCCAACCCTCCCTCACCCAAATAAACTGACGAAATAAACAGCCTTAGAAAACAGTTTAACAGAAACCAATGGAAGCTTCTGAGTCTGTACAGCATACCCTTCAGTTCTCTGAATATCCAGTGTAGAAGGCCCTGTGGGACCTTCAGTGATTGTGGGTGGCTGTCTGTTCACACCATGCTGTTGGGATCCTCCTACCCAGCTTAGGGTTCCCCTCCACTGATACAGGGTGCTCAGGTACAGTGGGGTCTGAGTCTTTACCGTACCGCTGTGTAGCCACGGACAGGCTGGGAACTGTCTGAGGAAGGGCTTTCACCTCTTCCAGCAGCACCTCTCCCCGTTCCACCCTACCTCCCTGTGAACCTTAACTGTTGTCTTTCTGTGATTTACTTTTTTGTGTATCGGTATTTCTAGTTTGGCTAGGTAAGCAGTGTTTGGTCACTTCTGCTTTGTTGTTTGTTTATTTGTTTGTTTAAAAAAAAAAAAAAAAAATCGAATAGGCCCTCGTCCTTATCGTTGTTGTACAGGTAGCAGTTGAAATTATACTTCCCTCTAGGGTCTTTCGGAGCACTTATCCCTGGTTACGGGTATGCACTTTGTTGTACGTCGCTCTGGATAAGAGCGTCTGCCGAATGGCATTAATGTAATGTAATGTAATGTAACGGCCTTCACCGTGGGACACCTCTATCTCTCCAGCTCCAGGAGCACAAGCAGAAACAGAAGGAGCTGTCGCTTCTGTCCCGGGGCTGCGAGGAGGGTTTGGACCCGGCCCACTACCTCCTCTCCTGGCAGAACCTCCTCATCGCCCAGTGTCTGGAGCTGGGAGAGCTCATCAACAACCTGGACGAGGAGGCGGCCGCTGATATCCGCAAGGTGGTCCCGCTACGCTCAGGCACCCTGACCTGTATCTCACACCCTGACCTGTATCTCACACACCCTGACCTGTATCTCACACACCCTGACCTGTATCTCACACACCCTGACCTGTATCTCACACACCCTGACCTGTATCATACACACCCTGACATGTATCTCACATACCCTGACCTGTATCTCACACACCCTGACATGTATCTCACATACCCTGACCTGTATCTCACACACCCTGACCTGTATCTCACACACCCTGACCTGTATCTCACACGCCCTGACCTGTAGCTCACACACCCTGACCCTGTATCCACACACCCTGACCTGTATCCACACACCCTGACCTGTATCTCACATACCCTGACCTGTATCTCACACACCCTGACATGTATCTCACATACCCTGACCTGTATCTCACACACCCTGACCTGTATCTCACACACCCTGACCTGTATCTCACATACCCTGACCTGTATCTCACACACCCTGACATGTATCTCACATACCCTGACCTGTATCTCACACACCCTGACATGTATCTCACATACCCTGACCTGTATCTCACACACCCTGACCTGTATCTCACACACCCTGACCTGTATCTCACATACCCTGACCTGTATCTCACATACCCTGACCTGTATCTCACACACCCTGACCCTGTATCCACACACCCTGACCTGTATCCACACACCCTGACCTGTATCTCACACACTCTGACCTATATCTCACACACCCTGGCCTGTATACCACTGGCTACAGAGATCATCTCACTGTGGTCCTACAATATTCATTCTCCTGAGCACTGGATCTGAAGCTGAGTGGTTATGTGCAGTGCAGTCTAGTGGAGCCCAGCTTCAGAGCTGCAAGAGCTCATTATCCAGAACAGGGTGTGATTGGGTGTTAGGGGATAAAATATTGGAGAGCGATCATTTTTGTTTGTAAGTAGTGTTTTTCTTTTTGTAGGCCAACCACGGAATTTCCAATGCTTTTTTTCCCCCCATAGGCGTTTTTACATTTTAGGACTACAAACTGTAACACTGCACATACTGTTTAACCTCTGACCTCTGACCCCCCTGTCCCCCGGTCCCCCCCCCCCCCCCCCCCACAGGTGACCATGCGGGCGATCCACAGCGCGGTGGCGGAGGTGAAGGGGCTCCAGCCGGGCCTGGCGCAGGCTCTGGTGGGCCTGGGGGCCCCGCGCCTCCTCCTCCTCCTGCAGCAGGAGCTGGTGGGCGGGGCCCTGGTGGAGGCGCAGGAGCGGCTGCAGCAGGAGGGCCAGGCGGCGGTGCGCACGCTGCAGAGCACGCGCGACGCGCTGCAGGACCGCATGGAGCTGGAGCTGCAGGAGCAGCAGGCCCTGCGCCAGCGCGCTCGCCTCTACTTCCAGTGAGTCTGAGGAGGGCTTATCCTGACGCTCATTATCCTGACGTAACGCATTATCGTGACGTATCGCATTATCGTGACGTAACGCATTATCGTGACGTAACGCATTATCCTGACGTAACGCATTATCCTGACGTATCGCATTATCATGACGTAACGCATTATCGTGACGTAACGCATTATCGTGACGTAACGCATTATCCTGACGTAACGCATTATCCTGACGTATCGCATTATCGTGATGTAACGCATTATCCTGACGTAAAGCATTATTGTGACGTAACGCATTATCCTGACGTATCGCATTATCGTGACGTAACGCATTATCGTGACGTAACGCATTATCCTGACGTAAAGCATTATCGTGACGTAACGCATTATCGTGATGTAACGCATTATCGTGACGTAACACATTATCGTGACGTAACGCATTATCTTGACGTATCGCATTATCGTGACGTAACGCATTATCGTGACGTAACGCATTATCTTGACGTATCGCATTATCGTGACGTATCGCATTATCCTGACGTATCGCATTATCGTGTCGTAACGCATTATCGTGTCGTAACGCATTATCGTGACGTAACGCATTATCGTGACGTATCGCATTATCGTGACGTATCGCATTATCGTGACGTAACGCATTATCGTGACGTATCGCATTATCGTGACGTAACCCATTATCCTGACGTATTGCATTATCCTGACGTAACGCATTATCATGACCTAACGCATTATCCTGACATATCGCATTATCCTGACGTATTGCATTATCCTGACGTATCGCATTATCCTGACGTATCGCATTATTCTGACATATCGCATTAACGTGACGTAACCCATTATCGTGACGTAACGCATTTTGATAGTTTTGCAGTGGGTAGCACTGCTGCCTCACAGCAAGGAGGTCCTGGGTTCGAATCCCTGTCGGCTGGGGCCTCTCTGTGCGGAGTTTGCATGTTCTCCCCGTGTCATGTGGGTTTCCTCCGGGTACCCCGGTTTCCTCCCACAGTCCAAAGACATGCAGGTTAGGCTGATTGGAGAGTCTAAATTGCCCGTGGGTATGAATGTGTGAGTGAATGGTGTGTGTGCCCTGCGATGGACTGGCGACCTGTCCAGGGTGTATTCCTGCCTTTCGCCCAATGTATGCTGGGATAGGCTCCAGCCCCCCTGCAACCCTGTTCAGGATAAGTGGGTTAGGATAATGAATTGTCTGTCCGTTCTCCATTTGCTGTCCATCCGTCCGATTCTTTTGAATGCGATATCCCAGGAATGCCTTGAGGGAATTTCTTCAAATTTGGCCCAAACATCCACTTGGACGTAATGATCAACTGATTTTGGTGGTCTAAGGTCGAGGTCACTGTAATTCTCGTGTAATCTCAGGAACGGTTATTTTGGATATTTTTAGGGACAGTACAGTACAGAGAGAGGGGAGGAATGGGCGAAAGGGAAAGACATGCGACAAAGGCTGTCAGCATTCCTCTTTAAAAAAAAAAGAAATTTTAGGGCTCTTTCAGCTTTATTGGACAGTACAGTATAGGGAGACAGGAAGAATGGGAACGAGGGGGAGGGAAGGGTCAAAGGTCATGTGGCCAGATTCAAACCGACGACGTCGTGGCTAGCAGTGACGTGGATGGTGCACTAAAGGCTACGCCCCGTGACTTAGCATTGTTAGCCAGCTGCATGTTCTGTCCATTTTTGGGCAGGAATGTACTTTCAGCAATCAGAATGCAACATGGAAGGGGATATGTCATCCTGCTATGAAGATATGCAAGGCCTCTGAGCAGATTATTGGGCCGAGCAGATCATCAACGCCGGATCTGCTTGACAAGCTCAGCCTGTCACTGAGCATCGTACGCCACAGACGACATCCTTTGTGTTTTGTTTACATTGTTACATGGCAGAGTTTCCTTTGGGAAAGAGTCCCTGTCTGTAACGTGGAAGAGCTTAAGATGCAGCTTGTCCTTTGAAGTGATGTTTGTTAATCGTTGTCACTTGATTGCTGCGCAGCTGTGCTTCCGGCTTTGCTTTCAAACTTCACAGACGGCAGTTGACAGTTTGGAGGATCATAGCTGTGATTACTGTTTTGCATATGTTTGTGTGTTTGTGTGTCTCTGCACATATGGGTGTGGGTGTGTGTGCGCTAGTACACATGTGCATGTTTCTGTATGCATGTGCATGCCTGTGTACATATATATATATATATATGTATATATGTGTGTGTGTGTGCGTGTGTATGGACAGTTAGGTCCATAAATATTTGGACATTGACAAAGTTATTGTAATGAATATGACCTCAAATTTGAGGGTATTTACATCTAAATCAGGTGAACGGTGTAGGAATTACAGCCTTTTCTATACATGGTCCCCCCAAATTTAGGGGCTCAGAATTATTGGACAAATGAACGTAATCATAGATTAAATTGTCATTGTTTTATACTTGCTTGCATATCCTTTGCATGCCATGACTTCTGTGACCTATCAACATCTGGAGTCCATTGGGTTCAGGAGGATAATTACTCAGGAGAAACAACCCTTGATCCATCCATACCTGCTGCATATGTGACAACAGCATGATGCTTTGAGGCTCATTTGATACCTTGGACCCTTGACGGCTTAAAGCCATTTAGCCAAGAAATGTATTTAATTCTGTATCAGTATAACTGACAGCTGAATCTAGTCCCACCCCCCCCAATTCTTATAGTGATCCATTCAGATGCAAAGAGTTTTAGTATCGCTTGTATCGCAACCTGAAAATAAGCCTGTGTGTTACAGAGCCCTGTGTGAGGCCCAGCTCACTCTCTCAGAGGAGGAGCTGCTCCAGATGAAGCTGGAGTTCCAGAAGTGCATGTCCCAGTTGGACCTGTGCCTGGTGCTGCCCCGCGCCCTGTCCCGCTCCCGGCTGCAGGCCTTCCTGTCCCGGTGGAGGAAGGACACCCTGGAGAGGTCGCAGCTTGGCCTGGGACCGGCCCCGCCCTCCGAGAAGCAGGCGGAGGTCAGCCAGTGCTGCCCCCTGGTGTGCAGGAGGACCACACACACACACACACACACTGTAAAACAGTCCACAAAACAGCGTTCCTCTTCCACAAAACACGGCAAACAGCCGCTAACACCGCCCCAAACTTTTAAAATGCTGCCGCAGTCTTTGCCATGTTACGCCCTGTCCTTCAAACGGAACGGAAAAATCACACCCTATGTATTATGCTGATAGAAGCTTTCCCCTCAGGCTGCGTTTCATGTCTCCTTGGCTTTGTCGACAGAAGAAGTCCAGAGTGAAGGTGGCAGCCCCAGAGCCCTGTCAGAGCCCGGGCCTGTCAGACCTGCTGCTCTTCCAGAAACAAACAGAGGAGAAGATCCAGGTCTACGAGCGCGAGAAGGAGATGGAGCGCGCCGCCATGAAGAAGGTACCTGAGGGAGGGATGTGGAAGAACAGGGGTGTGGCGAAAGATCAAGAAAAGCAGGAGCTTTTGAAGGTAGAGCCGCGTTGCGTTGATAGCGCTAGTTTGCCGGGCTGTGGGTGCCGACGAGCTGTCGGGAGCAGTTTGCTGTTAGATCTCCGGGTCGTTGTTGCGACGTGCCCCACATTGGAGTGCTGAGTCTCGACCTTGGCCATGCTTGTGTCAGCGAGCACCTCCGCTGGGTCACACGCGATTGGCTGCAGCATCACTCAGGGACAGCAGGGCTCTGTTTGCTGGCGAAGGTATTTGGGCTATCGTAATTGTGCCGTTATATCAACACACGCTGTTAATAGAATAGCCAGCAGTCATACCATAATGCACCCTGCAACTGCCAAATGGCGGAAGCTAAGCGGGTGTGGACTTGGTTAGTACTTGGATGGGAGAGCTCCTGGGAAAACTAAGTTGCTGCTGGAAGTGGTGTTGGTGGGCCAGTAGGGGGCGGTTAAATTCCCCCCAATGCCCCAGCACAGTGATGGGGACACTGTGCTGCAGGAGACGCCATCTTCCCGAGGAAAACCCAGGTCCCGACTCACTGTGGTCATTAAAGATCCCATAACACTCTTCACAAAGACTAGGGGGTTCCCCCGGTGTCGTGGCTAAATTCCCAACCTGGCTCCTTCAAACTGCCACCAAAATCATCCCGATTCAGTTGGCAATGCACTCTGCTCTCCCTCTCCATCTTAGCGGATGTGTGGCGAGCATTCTGGTGCAAAATGGCCACCGTGCATCACCCAGGTAGGTGCTTCAGGAGAGAACGTGCTTGTCTGCGCTAGTGTTGGACAGCGCTGCGACCAGGAAACAGGCACCCTGGAATGCAAGCGGTCGTACGACGTTTGAAGCAGAGAGAGAGAAAAAAAAAAAAAAAGGTTTAAACCTGTGAAATTCACGTTGCATCTGGTGAAGTCATCCTTGCGTAAGCCCCTCTGATTGTGCCTTTAGATAGTCTTAGGTGTAGAGGTGGTCATGAAGAGTGTCTAAGAGCACTTATTTGTAACTTTTCTCTTTGTGAAATGTTGAAGGCCTGGATCTTCTGTCACAGCTTGCCGTCCCCTCCCCCCACAGCACTGACCTTCCTCCCTAATGCTGGTGTGCAATGCTGCAAGTCATCCCTCTGTT